>NC_035439.2:90373601-90705758 GCF_002127325.2 Helianthus annuus | reverse complement strand
CATTTTTAGTATAAATATTAAGTAAAAATAGTTGTATTGTTATGCACACTTGTATGAATCATGAACTACTGATTTTAATAAATTATTAGTAAGTTATTTGATTGTTTTAAGTGTCTAAAACACTTACCAACTAGTTTATGCATATGATTGCACCAACGGGTCGAAACGGGTTGTTGATAGAAAATAGTAGAATGGATGTGTAAAAAACCAAGGTGTTAAGAGATGGTATGAAATGTTTAACGTATGAAACAAGTTGCCTAACTTAGAAAATGTTATCATTCTAAGTATGGAATTTTGAAAGAATAATGAACATGATGTAAATACATAATTATGCATGCTAGAAGCTCATGTATGACTTTTGTGATGATGAAATGATAAATTGTTAGATTGATTAGCATTGTAGTATTATGATACATGTTGAACTCGTTAAGCGATTGACACGTGAATAGAAGTGTGATTAGTGATGCGTATGATTACGTATACTAACTATTGAATGGATGTAATGGAATGAGATAATAGGAACGTGTCAAGGAGAGCTCAAGCATAGGAGGATAACGGGTCAAGATAAGGCAAGGTCACAAATACACTTATTGGAGCACTCAAGGTAAGTGATTTCTATAATCACTTCTTATTTTATTTAAGTAAAGTAGCGTTAGTTGATTAAGCATGATGGGGTTTGAAGTTTCATATGGTTTTGGTCGTATGAAATTGGTAATTTTAGCTTAGTAGACCGAATGGGACAATATAAAGTTGTAATGCTATGACGAATAATGTCTATGTAATGGCTACAGTATGTAACCGGGTAATGGGTAAAATTGCACATAAGTGCACCAACCGAGAATGGGGACTTAGGTTAATGGGTCAAAGTGAAGGTATACTTTAGCACGGAACGTTTGTACAAGCAATGTCGATAGTATTTCATGTGCCCGGTTAGTGTAAGGTGTTATAACATTAACATTATGTGAGCCTTAAGTGTAAACATATGAGTTGTTGATAAATGCATGACGGGTCGAATAATTCGTAATGGATAATAAGCCGAAAATGTATAAGTTAAGAATTTCCTTAACCCGGATGTTGGATTTTAAGTTCACATAATAGAATGTTAGTTTACAATCATGCAGGAAGAAACGGGAGGTTAATCGGGTAAACGGTTTAAAAGCTATGCAAGTTTTTGTGCGTGCGAACGACAAAACAACACAGCAGAAAAATGGCAAAACTAGAGGCCGTCGCCGACGCCCCTATGGGCCGTCGCCGACGCCTTGTGCATTTTCAGTTTTCTCCGACGCCTAATTTTCCTGTCTACGGAGGTTTCTGGCTACGCGAAAAACTAATAGCCGTCGCCGACGCCCTATAGGGCCGTCGCCGACGGCCTCCACATGTTTTAAATGCTGAAATTCGTTAATTAAGTTATTTTGTGTACCGTAAGCTTCGGTATATTAACCGTGGTCTACGACGGGCCTCCCAAGCATAATTTTGAATGTTTCCTTGATGCTTTTGGATCATAAATCCAAGTCTAAGCACTCCATAATTAATGTACGAGTATGATAAGTGAATGCGAATAGGTTAAATCAAGAATTGAATGTAAGTACGTATGTGTAGACATGATTATGTAAGCATTTAGTTATGTATATAGATAAGTAGATGTGTAGATATGTAGGTGCGTATGATTAGACGTATGAATATACGAATGCACGAAGTAGGATTTATCGCCTATGAAAAGAATGGGACAGGTATGCATGTATACATGGTTTCAATACGTTTGAGTATGGACGTTACTAATGATGTGCTTGAGATTGGAATGTAATGCAGGGATGAGAACGTCAGACTCTTGTAGAATTGAAGCCGAACCTGGAAGCCGAACTCGAAACAAAGGAATCCGAGAGGATAGTCGAATGAATTAAAGTTTATGTTGTTGAATGTTATATGATTTTTAATTGTACCAGATTATTGTTGTATGATGTTGTCAATGACTAATGGTTAAGTTGTATGTGATGTCCACAGGTACTACACGGATTTCTTCTACCACTATCGAAGATAAGCGGGCATAGATCGAGTCGAATAACAAGGATTGTACGGAAAGAACGGTTACGTAGTCTTAATTTTGTAACACATTAATTTGTAAAAAGGGAAGTGAATTTTGTAAGCTTCTTGAATGTGTGTATTATTTTAAGATCGTAAAGGAATTTTTAAAGCTATTTTTCCGCTGCGTTATCTTTAAGTTCTTACACGATGATCTTACAGGGAATCGTTCTTATTACGAACGGGTCATGCCCGAATTTTTCTTAAATAATAGTATGGTAATATTACTTTTCGGATTAAGAAATATGGGCGTTACAAAAACAAACTTAAGTGTTTTGAAATCACAATGGGAAAATAGTTTGTTGTGAGGGGGAGTTCTGATTGTTTATGCCAGGTCGATAGAGAATTGAAGTGATTCTCATCAGGTTGTCAAGTTTGTACAGTTTGTTTCAAATTTTCCCAGAAAATCAAAATTGAAACATATTTTGATTTTAGGGGGAGAAAAATTTTAAAAAAATTTGAAAATTTGAAAATGTCAAAAACATTAAAAATTTAAAAATGAGTTTTGTTGTGAAAAAGAGGAAATGATTGTAAATCAGTGGACTATCACAGCATGCTAAAGAAATGTAATGTAAAATGTGATAAACGGTCTCACTGATGATGTGACGATAGGTTTTTGTACATTTAGTAGATTTATTCGGGATATAAACCTAAAATTTCAAACTTATGAAATTCGTGGGGAACACTACTTGGATATATAGGTAACCCCTGAAATCTCGTTTGAAAGGTCTCGTATTCTGATATACTAGGTGTTTATACTCTATGATGTCTGGGGTATTATTCCGGGACTTCTGCTGAACGGTAGTTCTGACCTAGTCCTTGGCTAATACTTTCCACAAAATGCTTGAAATATAGCATAAAGCCCTCAGTTGATTAGACAATAAAATTGATAATCATCTGTTGTAGCTGAAAAGATCCTCTAAAGGGGACACACTGCTAAGTCGAAGCTGATATCTCTCTGCTGAACGGAAGTTCTGACCTGAGATCCCTCAGTTCTCGCATCTTTCCCCTAATTTATGTACAGACATCATTGTAGTGTTCATACCTGTAAGACTTAATATTGGGATTCTGGATACGGGAGTATATTCAAGAGGTGGGACACATGAATTGAAGTAAGTTCATAAAATACCTAAATAGTATCCTGAATAGATTGAAAATTGTATGAAAATTTAAGAGGACAAATATATCGTCAATCTACGTGAATCGTTTGGAACTTAAAACGATTAGAAGCTTAACGGTGCTTGTGTTATGTCTCAAAAACTGATATGATCCTCTTGCATAAACTCACAAAAATATGTTTGTTTTGCATTTAAATTTCTGTCTTTGCATTTATGTTTCATATTTTCAAAAATCCAAAAAGATTTTCGACAACTGATGGTGAAGAGCTGATTTTCAAAATTTCAAAGGCTAAACTTGATGAACAGACAGGTTGGTTAAGTCATTTGAAATGTTTAAAATGATTCATTAATTTGAATTAGAAATCAGAATGTTTCAAATTTGTAATCAGTGTTTAAATTGTAAAAATTCTCAAATGTTTAGTTGATTCATTAAATTGAATCACTATATTATTTGTTTGTGATAGAGTGTTTGAGATGTATGCAGATGATGCAGATGATGAGCTGAACAGAGAGAAGCCAGGAGATAATTTCTATGGTGGTAACAAATCCCAGATGTCTATCCTAGCAGGGTGATAGGGGAAGTCTGATGAAAGTTATAGCCAAAGAAAGAAAGATCCAGGCAGAATTTCTGAAGAAGACCAAGCTATATCCGAGAATGTCATGTTGAAGACTCTCACTGAAGATTCCGTCAACATTCAATCTGTTGATACGCAAAGCCAGGTGTCGATCCCAAAAGCACGGAAGCTTGACGCAAGGGGGAGCCTGAAGAATCTGAAGAAAGAGAACAACGGAAGCTGAAGACAGATCCACCGGGATTCTGTTTGAGCTAGAGTAGTTGAAGACTCTCACTAAAGATTCCGTCAACATCCAAGGGGGAGTTTGTTAGTGCAGTTGTCTGTCGACTACATCTTTGTTCGAGTTTTAGAGAGAGAGAAAGTCAAGTCGCTACGAGTTTCACTACGAGATTGACTACGGCAATATCCAAGGGGGAGATTCTTGATGCATTTATTGTCTATCGCCTTCGTCAATCCGAGTCGTAGTGAAAAGCCGGAAGGAATCAAGTGCATAATGTCATATTTAGTTAGAAATGGCAAGGTGGCAAACTTGTAATTAGTGTGAACTTTCATTAAATAGCCTTGACCATATAAATAGGGGATTATGTCACTAGTTTAGTTAGATTTTGAGTTAGTTCTTGATAGAGATTTTGATAGAAGATTTGGAGAAGACTTGGAGAGAAGACTTTCTAGAGAGAGAAAGTAGAGAGAGAAAGTATTGTATTTGTGATTCTTGTACCGTACACGTCAAATTTAGCAATGGAATCACATTAGTAGTAGGTTATCGTGTGTTCGGTCACGTTCGTTCACGGATTCCGCACGTGAAACGTTCGTTACGCAATCGAACGGTCGCAAAACCGGTCCTACAGGGCAGGTGGTAAAAAAAAGAAAAATAATGGTATAGAATGAAAAAGGGTTAGTCCTAATGCCTCCATCATTTACTTACTCGGGTTTAAGTTGGTAAGGACCGGGAATGTATTGTTGTGGCAAATTCTAGAGTCGTATGAACCAAGCGGCTATTCACACAAGAAACGAAAAATGAGCATTTAGTGTAAAGATATATATATTTGTATTGCTCGTTAAAGGCTCAAAACTCACTTTTGTGGGAAAAGGGTTTTTTTTTATGTGATCAAGTATATAATCAAATTTTAACTAAGTTTGTCATGCCTTTTCATAATTTTCTTCGCATAACCTGCTAGATTTCCGATTCAAATGCTAACGGTGAAGTTCTTCCGGAATTCCATGTATTCATGCGCTACCTGTAATCTGCACAAGTAACACACCTGCGTAACACAAAAGCAAATGTGACAAAAGAAATCAAAGCACTTAAACAGATAATCATGCAATAATCAAACAATACTCTAGCACAAAGCACACGAACTCCCCGACAACGGCGCCAAAATTTGATCGGAGTGTCGCGCCCCTGTCAAAGATAATATTTATATACCCAAATTACCTTAGCTAAGAGTTAGTGGTAGTAAGGGGTCAAACCATGAAGAGTTTGTGGTTTGTGTCCGGACTTGGTCGATTATCAAAAGTGGACCGATTATGAAGCTTGCAATTTGGATTAAGTATTTTGTTTGTTTTGAAAAGGGTGTCAGAATGAACCAAAAAGTTTGCTATTAACTATGAAAACTAATTATTTTAACTATTGCAAAAATGATTACTTGATTGAGATTATAATTAGAGACAAGGTTCACATCCGGTTCAGTCATTGTAAGCCTAGGGTTCCTACACGTTTTAACTTGATCTAGTTTAATTAGGTGATTAACAGATTTAGTGTCACGTGTCTTAGGTGCCAAAAGTTATCAACGTTCAAGGACGGACCGTAGTGCACTTCGTTACCAAAAACATGTAAATCCTATCCTATGACAAGGCATAATTGTGCATATTCATTTCACAAAATCAAATTTCATTACTCACTCGACAATTCATGAATTCAATACAAACGCAAGACAATTATCAAAAGATTCAAATACTAAACAACTTGTCACGAAATCAAATTAAATACAAATGTCGAAACCCTAGAAATTCTTACAAAAACCTACACCGGGGCGAAACCCCAGGAGACTAGTCGCTCATGGATGATGAGGATGAACACCGAGCCATGATCTTGGTCTTGGTCTTGAAGAGAGTGATGATTAGGGTTAAGTTTTTGGTGATTGTAATGGTAGTGGATAATAATGAAATGGTGATGATGGATTATTAGATTTAGATGATTGATGATGATTGTGTTGGAATATGGTGATGGAAAAAGCTTGTGAATGATGAAGATGATGAAAAGTGTCTCCAAGAATGTCTAATGATGTTCAAAATCCGTAACTCCTAATAATACCTTCAATACTTTCCTAAAAACTCGGTCAAAACACACTTTCTATGAAAAGCAGCCTCAGATTAAAATACGTCGCGTCGGTGGCGGGGGAAAGCTCGCGTTGATGACACATCATGCAAATCCTTTCTTCCAGCGACGCCCTCCGCTACTGGATATGGGCATATCTTGACGACGGAACGCGTCGGCAACGCGACTTTAGGCCGTCGCCGACGCAACACCTAAGTTCAGCTTTTCGTTTTCTTTGTTCCACGAGTCCGGTTGATCCCCATCACTTCCCGATGCTCCGAATAGCTCCTTAAACTCTGTTAGACCTGCAAAACACAATTTCTATCAAAGTAGGCCATTCGATACCAAAATTTATGTAAAAAACAAACTTAATACAGTAAAACAACAGGTTTTCAATCGCACATCACATCCCCACACTTATCTTTTGCTTGCCCTTAAGCAAATATGTTTTTCACTTTCGCATGGGTCGAACAAATTCGCAAAACGATACGCAACGTAATGCTTAATCTAACTCGCAAAATGAACCAAAGACGGGAAAGTGGAAAGGATGGGATTGACCGAATGGCCATCCGATCGGAGGGCCATTCGATCGAACCGCCATTCGATCCACTTGCCACACCGCCTCATCTCCTCTCACACACTATAAATAGGACCTGTCACATCATTCTTCACTGATGTGACAGCCTCCTTTGACCAGACGCACGCCCTCTCACTTTTCTTCCATTTCTCGGCGATTTCGGTATGTTTTACACTTGATTCTTGTACAACTTTGATCTATACATTATTCTCTACACGATTCCTCTTTGAAATCACACTTTTCACCATGAAATCTCTAAGATTTGAGCTCTTGAGAGTGACGTCATCATTGTGGTTAGTACAAACAGTTGTGTGATGTCATTCCAGTCAAGATCTAGCTCAGATCTAAGAAATTCCATGTGTTATTATGCCAAATCTTTGCTAAATCTAGACTTTTTTCAGCTAAAACTCATATTTTCCTTCATCTTTTCTTAAACTTTACTTAAAAACGGTGGAATCTGGTTCCAAACGGGCTGTAGACTTGATGACTAGTCTGGAGTCGGCTTGGAAATGGATTATCGCCGGAGAAGATGACCGAAGTACGGATTCCGACATGAACACCATCAAGAACAGACACCTGACCGGACGGGGTGATTCCTATCCGATCAGACAGGCTGAGCTTTGATGTGTTTACCGTTGTCTCAATGCGTACCATGCCGTCACTGTTAAACCAGAAACTTAGAAACTTACAAGGTTGCAAAACGGCACAAGGTCCTCCCAATCGAATGGCAATCCGATCGGACTGCCGTCCGGTCGAACGACCATCCGATCGAAGTGACACGCGCCTCACAACCTCTAACACTTAAATCATTTTTAAATAAGAAACTTTGAACTTTGAAACCTGCACACGAAGGGTCATTCGACCGAACGGCCATCCGACGAAAGCCCTGGTTTGAACACTTAATCATTTTGGAAGCTCAATCATTGGATCGAATGACCATTCGATCGAATGGCCGTCCGTACGGATGACCATCCGATCGGATGGCGATTCGTTCCAATCACATATGTCAATCGACCGGATGACCATCCGATCGGATGGCCATCCGATCAGATGACTGATCCTACACTTTGCAATTCTTGTTATTCTGTCCGACACTTATCTATTGTACTCTAATCAGGCTAACTCTAAGAGCTCCCTTTGATCCAATAACAGTTATACTGTTAAGCAATCACTGTGAGTATACTGGATCCCTTTTCGTTTTTAAACTTTTGGGATGCAACATGTATTCTATGAAACTTGAAACTTGATACTTTTGAATCTAAACTCTATCCTATGTGAATGTGAAACTTGATACTTTTGGATTCTTGATTCTTTATGCTATGTGAACGTTTAATCCTTATGTGTAGTACCGCCTTAACAATAGTAGCGCTATAGGAAGATGCACCTCCCCATTATTCTCGGGGGTATTGTTAGGAGGATTCTATTTGCTTTCCTTGATTCTTGGGAAAGTGATTAAAGCATCGGGACACTTGGGCTATCACTTGGACTGCGAACACTAGCATGGCTGAAACTATTTTTATACGTTTACATGATGGATATGAGTTGTTTTAAACTATTATTCTATATACTCAAACTTGTATACTCGCAAGTACATTATTGTATTGACTTTATTTTAATACATGTTGCAGGCTGATAGAATGCTGGAATCAAGGGAAAACAAGCTAGGATTGATGCTTAGAAACACACGACTAGTTAACCTAGAAACTTGAAACAATATTTGATGATTTGTATGTGATACTTGTGTTTTGATTCGTGGATGGTTTTAGACAATGTTGAATCTATTAAATTTATATCGAAATATCTAGTGTTATGGAAACTCATGAGCAATCTGAACGTTTAGTGCCGCACCACGATGTTTCCGCCATCGGTTGGGGTGTGACAACTACGACATTGTTTGGCAAAATGCCCAAACCTATTGCCGTTTGTGCATAAGCGGCATGGTGTGTTGTTGGGATGACGGTAAAAACAAGTGTTACACTTGGGATGAGTCCCAGTGTAGGTTTTTCTTTGTGGTTCGGGGTTTGGAGTAGGAGCGACTACTTGAAGTGGTTGAGGGTTTTGCGGAGTGACTACCGCACAGTTCTAGCTCGAAACCTTCCCCTTCTTGCCTTTGTTATTTGATGGCTTGGAAGATGAGGGATCAACGATGGTAGTATCGGTTGTGGCTTGGTGAGCATTTTTCGATGAAACCTTGTCGGAATATAAACATCAAACATCAGTTATAATAATTGCATTTTAACTAAACTGATAAATGACGTGTAAGTGATCAAAAGCATGAGGTAAGGTTGGCGGAATTTTATCATCATTTCGAGCTTATCTTTTTGTGAAAATTAAAGAAAAATGTGTAAAAAGTCGGAAGATTAAAGGTGAAGATCAGAAGATTAAAGGTGCGATCAAATTAAATAGAATATTGAAAAAAACATATATATAACGTAAATTAAAAAACGTATAATTATAGATTTTTTTTTACTATTGTAACCTATCTAACACGTAAAGTGATTGAATCGCAAGCCTCCAAATGAATATATTGTTTATATATGATAGAAAGTGATAAAGAATTATATCAAGAATCATTCACCACCTCATCAGTCATAACATACGTGAAGTGTCATAGAAAGACAAAAGATTTCTGGAAAATATATGGAGACCATACTCATTAACCAAAACAAAATGCCGATCCTTTTTTTTTTGTTAATAACTATACTAATTTAGATATATTGTAGACTATAGATATATTGTAGACTATATAAAAAATAGTTATTAAATTATATAGCTCAGTAAGTCCATTTCTCATATGAAATGTATAAATGACCCCTTTTGCCGTTAATCGAAATTTATATGATATTATGGTGATTTAGTTTGAGTCATTAAAATATAAAATGATTTATTATTCTTTATCCAGTACGAGAATCTTAATTTTGTAATAAGATTTCTAATTATATGAACGGTATCTTTTCCAAACAATTTAATTTTATATTAATAAAAAAAAATTGAATCCCACATGACACCCATACACTTTGTTTTTTAGTCAAAGCAAAGCCGGCATCCCACTTACACTATCTTCTATTGGACCACCTTTAATGTTCCATGGCCACCTTAAAGTTCTTCGATTTTTATTTCCCCTCTCTATAATATCATTTGTTGCGAAATTAACCAATTTTATATAAACAACTATAGTTTTATTTATTTATTCTAACGGAAAATTTGGATTACTGTCTAGTAAGCTATGATGCCTATATATCAATTTATGAGAAAACAAAAAAAAAATTAAAAAAACCTTCTTATCAGAATCGAATCAGAACCAGATAATGTTAAGCCTTATCTTATCACTAAAATTTCACTACACTATGATACCATAAGCTATCTTATTAATTAACTGTTTTTATCACCTTGTACATGGTCAACGACATGTGTAAGTATTTATACATAATAAAAATCTACATATAAGTTATGCATTTTTTAAGTAAAACTTGTGTAAGAATTTATACATACTAAAATTTAAAAAGTTTATATATAATTTCTGCTCCATTTTAGTTAAACTTGATTACACTAAGTTTATAAACTCAAAATAACTTTTAGATAATTTATTATTATTTAAAAAAATACTATAAAGCAATAAATTTTATTATCGTTGCATTAAAAAAAAACAAATGATTTTTTTCCAATAAATGTTGATGGGCAACGATTATAATGGTGTATCTAAACTTGTTTTACAAGATCTGTTAAATTAATTATAACAATACGTCTAAGTTCTTCATGCTTAACGCAGAATGAAGTGATCACAAATACAATGATATGTATAACTATTTACAATGACTTGTCTAAAACCAATTTTATTTTAAAAGATGCGTCTGCCGTTCGTCTAGAAAACACATATCACAACTTGGATTATTCATGCGTTTTACACGCAAATATCACTTTGTATGTGATCAACTTTATATATATATATATATATATATATATATATATATATATATATATATATATATATATATATATATATATATATATATATATATATATATATATATATATATATATATATAGGCTTCGGTTCAATTAAGAACCACCACGAGTTGTGAGAACCATGAGAACTCTTACTTCCGCGCGAGTTGGGCCACAATTTTTTGCACAATCGTAGATGAAAATATTATAAACATATCTGTAAAAAAAATTGTTGAGTCGGTAGTTTTGCCTGATGTAAGTTTTATTTACGTGCTGATGTAAATTTTGTTACGGCGATAAATTTTTTACACCTCATGTAAATTTATGCATGCGACATTTTTAAATTTTTTTTTTCTGAAACAAGTAATTTTTTAAAGATTTTTGAGAATTTTTATTTTTGGAAAATCTTTTTTTCTTCTTACAAAAAGATTCTTCTCATTTGAACTCTCCACTATATATACATACATATATATATATATATGTATATATATAGGAGAAGGATCCGTTAGGAACCACCCTTTATTGCGAGAACCGCGAGAACTAATGTGAACACAACCAAAAATACCTAAAATTAGCTAAAAAACACACAAAAAATTTTGTTTTTTTAATGTTTTTTATAAAAAAAGTCGCTACTTTTAGTAGCCAATAAATTTTTGTTTTGGCTACTAAAAGTAGTGATTTTAATGTAAAAAATATTAAAAAGAAATTGTGTATTTTTTAAGATTTTTTTTTGGGGGGTTTAGTTTTTAGCATTTTAGTTTGGGGGGGGGGGGGGTTTAGGTTTTTGGGTGGTGGGGGAGGGGGGTTAAGGCTTGGGGGGGGGGGGTTAAGTTTTTTGGGTGGGTTTAGTTTTTAGCATTTAGCTTGGGGGGGGGGTTAGGTTTTTTAGGTATTTTTAGTTGTGTTCACATTGGTTATCACGGTTCTCGCAATAAAGGTGGTTCTCGCATAAACCTTACCATATATATATATATATATATATATATATATATATATATATATATAGAGAGAGAGAGAGAGAGAGAGAGAGAAAGAGTGTGTATTGTACAATCTGGGTTAACGTACGCTGGGAAAATATAACGTGCGTGATTAGTTGTATAACTTGCGTGATTAGGGTTCGTTTCAATTAACCTGGGATTGATCAATTGTTTGATCAATTTCGTCTAATTCGATTCAATTTTTTTTCGTTTCAGTTCAAATTAGCCATTGTTCGGCCAATTTCATCGAATTGTGTTCAAATTCATCTTTGATTTTGAAAATTTTCATCAAAATGACAACTCGAAATCAGACCGTAGAACAGAGGATGCAGAAACATGACAGATAATGTAGGAACATGACCAACATGCGTGATTATAGGTTCAACATGCGTGATTATGGTTTTCAACATGCGTAATTTGGGTTTATGAGTTATATAACGTGCGTGATTTCCCAGCGTACACATCGTACGTTAAGGAACATTCTAACCAACCTATATATAATGAGAAAACAACTAGAACTTATCTTTATCTATTAGTATAGAAAACAACTATAACTTATCTTTATATGCATGTCTAATGGTATATTTATATTTACTTATATTATTCTTTCTGATGTTATTAAGTCCCTAATACAAAGCATTAGAAATAATACTCGTTATGATACTTAACAGTTAACATGTCTTACTCATGCTTTTATTCCAAGTTAAGTATTAATTAATTCTTATTAATATTATATCATTATTATTAGAGGTTTTCAGTTGAGATTAATTCTGATAGTAGATCAAAGTTGAGAATTAATTCTGACGAATAACAAAGATTATTAAAATTTATTTTTTTCTTTAAATAATAATATAAATATTAAAGTAGTATAGAAGAAAATAAAGGGTTCGAAAATCTAAAGCAAAAGCTGCTAAAAGGTTTATTGAATTTGAAAGTAAGAGCAAGTTCAACCAATAATGCCTCCATTTCATTCAAAAATGTCACCTTTATTTTTCCAAAATATATAACATCTTAGTTATTATTATTATAAACATAATAGTCTGTATTGCTTACTACTTAAGTTTAGCAAAAAAATAAAAAAAAAGCCCTGTAGAATAATGATAATGATCACTGGATCCTGTCGTTAGAACGTACCTTGAGTTGCAATTAAAATGGGTCAAATACAGAAAGCCAAATGAAAATTTTGAATCTGACTATTTTTATTTGTCACTGCTGAAAACCAATTTATATTTCATAAATACTCAAATATTATCATAAAATTATGGATGAAAATTAAAAGTGACATTTTTTAAACACTATAAATGCTTCTTTAATCGAATTACCCAAGATAAATGTTCTAAAAATCGGTTTTTAAATCATATTGGGTTGGACTATGAATTGATTAACCGGTTAAACCGAGTTGTATCGGACGGTTCAACCAGGTTACTAGTTAACTCTATAATTCCATAAAATATAAATTCATCTAAAAAATAATCACATCTCAATTAGAATTTATGTAATTGATCATGCTTATGTCTAAAAACAACTATTTTCTTGTTAAATATTAAGCATATAAGAGAATTTTTAATACTTATGAACAATATTACATTGGACGAGATGGGTAACAGTTTCAACTTTTATGGAATATTGGAATGACACAAGGTTAATTACCGGATATACGAGAGGTATTACCTTAATATAGTATTTTATTAAAATAAAAAAAATCAAATTTTAAGGTAATGCAAACCGGACCGGATTTACCGACGGTACGTATGACATACGTATTCGGATATTACCAGCCTTTACTATACCAGGCATGTGTCTAGAGTCCTATTTAACCAGTATAACCGGCCAATTCGTACCGGCATTTAAAACATCGCCTAAGGCTCTAAGATACTCGTGTTTTTTCAACTTAACATAATATATTTCTATTTTTCTAGGAAGGGAAAAAAATTATGTAAACGGAGTAAAAAAAATTTTAGTACAAGCTACAAATTATGATTATATGTAGTATAGTCCACAGATGTGTTATCTCAAGAGTTACTGGTATTTTGGTTATTTTGTGTCAATTCAAACACATTAGCATTGTCCGGAACAAAGAGTGTTACATACATTTCTTTTCTTTTTAACGACCAGCGAATCATTCATACCTAACTCATATACAGAATGTTTAGGGGATGGAAATTGTGGTTTTCGAGCTACAGCCGTTGGTTTGTTCCATCATGAGATGGAGTGGCCGTTAATACGGACAGAGCTTCTTAGTGAATGCAACCAATACTACGACTTTTGGAGGACGATAAATGATTTTAAGTTTTAGTTAGCTCGAAATTCCTTAGATTGGCATAGTATAGAGCCCGGGCCTGGTGATAAGTGGCTACTAATGCCATTCACGAGACTCTTGATGGTTAGCCGGTGGATATCATCTGTCACTTGATAAGCGACATTGGTTGTTATACGTTTTTCCCTTATTTACAACAGCCGAAGCAAGTAATTCTCATCAAACCGTTTCGATCATTCATGTTAACAAGAACCATTCTATCTAACATCAAGTTACAAGGTGATTATCCAATGCCTAGCCCACCACCTAATTGGCGACAACCAACAAAGAATACAATCGCAAAAAAATGGGAAAACATGTACAAGGAATGTATAATACGATATAAGCATATTGTCAATGAATATAAGATTGTAGACTACGTAGAATTAGGGTTTTTGTAATTGTAATGTTTAATGAAAATCGATTCATTATTATCATCTTACGATCGTTCAATTTTAATCGAGTTGTTTTTTGTAATCCGTTTAAACATAAACGTATCTAAAACAAATGAAAAAAAAATTATTTACTTATATATGGGTCGTATAACATTACACGGCTCGTATACAAATTGAAAAAAGTGATTGTATACATTGTTTATGGTCGAATAAAAATAAGAAATGAATGTATACGACCCGTATACATGTTATTGTGGTCGTATACGACCACAATAACCAATATCACTTTTCAAGTTTCACCAAAATTCTCTTGGTTTTCCCTTGGCACGTCTTGCGTTCTTGGATCGTTCTTTAGCGGTTTGTGATGTTTTCTGCTGTCGTTCTTCTCGTACGGTACGCTTCTAAGACTTGTTCGTAGAATAGAATTTGTGATTCAATAACTTTCTAGTTAGCGTATCGTGTAGCGTAGATTAGCGTAACGAGGATCAAATGTTAGAATGATTTTGAAAAAAACCTGAGTTTTTAGTTATACGGTCCATATACATTGTATACGGTAGTATACACGTGAGTATTTAAAGTGCATACGATCGTATACATTGTATACGGGTGTTCATGCCAGCCACCTCCCTCTGGGCCCGTTTATTTAAGTCCAGCCGGCAGTGGGCCCACAGGGAGATTACGTTATAGTTTTTGTCGACTTTTAGTTTTAAGGAGACACGGGGGGGGGGGGGGTTAGAGCATTTTTTTACTACGACCACTGTGTCGTTTACTCTTTGCGGGGAGCCTCGCCAGTTGACGCTCCCCCAATTTGCTGTGGCGATGGGACTCTACACCTACGAAAAAAACCCCATACGCAGGTGATTTTTGATGCGCCGGTCACCACGTCCTCTGACGTGTTGTGGCCCTGGTGGTGCACTGTAGGGAGTAGGGAGTTTGGGGAGCCTAGTCAGTGCTCCCCAAAGGAGCGGGTCCGCCGCCTTTATGACCCATTGCATCGCTACCTACATCGATGTATTGTCGTCACCATTGCAGGGAGGCATGATAGTAGGAAGTAGGTCACCCAAAATGGCCTATTTTTCTTGCATAATTTACTTACAGCCGGGGAAGATGGCATACAAGTTCACCGAGTATGTGTTTCGTAGGGTTTCCACCCACATTTCCTGCGGGGGCTTCGTCACTTGGCGAAGTTTTACCACCTCATGAGCCCAACGTGGGCTTTATCAATGTCTTTTTCACTTGAGGTTGATGCAATAGGTAAGGCCACAACAATGTCGATGAAGATTGCCCATGAGGTGTTGCAGGACAAATAGCGAGTGAATTCGTCGTTAGAGGAGGGTCGTACAGAGTGGTACTGTAACATCCCGTATAATTTTATTGAATTATAACGTAACACGTGTCCAAACTCTCTGTTTAATTCCGATCTGTGGAAGGAGAGGGACCAATTATGTCAAAAACGGGAAAGATATAAAGTCCAAGGACTAAATATGCAAAAATATCAAAATTCAGCTTCTAGAGATCCCTTACGGACTATAAAGGGTTTTTGAAAACGTAGGCGGTGATGGAACCCCTTACGGACCGTAGCCCACCTCTTATGGTCCGTAAGAGGAGCCTAGTGACAGAAAATTGGCAGCTGGCCTGCCATTCTGTTATGCTGTCACGTATCTATGAATTTGCCATTCTTTATTCTCCTTGTGACACCTAATGTCACACCCTAACCGATGGCAGAAAAATCAGGGAGGGATGAAATAGATTACTTAAGACATCATAACTTGCTAATTGTGACGATAATTAAATAATTCGAATTTCATTGATACCAAAATGAAAATACATCGTTTTGGAAAGGAAAGTACAACATGGAGCCAATAAACATAACAACATGAAACAAATACATAAGTTTAAAATCAAGGTGTGTTTCTAATCCACCCTAAGTACGTTCTTTGTTCGTCATCAACTAGTTTCCTACAACATGTATTAAAATAAAATCAACAAAAGTTGGTGAGTATACTAGTTTGAATACATAGCATAATTGTATCTAAAAGTTGTCTCATATCCAGCATGGTAATTTGCATACGTTGTTTATTATCATAATAACATGTGTTAACCATATGTCAAGCTAAAATGTACCGCCATCGTGCATATCCTCGTCGCTGAAAGGACAAGGTTGTAAATAGTTTACTTAAATGTGACACCTCGAAGATTTATGAAAAATAATATGCCGACACGTGTCCAGTAACTCTCAAATAATCCTGATAAGTTGGACGAGAGGCAACAAATTCATAAAAAAATGTGGAAGCTTGGAAGTTTAGGGGTTAAAGATTGAAATATGCTAAAAATTTAGCTTCTGGCGGTCCCTTACAGACCGCAAGGCATATGCCTTACGGTCCATAAGTTAATTCAAAACAATGGGCGCTAGAAGCTCTTACAGACTGCAAGGCCTCACCTTTTGCGGTCCGCAAGAGTGTCGCTGACAGTATTATGCAGCTGACAGCTGCTGCTCCTGCCACCTTTTTCGCGAAATTGCCACCTTCTTCCACCTCCGCACACCTAGTCGAAAAAAATGGAGGGTTCGGTTCTCTCCGATTACCCACGTAGTTACAAAAGCACCATGACTACCCTAACTGCCTCCCCCATTGTAGCTTATTATCAATGCCTACAACCACCTCTGCAACACAATCCCACCACCACCACACCCTATCCCTGTTACGTCTACAAGTGAGTTTCAATCAACGGAAATTAGGCGGTTCACACCACCAGTACATACACAGATGTTGCAAAAATTCAGAGTGAAGAATGTGAAATCCAAATACTAAACCCTAACCCTAAACCCATAATAATACGTTTAGATATACAACAATTCATATTAATGAGCTATTGAAGTACAACTTACATACATTAAGAACAATATAAGTCGCAGCCCCCGACCCCTACCCCGGAAGCAGGCGCCGCGAGCTCAGATGGGTGGTATCGGTGTTTATTAATTTGGCAGCGGCATACATGAGGACCGTAGTTAGGAAATATTTTTATCAGAGTAAAACACCAAACTTTTTATGATAAGAAATCGTTGGGATAAAACCCAAGTTCATTTGACAATACATTTGTAGGGATAAACCCGAATTATTTATAGTAAAAACTCCTTTTTTTTATTTAGTTAACTTTTATAGCCACTTTTCAAAGCCTTCAGTGCTCTCCAGCTGGCTTCTATTGGCTTTCACATTTTCTTACCTAAAACGCGTTTAAAAATCATTTTATCAGCAAGAAATACTAGCGAGTGCATCCCAGTTTAATCAAAACAGTTTTTACAGCTTTACAGTATTGAGGGCATCCGCAATTACATTTGCTTATATCTACTCAATTACTCATTCAGTACTGTCAACCTAACCTGTGGGTCATATTACTCATTGGCTATCTCATTGTCCAATGGTAACGTCTTTCACATTTTGTATACAAAACCCCAACATACCGGCAGTAATTGTAGAATCACAAATACTCAATTACTGTTAAGTGTAATTTAAAATATTTGAGGTTTTGGTAAAACATTTTGACTCACAAAGTAATTTATAAAAAGGTGACAAAAGCAGATGTACTCAAATTATTGACTTAGGTGATACTACTATAGCTTCCTGGTGATTCTCCTGGTTATTATCTATTAAAATTAAACAATGCACACGTGTTAGTAAAATAACCCAATTCACATTATCCGTACAACTCGAGACAGAACTCCAATGACTGAGTCAGGCAGAGCCTTGACATGCATTACGGAGCCCTAGATCAATCGGGTGTAACACGAGAAAGAATTCAAACGACTGAGTCGGGCAGAGCCTACATGCGTTACGGAATCCTAAATCGATCGTGTAGGGTAATAGCAGGGTTATAGTACTTACAACGAGGCAGAGCTTCGCTTTATAGTGGGTATTATGCCCGGGTATAACAATATCTATCAGAAAGTGAGAGAGAGAATTCAGAATTAAACGAAACTCAAATGAGCTCATCGACCCAATTTATAGGCTAGACTTAAGGCGGCTCGCGGCCCGCGTAAACGAAGGTTGTCTCTCTGACGCCTCGCGAGAGAGCACGTGTCGAGTATAGGCTTGGCCAGTCATGGCCCTAGCCTTGATGAGTCACATGCCACGTGGAACTATGCCTTGTCTGACAAACAAAGGCAGTTGCGGCCCGCGACAACCTAAGCTAAGGCAGTCGCGCCCCGCGAGCGACTCCTGAATTTCGTTTTTCTTGGTTTTTCTAAGTATAAGGGTATTTTGGGCTCGTTTCTCACGTACGGAGTATATTTAGGAACGTTTAGGGTCACGTTAAGGGTTCTAGGAGGCTTGTTATAATATAAAACCTAATAATCACAACATCAAAGAATTTCACACATAATAGCCAACAAAGTAAATAAATAGATAACTAAAAAGACTTGCAGGTACAAATTGGGTTTCAAATTGGCGACCAAAACCTAATTTATCCATGATCGAATCGATTGAATCTAAAGTAATACAACTTCATTAATACGATTATGAGAAAGGGGTTCCTAAAATATAATTGTCCTGCGATTCCACGCGGATTGATAAAAGAAAACCGATATGAAGAACGGCTTGTTACGGAGAGAAAATAGAAGATCTATTGGTAACGTATTAAGCGGTTGTAGAAGTAAATAGGGTTTAAACGATTCGCAGGGATCCTGTGAAAATCTTGGGCACGTGAATTAGAGGCTGAAGAAATTTTTGTGTGTTTTAAAAAGTTGCCACATATTAAAATGGTTAAATAACTGAAGGGGAGAATGCGAGATGTCAAAAAAAAGGACTGGCTTATGTATGAATGACACATCATCAAAAATAGCTTTATTATATTAGTAAGTATAGATTATTTTCAAAATCTTATTCGGCCATCCTTTACATATTTGAAATTGTGGTGTCCTTTTTTCGAACAACTGAATTTTATAACTCACTATCTAGTAAGAAAATAGCTGGGAAAAGAAAAAATGATTACAAGAATTAAAGGGTTTTGTAACCAGTTCACCTAAAGAACCTAAAGAATGTTTTTCTGTTCCTATTAACAAACCACAAATACGAATAATTAACAGAATCAAAGATGGACTTCCGTAGTTTGTTAATATTCCTGAATGTAATATCATTCAGGAACCTCTAAATAACCCACTACGTTAACATGGAAACAAAGGTACTTATTGTTATACCGTTCGTGCCCCTCAGAGCCACTTAACTCGCTTTCAAGAATCAAAATCTTGCTTCCAATTAATAGACTGAAATGAAAACTTTTAAAGATGTTATGGAGGGTTTAAAAGTCATTGGTGCTAGAACTGCTACAATTGCTTTAGCTGGAGCTGCAGTCGGAATTGGAAAGATATTCAGTTCGTTGATCCATTCAGTAGCACGGAGTCCGTAATTGGATACTAAATTGTTTGGTTATGTCGTTTTAGGCTTTGCTCTCACGGAAGCCATTAACAATGGAATCAAAGATGGACTTCCGTAGTTTGTTATTCCTGAATGTAATATCATTCAGGAACCTCTAAATAACCCACTACGTTGACATGGCAACAGAGTCTCAACGATCTCTTCTTTTTAGTAGTCCGATAACGAGTCTATTTACACAATTTTGAAACCCAAAGACATGTACAATACCACAATTGAATTTGTTGTATTTCATACTCACTAATACATATATAAAATACACAAACATATGCATATATGTGTCGTCTATTTTAAAATACTCTGATAATATAAAAATAAAGGAAATAATAGATAGATTGAGAGGACATGAATACATATGGATTCCTGAATTTGGACCGGAGAAAATGAGACAATTCACATTGTGGTAAGCTTATTATTGACATGTTTAGGTCCACACTTAGCCGCTTGTGGGTCTATACCTCATTAATGTTGTATTTTCATGGTCTAGAATCAACTTCATATTGAAATAAATGGAAACATTGAGTCTAGCTTTAGGTAGTATGCCAAATTATATACATAATGCCAAATTTATTATGAACATTTAACAACTAAAACATTACATGTGATCATTTTTTTTTCTAGTCAAACATATTTTTAAGTAGTTTGACGTTTTTGTATTATAATATTTGAATCATATGATTATATTTGAATCTTATGTTACATCCAAAGTTCCAAACCAACTTTCTTATTAATATTTGAATACTTTAGTTTGTCGTGCCTCATTTCGACACCAATCATTCTTACTTGGTTGTCTCTATTACAACATGAAATGAAGTGGGTTTAAACATTTTTATCAACATTATTACATTAACAAGTCAGAAAATGATATAATTAATTAATTAAAAGATTCTTTTTTTAGAAAAAACAAGATTTAAAGGGGCCTTTGGAAAATAAGTTATTGGGATTTGGGTAAAAAGAGAGGATAGAAATGTGATTTTCAGTACACTTTCATAGTTGAGTATTTGACCAATAGTAATGTTTTGACTATGTTAAAGTCATGTTTTACAAGTCATCCAAAGTTCAAGTTCGTAATTGGCTATGCATGACTTGTTAGATTATTAAAAAAACATTGTCCTGCCGTTAATGGGTTAAATTAAAGATGGGGAATTACGAACACGCTCACGCGTCAATCATGTGAGTGCATGAAAAACATGATTCTTTCGTACTTAGGAATATAAGACAAGGTTAGAGGAATACATTCAACAACCAGTCACAACATCACTTTATAGAAACCCTTGTAAGTTATTCTCATCATATGTTGTTCAATACACCATACATGTGTGCAATCCTGAAGTAGTCTCTCATGATCCAACACCCATCCCCGGTTGAGCTATCCATCGATGAAGATTATGAAGGTGTTTTCTCTCTCCCTGCCACATACTAGACTCATAGCCTAGTATGCACATAGAGAGACCAAGCGTCAATGTCATACTTGTGTGATTTATGGTAACAATTTAGGGGCTGTTTGTTTACCTCTTACTGAGGCTCTTAATGGTTCAGCATTTAATGGTTCAGACTGTTTGTTTCACGCGTAGATGTCTGAATGGTTCAGACATTTGCCTCTGAATGGTTAAGATTTATACAGAGTCTGAATGGTTAAGACCTCTAATCTGAATTGGTCAGACACTTACCTCTGAACAGTTAAGCATTATACAAGCTCTTAATAGTTCAGACCTCTTACTGGTTCAGCACTTAGCCATTCAGCTATTGCCAAACAACCTCTTAGTCTGGTCACCAGGGATTGATGATGTATCATCAGTTGCAATGCATATATTCCATTATAGAAACACTAATACATTGAATGTATAAGTGATTTGAGGCTATATGATTGAGCATGCATGCAAGAGATGAATGTCACAAGTTTTTTTTTTTTTTTTTTGTTTGTTTGAAATGGTTAGAACACTAGAGCATTCACATTGGAGCTTTTATCTCCATCTATATAATTTAATTAAAAACCACATATTTCTCCAAGTTATGTTTACTTTTCAAAAACCTTTCACATCCAACTCTCTATCTATATCTTTATCATAGTCACAATCACTTATTTTATTATTTATTTCTCTTTCCTACACACTCACAACAAAAATATAGAGGCTTTGATATGAGCCTTTAAATATAGAGGTTTACTTTAATATCTATAAAGCTTTCTCTACTATTGAGATTCCAATGTAGTTGTGTTTTTGTTATTTCCTCTATTTCTTCCTCTATATTATATAGAATGTATTAATATAGCCGAAATAAATAATAACAAAAAAAGAAAATCAACATAAAAAATTGTCTACACCACCTTAACTGATCACTCCTAAAGTTTCCAAGCTAATAATGAATAGACGTCGTTATTACAATTCAATAGTCATGAATGCCCAATCAATTAAAGAAAATTGTTGTTCAACTATGACACAACAAGGACTAGTCATATTGTTGCAATCCAAATGGTTATTTTTTATTTGATATGATTTTATAACTAGTTAAGCATTAGACCGCCCGTAGGGGCGTTCTTTTCTAAATTGCCCAAACACGACCAAAACGCTCTTTCGCCGCTCCCCTCAGCGTGATCGGGCGTTATTCGCGAAAAAATTGTTTGTGGCGTTGTTTAAAACACGCCGAATTGATGCCTTGGGTTGTGAGTTTACCGTTCAACGGTAACTTTCTTTAATGTTTTTTTTTAATTCCCATTTAATACTATAAAAACCCCACTTTACATCCACTTTTTTATAAAAAACTCACCCTCCATCAAAGTTTCTCTCTACTTCTTTTACATTTTATAAAAGTATGAACCTATTCTGACCCCCATTTGGTGTTCCCTCAAGACCCGGGAACCCGAACACCACCCAACCGCAACAAAGCTTTAGCCTTCAAGACATGGACCCGAACATATTATCGTACGCAACTTACTTGAGTGGCTCTACTCCTTTCATGCCACCCACTTTTGGCTTTGGCCAAGCCGGCGGCTCGCAACCATAACAACAACAACCCGAACCCGATGTGGATATCGTGCCGGAGACGCAACCCAAATCGGAGCGAGAGACATCGAAACTTGGCAAAAGGTCGCATAAAAAGAAGGAACCAAACCAACCTTGTCGTAAGCATACTTACGTTAATTGGACGAAGGACGAGGAATTCACGTTGGTTCGGTCGTGGGTCGTTTCGGAGGACCCCGATGTTGGTAAGTTTTTTTTTTTTTTTTTTTACTTTTTCTCCTACACGTCGATATTATTTTATTTTTAGCGTACACATTTTTTTCTATTTGTAGCAAATTTTCAAACCGGACCCGAATTTTGGAATAGGATTCGTGCACTCTTTTATAGCACGTGGGGGTAAGGGTGAACATCGTGACAAGGATTCCATTTCTGGCAAATGGATCGACATCAACAACAAGTGTCACGCCTTCCAAGAAGTTTATCAACGTAACTACGATAATCGGCCGAGCGGAGAAGGTGACGTAGAGCTAAACGGTCGAAAACGTCATCCTCCGTTGACCCTGAAACACCAACTTCCGATGCCCACAACGTCGATCTAAATGTTCTTGTGGATGTTGACGAGGAAGTTGGAGAAGAGTTGGCCCGACAGCCCGGTAGAAGAAAAGATAAGCGAACCGGGAAAAAACCGGTGGAGTCGTCTTCCGATCTCGATTTGAAGCAAGATTTCGAGGAGATGAACCGTCGTCTCTAAGACATTCGTGACCTCAGCCACCAACGTTTGGACTATGAAAGAACGAGTCGCCGAAAACAAAAAGTTTAACGAGATGCAAGCGGGGAGGCAAACGGAAAAGGACATTGAGCTTTTGTCCAAACCGATCGACCACCTCCAAGGCGACCCGTTGATCGTTGGGCAAATGCATCGCCAAAAACTTCGGAAAAAATACAGGCTTTAGATCATCATCTTTTTTTTTAACTTTATCTTTTTTTTTATTTCCGTTTTTTTTTTTATGCGGTTTTTTCTAGTATTGTAATTTTTTTTTAAATTAATGAAGTATTTTAAGTTTTAAATTTAAAAAAGCAAATAATTGTGTAATGATTGGATGGGTGTTATTGGGTATTATTCCCATTACGCCACTTTTGTAATAATGCCCTCATGCTGACTGGACTGCCATATAGCAGAAAACACCCCAGGGTGGGGGCATTATTCAACTACGACTACGCAACAAGAGGTATTAAAAGATACTCGTATATATCCAAGAATCTGATTCAGATATGCAGCTTTGGTTATTTAACTTATTTCTATTCAGATAGTAATTAAAAAAAAAAAAAACAAATCATATATTGATACTTGAAAACCCGACATTTTTTTTATTTATCTTCAACACTTTAATAGTCGAATGTCTCAAAGCTTAAACTAGATTAAACTTAACTGTTCAATCTTATTGTCTTGATTGTATTTTTTGTTAGAACTTTGGAACATATTTGTAAATTTTGGATAGAAAATGTATCGTGTATTGGATAATCGGATAATCTGGTATACGTATGCGATTTCAACAGGGCCGGGTGGACGACGTCTCATGCCCAAAAACCTAAGGGGGGGGGGGCGAAATTTTTTTAATTTGATATGTATGATTTATGAATTTATATAATAGGACGGGTAGGACCCAGTTTTTTAATCTCGCAGAGGGCCTAATTTTTTGTTAACATTTTTAGAGACGGGCCTTTGGCCAACGGCCTGGATTTCAGTTATCTGGGACTTGGATATCTGAAATTATAAACATGCATTTTGGATATTAATAATGAATCCACGGTATAAAAATCAAATATTGAAATCCTAACAATTTTTTTATTCTTAAAATTATAAACCTCAACACCATTATATTATATTATATTATATTATATTATATTATATTATATTATATTATATTATATTATATTATATTATATTATATTATATTATATTATATTATATTATATTATATTATATTATATTATATTATATTATATTATATCTATCTATACTTTTTATAAAAGGAGAAATCCAAATGACATAAGAAAAGCTGATATGTCAGCAAGAGAGCATGTCCAACAATGCTTTTCTTATGTCATTCGCGATGAGGTGGCAGCGATAGAGGAAACATAGTGACATCATAATTCAAAGATCTGCCATCTAAATCACTGCCCCAATTTTTATTTTCAAAGGTCTGGCCCACATTCAATTATGAAACCGTTGATGTTCATTGAAATTTCAAACCACTGATGCTCATTAAAATGGGAGGGTAATTTGAAATTTAAAACTTCATAGGGATATGTAATTTGCATTTAAAGTCATCAGAGCTTCAATTATTCTCTCTCTCAAATATAAATTCAAATCCAAAGTCGATCATAATTTCAAAAACTCATTTCAATCTCTCTTGCTACTCTCTCTCAACTCTCTATCTCTAAAACTGTAGATACAGAGAAGAGGATGAAGACGACAGTGGCATTGCATTTATCATCAATTTGAATGGTAGTTTAAAAATAGATATTTTTTGATTTTTTTCTTTTTATCACAAACTGAAGTCTTGAGTTCGTTGGCCGAGCTTCCGAATGTGATCAAGGTTATAAAATGGATCTCAACTTTATTGATGAAGAGGTAATGTCTGTTTGTTTTTAAAATAAATCATGATCCTATGAAATTTGATTGATATGTTTGTAGCTTTTGATTTTATCCATGATTTGTTATTGTTTATTCAGATGCTTGCATTGGTGTACCATGTGATTATGAGTAGATTGATTTTGATATGTCTGTAAAAAGGAGAAATCTCAATGCAAATTAGAAAACCTGGTGATGTCTGTTTATTCATCATGGTTAATATCGATTTGAATATTATGCAGACGAACGGTAGTTTAAAAATAGATATTTTTTGTTTTTTTTCTTTTTTTCACAAACTGAAAATTTGGATGCTAAATGTTCTTCAGGTAGATCTTGCTGGATTTGTTATTTGGTGTTGAAGTCTTGGGTTCTTTGGCCGAGCTTCCGAATGTGATCAAGGTTATAAAATGGATCTCAACTTTATTGATGAAGAGGTAATGTCTGTTTGTGTTTAAAATAAATCATAAATCATGATTCTATGAAATTTGATTGATATGTTTGTAGCTTTTGATTTTGTCTTTGATTTGTTATTGTTTCTTCAGATGCTTGCATTGGTGTACCATGTGATTACGAGTAGATTGATTTTGATATGTTTGTAAAAGGAGAAATCCCAATGCAAATTACAAGACCTGGTGATGTCTGTTTATTCATCATGGTTAATATTGATTTTTTTTCTTTTTATCATGAACTGAAAATTTGGATGCTAAATGTTCTTCAGGTAGATCTTGCTGGATTTGTTATTTGGTGTTGAAGTCTTGTGTTCGTTGGCCAACCTCCCGAATGTGATCAAGGTTACAATATGAAGAGCATTTAATTTGTTTGATATGTTTGTAGCTTTTGATTTTGTCTTTGATTTGTTATTGTTTATTCAGATGCTTACATTGGTGTATGAGAGCTGTTAAAGAGGAAGCACTTATGTACTTAAGGCCTGATCAACCAAAGGAAACCACTGCTCAGTAACAGCAGTGGTCCAGTACCTACAGCGGATTACATAAAAAGAAGCTGATGGTGACATCATAATTCAAACATATGCCATCCAAACCACTGCCCCAATTTTTATTTTCAAAGGTCTGGCCCACATTCAATTATGAAACCCCTGATGTTCATTGAAATTTCAAACCACTGATGCTCATTAAAATGGGAGGGTAATTTGAAATTAAAACTTCATAGGGATATGTAATTTGCATTTATGATCGAATTTTGATTTGGGTTTGAATTTATATTTGAGAGAGAAAAGAATTGAAGTGGTGGTTTAGTATCTACAGCGGATTCAACATCAGTATTTATGTATCAGTTTTTCTTGTGTAACAGTGTTTAGTGTATCGGTGTTTAGATTTTGTTACAGTTTGAATATTATTGTTATTATATTATCATCTGTTGATCGTGGTCTATTAAAGCACTGCTCTTAAACATTCTTTGTTGAACTGCATCATCTGTTAGTCCATAGGAGAGGTTCTCTTTGGCAGACCTTTGCTTGAACCGTCTCGGTATTTATCAGCAGATGTTCATCATGAGGCGTGTGTAAACAGATGTTTGAAATCCTCTGTTGAAGTGTATCTGTCACACCCCAACCGATGGCGGAATCATCGGGGCATGGCACTGAGTGAAACAGATTGTCCAGAAGTTTCCATAACAATTATCATTACTATTTAATTTAAATAACACGTCCTATACCGTATCTCAAACAGTAAATAAATTATTACAGACAAAATCCAGGCAACTATTTATGTTCCACAACTCAGATTTAAATAAATAGCAATTTTTTATCTACTTCTAGAGACCCTTAATTTGACTACTACAGACAACTATTTGTTGGGCTCTAGAGCTTTATTTTAGCCTCGCTTTCCTAACAGATAAGCATTTTAAGCACCTGTCACATACGTTAAAATAAAATCAATACATAGAATGTAAAGGTGAGCATACAAGTTTGATAATAGCATAATAGAGTTCGAAATAGTTTACGCATAACCAGCACGTACACAGAGGAAAACGAAGCATGTTAATTATCGACATGGACCTATCGATACCAATGACTGCGGGTTGACTGCCCGAGGCAGTTCGCAATACACGATTACCACCGTAATCTATACAAGTAATTGTCCTTAACAACCCCCGTGTGAACGGGTGCTGAGTCCAAACTATAGTACTATCGTCGTTAAGGCAGGTAGACAGCATTCCACGTGTAAACATAACAACAAGCATTCATTTAGTCACGTAATACATGTGATAACGGTTAGCGTTTAAAGTACCGCGTAGTGTGTTCGATTGTGATTTAGAATAAGTAACGTATGTAACACCCAAAAGTGCGAAAGCAAAAAGGGATCGAGTATACTCACAGCGGTTGATGGATTGAAGGGAGCACTTGAGAGTAAGGTTAGCCTGAACAGTTCGATAGTATAAAGATAAGCAATGCGTAAAACGGAAACAAGTGTCGATGGATCGGACAGCCGGTCGATCGGACGGTAGTCCGATCGGACGGCTGGCCATGCGGTTGACAGTCCGTTCGAACAGTTGTCCGGTCAGATGGGAGTCCGATCGGATGGCTGTTCGAGTGGATTGTTTCTTCCTTTGAGAAGGATGTGTTTGTGTATGATGGTTTGACTTTTGAAGTTTCGTTGTAGCATTTGAAAACCTTGAAGTATCTTTACCTTTCAGGTTGGTCGATTGTACAGTCGTTCGATCGGCCGGCAACCCGATCAGCTAGGTACCTCAGCAAAACAAGTTCTGAGCAGGGTGTCACCTGATCGGACGGCTGTTCGATCGGGTGGCACTCCTAGTGCATCGAACATGTTGAAAAAACGATTAAGTGTTGAAGTCAAGTATCTCATGATCCGAAGAGTAGTCCAATTGGACGGTAGTCCGATCAGTTAGCCATTCGTTCAATACCCAACTTCAAGTTGATTAAGTGTGGGACCATGTGTTAGCCGATCGGCTGGCCAGTCGATCGGCTGACTGTCCGATCGGCTGGCTGTCCGTTCGGACAACAGTCCGATCGGTCAGCACCCTGACCTGGTCGGCCTGTTCGTCTAACACTTGGTTGTTCTGACTGTTTGTCATTTTATTGAGGTATTTTGACAACGAGTCAAACAACAGAAACCTCGTCTTTACTTGGTTCTCCTGTTCGGACAGGAATCACCCAAATTCGGTCGGTGAACGGTTCAAGGCGGTGTTAACGTTTAACCCGAAATTGGTGAACCTCATGGATAGATTCTGGATCTTGAGTCACGCAACCACCGAAATGGTTAGTAAGTCGGCACAAGCTCCGTTTCTATCGGTTTTGGAGGTATTGAGTGTAAAAGAGTTGAAAGAAAGTTGGAAAACCATCTTTCAATCCCTTTTTACCGTGATTATGTTTAGATCCGTGAAGGATCTTTGTTTGTTTATGTGGAAATCGGTTAGATTCAAGCTATTCTTGGTGGATTGAGGCCAAAACATGAAGTTCTTCAAGAACCCATGATGACATCATCCTAGAACACTTGAATCTTGATGATTTCACGGTTAAAAGTTAAGATTTGAAAGATAAAAAGGTGTAGGAGTGCGTGTAGATTAAGAAAGTACAAGATTTAGGACGAAATCTTATCGGAATCGAGAGAAATCTGAGAAAAAGTGAGCTGAGCGTGCTGGTCGGACAGAGGTTTCCAAAAGTAGAAAGTTTGACAATGACAGGGGTATTTATAGGATGCCAAAAGAGGTAAAGGCTGGCCGATCGGTCAGGCAGCACGATCGGCAGCCTGTCCGATCGGACAGCAGTCCGATCGGCTGGTAGCCTGATCGATCAGCGGCCTGATTCAAGTGTTCGGTGCGACGATTTTTGATATTTCGATTTCAATGGCGAGCGATGCGAGTGCGATAGAGTTTCCTATTCAAATTACTTTTAATCCCAACTACTATATCTAACATACAAGCATCTATATTTCGCGCTGTCTTTTCGCCACCAATTATCATAATTCGATTTCAATTGAGTTCGATTGGGTTTCGATTGCGATTCGATTGATTACCACACATAACATAAAGTAATCATGCACAAGTAACACGTAAGGCACGCACACACACGTATAATAACAACCAAAATTGCGTAATTCAAGTTTCGAGTTCGATGATGATTAGATTAGTTCGATTATTGGTCACTTGACTTTATCGCATTGTTACTTCCTATTATTCACAGCCGTAAAGCGTATCGTAACAATAAACATTCGATTACTTCAATTTCAATTAGTTACTCAACATAATACAACTAACGTAAACATAAAATAGACTAATTACAGTCAAAGAAGTCAAAACAGTAGTTGAACAAGGAGTGATAGATCGCAATTAGCGATCTTTTCTTACTTTGACTTCAATCTTGACTTTAACTTTGACTTTCGAAAACACAGGGTGTTACAGCCTCCCCTTGTTTAGGGAATTTTGTCCCAAAATTAGGCTGAAAGCTGCACAACACCGTGAATCACATTGGAGAACTTTCTCTCTCTAGACTTTCACTTAAACAACTGCGGGTACTTCGCCTTCATGTCGCTTTCGAGTTCCCAAGTGAACTCCGCGCCTCGTTTGCCTTCCCATCGGACTTTCTGTAACACCTCGAATTTTTGTGTCCAATAATGTATTGACACGTGTCTTAAGTTACACGTGGCGTATTATATTCAATAAAGGGCTAATGTTGACAAACCTTGAAAGTATATAAATTCGAGGGTTATAAATGTCAAACAAGGGTAAGTATACTGTATAGTAACCCTAAATGATGCTCGTACCTTCAAACGAATAAATCATGGATCGTACGGAAGCGAAACGCGGAAGAAAGTGGGAGATTACAAGCCGCGGGGGTTAACTGTGTCAACATGTTTAATTATACCTCTGAGTGACCCTTTGACGTACCCGAGGCTTTGTAACAGTAAAATACGCTCACTAGAATATACTGTATAAATTCCGTGAAGTTCCGTTTTAAAACGAGAAAGTTATGATCAAATTCGTACGAAAAGGGTTAAAAGCGTCAACACTGAAAGTTAAGGCTTTCCAAATAATTAATAAACTAACCGGGGACTTAACAATGCGGGTAAATAACACGAGGCCCTTAGTTGTAAATAATCAAGGGACAAACCGCAAAGTTACCCCTTCAAACCCGAAAGGTCAGGTTAATAATTACGAAAGATTTCGTTATTAATTACCAGATCATGATTACAAAAGATTTAAAAATCTGAAAATCTTGACCTCTCGCGGGCCGCGTAAGGTTTTAGAGTAAGTTGAAGCGGGCCGCGAGCCACCTCTTTAATCACGTCTGAATTTAAACTTCAGGCGGCCCGCGTTAAAATGTGCCTAAACTCCCATGCGGGCCGCGTGGGACGCCCAGATGCAGAAAGTTTGGACTTGCATGCCTTTTGAGCTTGTGAAGGATCAAACATGCAATAAGTGAGGCATGGGCACCCTCTACTCGACCCATAGCAACTAGTGACACCTGCCCATCATCCATGATCAGTTGTAGGGTGTGTTGTGATGATCTAAGAGCATTTCTTGCACTATAAATAGACCTTCAATGTTCACAACTTAAACACACCTCAAAAACACTCTTCTGATCATACTTGGAGCTCTCAAAGCTTTCTCTTATCATCCTACCCGTGTTCAAGCTTCTGTAAGTCATTTATATCCTTTGTGGGTTAGTTTTTGCTTAGTATATAGCTAGAAATCAAACCGTCGTAACTACGGTTTGACTTCAAGATAAATCCTTCATGGCTCAGTCTTATGCCGAATCAAAGGTAGTTATTTGTTGGTGTTTATGTGGGTAATAAACCTCTGAAAGGGTTCCCCATGATCACCACTCTAACTATGTCAAATGTCGAGTCAAACGTGCACCCAAAAAGTCAACAGAAAGTCGTTTTGCAACTTTGTGCATAATCTTTAATGTATATGCTATGAAACCTGTTTTGATGATCGTAAAACATGATATTAAGTATATAAACTTGTCTAAACTCGTTTGATTCGGCCATTGGCTATATTGACCCGGTTCGGAACCGAATGTCGCAAAAGTTTGACTTTTGTTTTGACCTCAGTTCTGACCCGTTTTAGTACAATGTAGATATGCCTTAGGACTCTCTTAGGACCAGGTCGCGTGATGGTATCACCCTCTGTGACCGGTTCGTTGTTTGTCCGAGTCTTTTACGCATTTCCGTTAATTACTTAAAAGTTGACCGTAACGCCCTTTTTAAAATAAAACGAGTATTTCGGACACGTGAAGGGACCATAACCTTGCTTACTAAATTCTAAGCATGTCCCTAAAGTTTCACGCCAATCCAAGGTCTAGAATGGGAGTTATGCTAAATAGCGCATTTATAAGAAACTTTTGTAATAAACGGCGCAATTAGCATAACGCCTACCTAAACCAAGATTCCGTCACCAAAACTTTTACCCACTGTATTAAAATAATATTTTGGGATTTTAAAAGATTTTTAATTAATTTTAACCTGCTCATAACCTGCGGTTATGGCTACGGTTCGGTAAATACCGAATATGCCCTTTTCGGCCAAAACTTGAGTTCTACAAGGTCTTTTGACCCGATTCCAGTTGCTACTGATTTTAAATAATAAATAAAATATTTTAAACTTATTAAACTGATCGGGAAACTCAGGTTCCCCGTAGAACTCAAAAATCCCTTTAAAAGTCTTTAAAATGACCGGAAAACCCCTACGGTGCGTATAATGAACTAAAACTCGTTACGGGCATTATGGAAGGTATCCTACTGATACCACAACCTCTTTAAAGTATATTGACTTAGGAAAACAGTGTAGGACTCCTACGGTTACCCGTTGCGCCTATTGCGCGCACGGTTCGACTTATGTAACTAGTTTACATAAATTAGCCGATACGGGTCAAACCATATCGTTTCGACCCCAAATCCAGAGTGTGAATATTAAACCCATATAAAAAAAGTCTCCGAACTTGTTGGGTCAGAATCACACTCCATTCTCGGTTTTCGCCTTTCACACGATTAAACCATATCTATCCCTCGAAACTAACCGGTCTAGGCTACGGCTAATAAAAAGACCCGTTAGGATTCTAATAGGTTATTTTAAAACCTTCGTTCCAGAATAAGGAGCCCCAGTAAAAGATATCAGTGACTTAATTGATTAAGGAATATACATTGCAAAGTTAAATACTTTTAACTTATTTTCCCTTATACGGGCTTGGGTTACGGTATATAAAATACCGCTTGATTGAGCATCAAATAATTCCATCGTTTAGGTGGTTAATTGAATAGTTTGATCGGCTCATTTAAACAATCTTGTTACTTAAAAGCCTTTGGGGGGTTAATGACCATGTCCCGGATATCCTTGGCATCATTCGAAGAAATGGCCACGACCATGACTCTCGGGTGTAGGCGTACACCCGGTATGATGTCTATACTATTAAAAGATGTAGCCGATGGTTTACCCGCCTCGGTTTTACGCAAATGTGGTGTGTCTATTGATCTTTAACCCGGCACGATCCGGGCTACTGAACGCAAAGAAGGAACATGTAATTCGTTCACAAGATTATAATATTAAATAATTTTCCCAAGTTAAACAAACATGTTTATGCCTCGTGCATCTAAACCAATTTTCAATCATTTACAAAATGAGTCAGTTGATCGTATTTACCAGTGTAAACTGACGTATTTTCCCAAAAAGATTAAGTGCAGGTACTACACGTAATTGGCTGGCATTAGCTCCATAGCATCATTAAGAAGTCTCGCAAGCTTGATGTCTTATCTATTGAACTACATTTTTATTTATTTTGATCCATCCTGTGGATACTATTCAACTACTTGTGATACATTGATATTACAGTAAATGGTTGAATTATATTTATCTTTATGCTTCCGCTGTGCATTTATATATTGTGGTTTGACTATATTGTTGCCAACTACGTCACGGTAATCCCCCACCGGGCCCACCGGTGATACACGTGGAAATCGGGGTGTGACAGGTTGGTATCAGAGCCAACATTGAGCGAATTAAACACTATCCTAATGTGTTTAAACTCAGTGACACAATTGCACATACTTGAGTCTAGACAAGAACATAGGACAAATTTGAATTGTTATTCCAACTTTGTCTTTTTCTTGTTGGTATTTAAAGTTTTATAAAGCAGGAAATATGCCGCCAGTGATTTTCCGAGGAAGAGGAAGGGGAAGAAGAGGCAGAGGCGAGATCGTTACTCACCACGATCACGAAGCCGGGCCTTCAAATACGCGAGCTCCTTCAACTACAAGGAGTGAAGAACCGCAGAGGCGAAGAGACCTTTATGAACCTGCGAGGCACTCTACCTCGCACAGCTCGACGCCATCATACCGGCACTCATTCGGGCCAAATTCAGAGAATGACCCCAACAACCCGCAACCCTCCTTCATACCTCTACAGCGTTCGGTATCACACCGAAATTTTGACGACCCTACTCCATACTTCAGAGGTCAGTTTAATCCAGCTGACTACAGCCAGGAACCTTCAGGTTTTGTTCCATTAGGGCCGCAAGATCACTTCTCCGAAGATCATATGGACGAGGATACTGATCCGACAGAACCTGCTCGTGGTACGCCCATGCACCCAATCGAAATCTCTGATGGGTCATCCTTCCATGGTGCACCATATCAGGGACCAGATAGCTTCATGGTGTTGTTTAATCAACATGAGTGGTACCATACACCACAGTCATCATAACAGCCGCAACATCCGTGAGATCCCTCCGAGGATCCACATTTCGTGGCAGTTACGCCACCACCTCCGCCACCGGTGCAACCAGTAATGCCTGATCCGCCAAGGCGTAGGAGGACAAATGCCCGTATGTCCACACGAGGAGGGGAAGATTTCCACTTCAGCACCCCTCGACACTCAAGTAGTAGCCACTACCCACCACTACAAGAAGAAGGACCTTCAAGTCCTGTACAGGAGGCGAACTCCGCACCAGCTGCACCAACTTCGCCACCCTTTGGGTATGACCACCCAATACCTGCGTACATGGGTCCAACGGCTTACAACCCGTTCGAACCGTCATCGCAAGCACATTACAACTACAACTATGAGCGCGACCCGTATGTGGTGTCGGCCAGGTATAATGCACGATATCCCGACGGAGCTCATGGGAACATGGGAGCACCGGACTACTCAGCTCATGGGTATCCAATACCTCCCAGACCTCCAGTTCCGCAACAGGCGCCACAACCACGTTTCTCTCCTCCCGAACAAGAAGAAATACTCCACCGTTTGAGCCGTGTGGAGAGAGAATTCGAGGAAGAACGAAAGAGCCACCGAGGATTCCTCAAGGGCTTAGCAAACCTACTAAAGGGCAAGAAGAAGAAACGTGACCATTAGTCCTTATGTATGTTCTAATGTAATGTTTATTTTAAAAAGAAGTCCCTGCGTGGACATTTATCGTATTTCAGTCCCTACGTGGACTTATCTTTTAGTCCTTGCATGGACACTTATCTTGTATTAGTCCCTGCGTGGACTTGTCACTTATTTTAAACCTCTATGAAGGTATGTACTATTTAAAAAGTCCCGTTTAGGGCGGTGTGTAATCGAATTAAAATTATGGAATGTTATATTATGAATTTCATTTTGTGATTACTATATATGAAATAAATCAAAACCATTCCTTTTAATTTGATCGGCCAAAATAAAGAATCTTAGAGTGAAACCTAGCCAGGTGTCTTTTAAGATCCGGCCAAGATGGTAAGACCTAATTAAAAGATTCTGATTCCCTGTTAACCTCTGTAAGCATGTTAACAAATCATGGCAGATGTGATTCGTTAAAGTCGCACACGTCATTCTTATACAAGAATCCTTTAAAGGATTCCAAAGCCCAAATTAATGATACAATAAATCATGGGTTGAATCATCAATAAAGATGACCACTCGTTAAACATCCGTTTGTGATGTAGTGCCTAAGGGCCGAATTATCAAACATCCGTTAGTGATGTAGTGCCTATGGGCCATAATTGCTGTCATAATAAGACAAAAGACAGTGGTGGTTTATGACTCCCTGTCAGAAGGAGTAAAAGGACTACGGTTCAAACCTTCATACCTTGATTCTCTGTAATCTCGGCTAATATTATAATAACGTCCTCGTGACTAGGCTTATATGCTACTAGCAATATTAATTGTAATTAGGATAAGTATGTTCAAATCCTAAATGTAAAGTGAGTAACAAATTAACCAAATATGGTCTTCAATACCATGGTTAATGAATTGCCATAAAAGACAATTCAATGATAAACTCCTAAATAGAATTTTCATTATCTTTTGCAGCAGATACAAGCTACTATGGCGAATCCAAATGGAGGAAGTAGTCATACAAATGAAAATGATTATGATAATGCCCAAATAAATTTAACGGGCGCTCAACTCAAGGCTCTTGTCGACAATGCTGTGCAAGCAGCCCTGGATCGACAATATACAGAGTCCCGAAGCAGAACAGTTTCCAAACCACCATCAAAGCCAAAGACACACTCAAAAACCCACAGCAAACCACTATCCAAACCAAAGAAGGACGACAATAAACACTCGTCCAAGCCCAAGAAAGACGACGACAATCACTTATCGAATGAAAATAGTGTTCGTCGCGAACGGGAGTATACTGATGCTTCCCGTGCCAGGGGCTGCACATACAAGTACTTCGTATCTTGTAAACCCCGAGACTTTACGGGGGAGAAGGGTGCTGTCGAGTGTATGACATGGTTGGACGAGATGGACACAGTTGTGGACATCAGTGGCTGCGCTGAAAGGGATGTAGTGAAGTTTGTGTCCCAGTCATTTAAGGGCGAGGCCCTAGCTTGGTGGAGGGCGCTGGTTCAGGCCTTAGGGAAAGCTGTGCTTTACAGCATGACGTGGGAGGAATTCGTTTCTCTCATCAGGGAAAATTACTGCCCTCAGCATGAGGTAGAGAAGATAGAGTCCGATTTGGTGTCATTGGTGATGACAAATCTGGCCTGCCAGGCCTACTTGACGAGCTTCAATACGATGTCTCGCTTGGTTCCTTATCTAGTCACCCCGGAACCAAGGAGGATTGCTCGTTTTATCGGGGGGTTAGAACCCGCGATAAAGGCTAGTGTGAAGGCCTCTCGGCCAACGACCTTCAGGTCCGTGACTGACCTCTCTTTGTCCCTCACGATGGACGCGGTCCGACTGAGATCGCAGAGGAACAAGGAGGCTGAAAAGAGGAAGCGTGAGGATGATACCTCGCGAAGGTCAGGAAAGAAACACCGTGGAAACGGTGATGGCAAGAAAGGGGGCGAGTCAAGAAAGGATGGGCAATAATCGGGAGAGAAGCCCAAATGCAAGAACTGCCAAAAATTCCACTTTGGAAAGTGCAGGTTTGGGCCGAACTCACAGTCGCAGTCAAAGACGTATGCTTGTGGACTGTGCAAGTCCAAAGACCACAAGACTGTGGACTGTAAAAAGATTAAGGACGCGACCTGCTACAACTGTAGTGAAAAGGGGCACATCAGGAGCAACTGCCCCAAACTCGCCAAGAAGACTGACGAACCCAAAAAGAATAACGCTAGAGTCTTCAAAATGGATGTGAAGGAAGCCCTGCAAGACGACAACGTAATAACAGGTACTTTTCTCGTGAATGATATTTTTGCAAGAGTACTGTTCGATTCAGGAGCTGATAAATCCTTCGTAGACCAATAATTTTGCAAGTTGCTAAACATGCCTATCAAAACCCTAAATGTGAAATACGAAGTAGAGCTAGCAGACGGCTCTGTAGAAACCGTCTCCAATATATTAGAGGGATGTATTATATCCATTAAGAACCATTCTTTTCCTCTATCTCTACTTCCCTTTAATCTAGCTGGTTTTGACATCGTTCTGGGCATGGACTGGTTAGCGCACAATCAGGCCCAGATAGTCTGCAATAGAAAATAAATTGTGCTAAAGGCCCCGACTGGTGAATCGCTCACCATTCGAGGGGATACGCAGTATGGACTGCCTGAGAACGTATCTATGCTTAAAGCTTCAAGATGCTTAAAAAGGGGTTGTGTCATCTACATGGCACAAGTAATTATTGAAGAACCCAAAGCAAGGATAGAAGACATTCCTGTCATTTCGGAGTATCCAGAAGTATTCCCTGAAGACCTACCTGGGTTGCCACCAGATAGGCAGGTGGAATTCAGGATAGATATCATTCCTGGAGCAGCTCCCATTGCTAGAGCACCATACAGGCTGGCACCGACTGGAATGAAGGAATTAAGAACCCAACTGGATGAACTGTTAGCAAAAGGATTCATCAAGCCTAGTTCGTCTCCCTGGGGAGCACCTGTCCTGTTTGTAAAGAAAAAGGACGGATCGATGCGTCTGTGCATCGATTATCGTGAACTTAATAAAGTCACGATCAAGAATAGATACCCATTGCCAAGAATCGATGATTTGTTTGACCAATTGCAAGGGGCTAGCTATTTCTCAAAGATCGACTTGAGGTCGGGCTACCATCAGCTGAAGGTCAGAGATGAAGACGTACACAAAACAGCATTTAGGACTCGCTACGGTCACTACGAGTTCCTAGTGATGCCCTTTGGGCTCACAAATGCACCGGCTGCGTTCATGGACCTCATGAATCGCGTCCGTAAGCCGTATTTAGACAAATTCGTCATCGTATTCATCGACGACATTCTCATCTATTCCAAGAACGAAGCTGACCATGAGAAACACCTACGATGTATTCTCGGATTGCTACATCGCGAGAAACTCTATGCCAAATTCTCCAAGTCCGAATTCTGGCTAAGAGAAGTCCAATTCCTTGGACACGTCGTAAGCGAGTGTGGTATCCAAGTGGATCCCGCTAAGGTAGAGGCGGTCATGAATTGGCAAGAGCCAAAGACGCCCATAGAGATCCGTAGTTTCCTGGGATTGGCAGGATACTACCGGAGATTCATTGAGAATTTCTCAAGGATTGCTGCGCCCTTAACTTCTCTAACCAAGAAGAAGGAAAAGTTTATTTGGGGCCCTAAGCAGCAAGAATCCTTTGATATTTTGAAACAAAGGCTGAGCAACGCTCCTGTGTTGACGCTACCAGAAGGTACCGAAGAGTTCGTAGTTTACTGCGACGCGTCACACACAGGCATGGGGTGTGTGCTCATGCAGAAAGGCAAAGTGATTGCCTATGCTTCACGACAGTTAAAGGTGCATGAAAAGAATTACACCACCCATGATTTGGAGCTGGGTGCCGTTGTATTCGCACTAAAACTATGGAGGCATTATTTATATGGAATCAAGTTTGTGATCTATTCAGATCACAAAAGCCTTCAACATTTATTCAATCAGAAGGAGCTAAATATGAGGCACCGCCTTTGGATGGAGACCTTGAATGATTATGATTGTGAGATCAGGTACCATCCCGGCAAAGCGAATGTAGTCGCTGATGCCTTGAGCCGGAAAGAAAGGATGAAACCCATCCGAATCAATGCGAGGAGGATGGAAGTAAAGAACAACTTGATTGAAAGGATATTAGCTGCACAGCGAGAGGCTGTGTTGGAAGCTAATTATCCTAAGGAAAAATTAGGAGTAACTGAGGAGTAGTTAACTCTTCACAAGGATGGGCTTTTAAGATTGAATGGGCGGATATGTGTGCCTATTTATGGAGGACTACGAGATGTTATCCTCCAGGAAGCCCATAGTTCCAAATATTCTGTCCATCCTGGAGCAGACAAAATGTATCAGGATTTAAAGGCAAATTATTGGTGGATAGGCTTGAAAAAGTCTGTGGCCGCTTATGTAGCCAAATGCTTGACTTGTGCGCAAGTCAAAGCTGAGCATCAAAAGCCATCTGGCTTGCTACAACAGCCTGAACTTCCTGAATGGAAATGGGAGTGTGTAACTATGGATTTTATCACCAAGTTACCAAAAACGAGCAAGGGAAACGACACAATATGGGTTATAGTCGATCGACTGACTAAGTCAGCTCATTTCTTACCCATCAAGGAGACTTATAGCTCCGATACATTGGCCCAGTTATATGTAGATAAGATTGTAGCTCTGCATGGCATACCTGTGTCTATTATCTCTGATCGGGATACTAGATACACGTCGCATTTCTGGAAAAGTTTCCAACAATCTTTGGGCACACGTTTGAACTTCAGTACGGCTTACCATCCCCAGACAGACGGCCAGAGTGAGCGTACTATTCAAACGTTAGAAGACATGCTGCGAGCATGTGCTATCGATTTAGGTGGTAGTTGGGATAAGAACCTACCCCTAATCGAATTCTCCTACAACAATAGCTACCATACCAGCATAAAGGCTGCGCCTTTCGAGGCATTATACGGTAGGAAGTGTAGATCGCCTGTTTGTTGGGCAGAAGTGGGAAAGGTCCAATTATCGGGACCGGAGATAGTTTTCGAGACAACGGACAAGATTGTCCAGATCCGGGAACGTCTTAAAGCTGCCCGTGATAGGCAGAAAAGTTACGTTGATCCGAAGCGTAAGGATTTTCACTTTGAGGTAGGTGAAAAAGTGTTACTAAAGGTATCACCCTGGAAGGGGGTGATGCGATTCGGTAAAAAGGGTAAACTGAGCCCGCGATACATAGGACCTTTCGAGGTTATCGAACGGGTCGGGTCAGTTGCCTATAAATTAAACTTACCGGAGAAGCTCAATGGAATTCATAATGTGTTCCACATCTGCAATCTAAATAAGTGCTTCGCCGATGAATCATTGGTGATCCCACACACGGATGTGCATATAGATGAGAGCTTGAAGTTTGTGGAGAAGCCTTTGTCGATTGAAGACCGACAGGTGAAAAAGTTCCGAAGAAAACATGTGCCGATAGTTAAAGTTAAATGGGATGCCCGTAGAGGTCCCGAATTCACGTGGGAAGTTGAATCCACGATGAAAGAGAAATATCCCTATTTATTTGAGTAAATCTCGGGTCGAGATTTATTTTAAGGGGGTGAGGATGTAACACCTCGAATTTTTGTGTCCAATAATGTATTGACACGTGTCTTAAGTTACACATGGCGTATTATATTCAATAAAGGGCTAATGTTGACAAACCTTGAAAGTATATAAATTCGAGGGTTATAAATGTCAAACAAGGGTAAGTATACTATATAGTAACCCTAAATGATGCTCGTACCTTCAAACGAATAAATCATGGATCGTACGGAAGCGAAACGCGGAAGAAAGTGGGAGATTACAAGCCGCGGGGGTTAACTGTGTCAACATGTTTAATTATACCTCTGAGTGACCCTTTGACGTACCCGAGGCTTTGTAACAGTAAAATACGCTCACTAGAATATACTGTATGAATTCCGCGAAGTTCCGTTTTAAAACGAGAAAGTTATGATCAAATTCGTACGAAAAGGGTTAAAAGCGTCAACACTGAAAGTTAAGGCTTTCCAAATAATTAATAAACTAACCGGGGACTTAACAATGCGGGTAAATAACACGAGGCCCTTAGTTGTAAATAATCAAGGGCCAAACCGCAAAGTTACCCCTTCAAACCCGAAAGGTCAGGTTAATAATTACGAAAGATTTCGTTATTAATTAGCAGATTCTGATCATGATTACAAAAGATTTAAAAATCTGAAAATCTTGACCTCTCGCGGGCCGCGTAAGGTTTTAGAGTAAGTTGAAGTGTGCCGCGAGCCACCTCTTTAATCACGTCTGAATTTAAACTTCAGGCGGCCCGCGTTAAAATGTGCCTAAACTCCCATGCGGGCCGCGTGGGACGCCCAGATGCAGAAAGTTTGGACTTGCATGCCTTTTGAGCTTGTGAAGGATCAAACATGCAATAAGTGAGGCATGGGCACCCTCTACTCGACCCATAACAACTAGTGACACCTGCCCATCATCCATGATCAGTTGTAGGGTGTGTTGTGATGATCTAAGAGCATTTCTTGCACTATAAATAGACCTTCAATGTTCACAACTTAAACACACCTCAAAAACACTCTTCTGATCATACTTGGAGCTCTCAAAGCTTTCTCTTATCATCCTACCCGTGTTCAAGCTTCTGTAAGTCATTTATATCCTTTGTGGGTTAGTTTTTGCTTAGTATATAGCTAGAAATTAAACTGTCGTAACTACGGTTTGACTTCAAGATAAATCCTTCATGGCTCAGTCTTATGTCGAATCAAAGGTAGTTATTTGTTGGTGTTTATGTGGGTAATAAACCTCTGAAAGGGTTCCCCATGATCACCACTCTAACTATGTCAAATGTCGAGTCAAACGTGCACCCAAAAAGTCAACAGAAAGTCGTTTTGCAACTTTGTGCATAATCTGTAATGTATATGCTATGAAACCTGTTTTTATGATCATAAAACATGATATTAAGTATATAAACTTGTCTAAACTCGTTTGATTCGGCCATTGGCTATATTGACCCGGTTCGGAACCGAATGTCGCAAAAGTTTGACTTTTGTTTTGACCTCAGTTCTGACCCGTTTTAGTACAATGTAGATATGCCTTAGGACTCTCTTAGGACCAGGTCACGTGATGGTATCACCCTCTGTGACCGGTTCGTTGTTTGTCCGAGTCTTTTACGCATTTCCGTTAATTACTTAAAAGTTGACCGTAACGCCCTTTTTAAAATAAAACGAGTATTTCGGACACGTGAAGGGACCATAACCTTGCTTACTAAATTCTAAGCATGTCCCTAAAGTTTCACGCCAATCCGAGGTCTAGAATGGGAGTTATGCTAAATAGCGCATTTATAAGAAACTTTTGTAATAAACGGCGCAATTAGCATAACGCCTACCTAAACCAAGATTCCGTCACCAAAACTTTTACCCACTGTATTAAAATAATATTTTGGGATTTTTAAAAATTTTTAATTAATTTTAACCTGCTCATAACCTGCGGTTATGGCTACGGTTCGGTAAATACCGAATATGCCCTTTTCGGCCAAAACTTGAGTTCTACAAGGTCTTTTGACCCGATTCCAGTTGCTACTGATTTTAAATAATAAATAAAATATTTTAAACTTATTAAACTGATCGGGAAACTCAGGTTCCCCGTAGAACTCAGAAATCCCTTTAAAAGTCTTTAAAATGACCGGAAAACCCCTACGGGGCGTATAATGAACTAAAACTCGTTACGGGCATTATGGAAGGTATCCTACTGATACCACAACCTCTTTAAAGTATATTGACTTAGGAAAACAGTGTAGGACTCCTACGGTTACCCGTTGCGCCTATTGCGCGCACGGTTCGGCTTATGTAACTAGTTTACATAAATTAGCCGATACGGGTCAAACCATATCGTTTCGACCCCAAAATCCAGAGTGTGAATATTAAACCCATATAAAACAAGTCTCCGAACTTGTTGGGTCAGAATCACATTCCATTCTCGGTTTTCGCCTTTCACGCGATTAAACCATATCTATCCCTCGAAACTAACCGGTCTAGGCTACGGCTAATAAAAAGACCCGTTAGGATTCTAATAGGTTATTTTAAAACCTTCGTTCCAGAATAAGGAGCCCCAGTAAAAGATATCAGTGACTTAATTGATTAAGGAATATACATTGCAAAGGTAAATACTTTTAACTTATTTTCCCTTATACGGGCTTGGGTTACGGTATATAAAATACCGCTTGCTTGAGCATCAAATAATTCCATCGTTTAGGTGGTTAATTGAATAGTTTGATCGGCTCATTTAAACAGTCTTGTTACTTAAAAGCCTTTGGGGGGTTAATGACCATGTCCCGGATATCCTTGGCATCATTCGAAGAAATGGCCACGACCTTGACTCTCGGGTGTAGGCGTACACCCGGTATGATGTCTATACTATTAAAAGACGTAGCCGATGGTTTACCCGCCTCGGTTTTACGCAAATGTGGTGTGTCTATTGATCTTTAACCCGGCACGATCCGGTCTACTGAACGCAAAGAAGGAACATGTAATTCGTTCACAAGATTATAATATTAAATAATTTTCCCAAGTTAAACAAACATGTTTATGCCTCGTGCATCTAAACCAATTTTCAATCATTTACAAAATGAGTCAGTTGATCGTATTTACCAGTGTAAACTGACGTATTTTCCCAAAAAGATTAAGTGCAGGTACTACACGTAATTGGCTGGCATTAGCTCCATAGCATCATTAAGAAGTCTCGCAAGCTTGATGTCTTATCTGTTGAACTACATTTTTATTTATTTTGATCCATCCTGTGGATACTATTCAACTACTTGTGATACATTGATATTACAGTAAATGGTTGAATTATATTTATCTTTATGCTTCCGCTGTGCATTTATATATTGTGGTTTGACTATATTGTTGCCAACTACGTCACGGTAATCCCCCACCGGGCCCACTGGTGATACACGTGGAAATCGGGGTGTGACACTTTCACAATAGGAATACGCGAGCGTCTGAGTTGCTTGGTTTGGCGGTCCATGATTTCGACAGGCTTCTCCACGAAGTGTAGCGTTTCGTTTATTTGAAGGTCGTCGAGAGGTACAATTAAATCATGCTCAGCCCGGCACTTTCGGAGGTTTGACACATGGAAAGTCGGGTGGACGTTACTAAGTTCCTCCGCTAGTTCGAGTCTGTAGACGACTTTTCCGTTCCTTTCCAGAATCTTAAAAGGTCCAACATATCGAGGCGCTAGTTTCCCTTTCTTGCCGAATCTGACCACACCCTTCCAAGGTGATAACTTTAGGAGTACGTAGTCGCCAACGTCAAATTCAAGGGGCTTGCGTCGTCTATCGGCATAACTTTTCTGTCTATTCCGAGCTTTCAACAAGTTGTCTCGAATTTGGAGGACTTTGTCAGTCGTTTCTTGCAATAGCTCAGGACCGGTTAATTGCGAGTGACCGATCTCGTGCCACACAATAGGTGATCGACATCTTTTTCCATATAAGGCCTCGAATGGTGCCATTTGTATGCTGGTATGATAACTGTTATTGTAAGAGAATTCGACTAACGGAAGGTATTTATCCCAATTACCACTGAAGTCTATGACACACGAACAGAGCATGTCTTCAAGAGTACGGATCGTTCTTTCAGTCTGTCCGTCGGTTTGAGGATGGAATGCGGTACTTAAGTTAAGCGTCGTACCAAGAGCCGCTTGAAACGTTTCCCACAATCGCGAGGTAAACCGAGCATCACGGTCAGAGATGATGTCGCGAGGCGTACCATGATTACAAATGATCTCGTCGGTGTAGATTCGGGCTAATCATTCTACCTTGTAGTCTTCCCGTATTGGCAAAAAGCGGGCTGATTTGGTCAAGCGATCAACGACAATCCAAATGCTGTCGTGACCTGATGACGTGTGCGGAAGTTTTGTTATGAAGTCCATAGCTATACTCTCCCATTTCCATATATGGATTGGGGGTTGCTCGAGTAAGCCAGAGGGCCTTTGATGTTCAGCCTTGACTCTTGCGCAAGTCAGGCATTTTCCGACATAGAGATCAATATCCCTTTTCATGCCCGGCCACCAGTACTTGTAGCGAAGATCCTGGTACATTTTGTCGGCACCGGGATGAATAGAATATCGGGACTTGTGGGCTTCGTCCATCAAAATCTTTCGCAATTCAGTCCGCTTAGGGATCCAAATTCAGTCCAGAAAATAGAAGATCCCATTCGATTTGCTTACAAGCTGAGCTCCATCGTGATAGATTCTCTCCCTCTTCAAGGTGCGTTCATTAAAACAGGCGTGCTGGGCTTCGCGGATGAGGGTTTCGAGATTGTATTGAGCTTGGGTATTGCGAATACTGAGCAAATAACTCCGTCTGCTGAACGCGTCGGCAACAACATTTGCTTTGCCTGGGTGATAACGAATCTCACAGTCGTAATCGTTGAGAAGTTCTACCCATCGGCGTTGACGCATATTAAGTTCTTTCTGATCAAAGATGTGTTGTAAACTCCTGTGATCGGTGAAGATCGTACACTTGGTACCATACAGGTAGTGTCGCCAAATCTTTAACGCAAAAACAACCGCGCCTAGCTCGAGATCATGGGTTGTATAGTTCTTCTCGTGGATTTTGAGCTGACGAGATGCGTAAGCTATAACCTTGTCCCGCTGCATAAGAACACAACCAAGACCAAGGTTGGAAGCATCACAATAGACAATGAAGTCGTTGTTCCCGTCGGGCAATGTGAGAACAGGAGCATTGCAAAGCATATGCTTGAGGGGTTGGAAAGCAGACTCTTGTTTAGTTCCCCAAACAAAAGACTTGTCTTTATGCGTAAGAGCGGTAAGCGGCACAGCGATTTTGGAGAATCCTTCGATAAATCGTCGATAATAGCCCGCCAGTCCGAGAAAAGAACGGACTTCAGACGGGTTCTTTGGCGTAATCCAACTCTTAACTACTTCAATCTTCGTGGGATCGACGTGAGTACCTTGACTATTAACAATGTGACCCAGAAACTGAACCTCTTCTAGCCAGAATTCACACTTGGAGAACTTGGCATAGAGTTGATTCCCCTGGAGTAGCTCGAGAACCAAACGCAGATGTTGCGCGTGTTCAGCTTTCGACTTTGAATAGATCAAGACATCCTCGATGAACACGATGACGAAACGGTCTCGAAATGGCTTACACACGCGATTCATCAGATCCATGAAAACTGCGGGTGCGTCGGTTAAACCAAAAGGCATAGCAACGAACTCGTAGTGGCCGTAGCGAGTGCGAAAAACGGTTTTGGGTATATCTTCTTCTTGAATGCGTAGCTGATCATAGCCTGAGCGTAGGTCGATCTTCGAGAAACATGTAGCACCTTGCAGTTGATCAAACAAATCATCGATACGGGGCAGGGGATAGCGGTTCTTGATGGTTAACTTATTCAATCCCTTTTTACCGTGATTATGTTTAGATCCATGAAGGATATTTGTTTGTTTATGTGAAAATCGGTTAGATTCAAGCTATTCTTGGTGGATTGAGGCCAAAACATGAAGTTCTTCAAGAACCCATGATGACATCATCTTAGAACACTTGAGTCTTGATGATTTCACAGTTAAAAGTTAAGATTTGAAAGTTAGAAAGGTGTAGGAGGGCGTGTAGATCAAGAAAGTACAAGATTTAGGACGAAATCTTACCGGAATCGAGAGAAATCTGAGAAAAAGTGAGCTGAGCGTGCTGGTCGGACAGAGGTTTCCAAAAGTAGAAAGTTTGACAATGACAGGGGTATTTATAGGATGCCAAAAGAGGTAAAGGCTGGCCGATCAGTCAGGCAGCACGATTGGACAGCCTGTTCGATTGGACAGCAGTCCGATCGGCTGGCTGTTCGATCGGCTGGTAGCCTGATCGATCAGCGGCCTGATTCGAGTGTTCGGTGCGATGATTTTTGATATTTCGATTTTGTAGGACCGTTTCGAGACCTGTCGAGTCGATCAGAAGAGTGCTTAGACTAGATCAGAGGCGGAATTCATTGATTTAGTCTTCGTAAAGCTTGATTTCACTATTTAACGTCTCCTTTATTGATAATCTGACAAATATACAAGATTCGGAGACAAACGGACAGGGCTTCGCTGTTTCACACACATACACCGTTCCTAGAACCGCTCATATGACACACATATATATAGGCTCTATGGTTCGCTTATATGGACATGTCCATATAAGCGGACCACTCATCATGTCACAAGAGCGAACCAACTAAGTGACATATGAGCGAACCCATGAAGAACATATAAGCGGACCAACTCATCTACCCTATAAGCGAACCTATCTAATACAAGTTTTCTCGTTTTCCGTTCACAATACAATCAGCCCTACCCTAAGACTCGAACGAAGATGTAGTCGACAGACAACTGCACCAACAGACTCCCCCTTGAATGTTGACGGAATCTTCAGTGAGAGTCTTCAATCATTCACAGCTCGTCAATCTTGTTCGATCTTCTTCAGGAACTCTGCCTGGAATCATATCTTTTTCAGGAACTTCATCCTGGAATCATGTGCCTGGATCTTTCTCTGGCTCTAACTTTCATCAGACTCCCCCTATCATCATGCTGGGATCGCCGTTTGGCATTTATTATCACCATTGAAATCAAATCCTGGCTTTATCAGTTTAAGCTCTCCTTAGGTTCTGCTATACCTCCTGGCTTTCTGTAGCAACAGGATCAGAAAGCTGCAACACTCAAACACTCTATTACAAACCAAAATAATTGTGTTTCAACTTACTGAATCAACTAATCATTTGATACTTTTTACAATTAAACACTGATCACAATTTTGAAACATTCCAATTTCTGATTCAATATAATGAATCATTTTAAACATTTCAAACCACTTAACCAACCTGTCTGTTCATCAAGTTTAGCTTTTGAGATTTTGAAAATCAGCTTTTCAACATCAGTTGTCGAAAATCTTTTTGGATTTTTCAAAATATGAAACGTAAATGCAAAGACAGAAATTAAAATGCAAAACAAACATGTTTTTGTGAGTTTGTGCAAGAGGATCATATCAGTTTTTTGAGACACATCACAAGCACCGTTAAGCTTCTAATCGTTTTAAGTTCTAAACGATTCACATAGATTGACGATATAGTTGTCCTCTTAAATTTTCATACAATTTTCAATCTATTCAGGATACTATTTAAGTGTTTTATGAACTTAGTTCAATTCATGTGTCCCACCTCTTGAATATACTCCCGTATCCAGAATCCCAATATTCAGTCTTACAGGTATGAATACTACAATGATATCTGTACATAAACTAGGGGAAAAATGCGAGAACTGAGGGATCTCAGGTCAGAACTTCCGTTCAGCAGAGAGATATCAGCTTCGACTTAGCAGTGTGTCCCCTTTAGAGGCTCTTTTTAGCTACAACAGATGATTATCAATTTTATTGTCTAATCAGCTGAGGGCTTTATGCTATGTTTCAAGCATTTTGGATAAAGTATTAACCAAGGACTAGGTCAGAACTACCGTTCAGCAGAAGTCCCGGAATAATACCCCAGACATCATAGAGTATAAACACCTAGTATATCAGAATACGAGACCTTTCAAACGAGATTTCAGGGGTTACCTATATATCCAAGTAGTGTTCCCCACGAATTTCACAAATTTGAAATTTTAGATTTATATCCCGAATATATCTACTAAATGTACAAAAACCTATCGTCACATCATCAGTGAGACCATTTATCACATTTGACATTACATTTCTTTAGCGTGCTGTGATAGTCCACTGATTTACTATCATTTCCTCTTATTACGCAACAAAACTCATTTTTAATTTTTCAATGTTTTTGACATTTTCAAATTTTCTAATTAATTTTTTAAAACTTTTCTCCCCCTAAAATCAAAATATGTTTCAATTTTGATTTTCTTGGAAAATTTGAAACAAACTATACAAAATTGACAACTTGATGAGAATCACTTCAATTCTCCATCCACTTGGCATAAACAATCAGAACTCCCTCTCACAACAAACTATTTTCCCATTATGATCTCAAAACACTTAAGTTTTTTTTAATCAAAATGGTTTTTCCGGAAAATATAAGTTTGTTTACCAATCATTGTAGGTACGGGGTTACGGTTCATCATCTTGTCTTTCAACCATAAGTAGGAAAATCCAAGTACAAGTTAATGTCCTTGATTTACCATTTGTAGGTTTAGCAATTAAGCTATTCAAACCTGTTTTTCAACCAATTACCATCTTTTGGTTGAATTCTCAAGGTGCCGATTCCTACTCCTCGCTTACAAACCTGGGAGTTCCGGCAGGTCCTGCAAACCTCAAACACAGATTAAGAAGGATGCCGATTCATGATCCACGATACCATCTTGGGATCTCCGGCAAGTCAGGGTTTTTCATTTGAAAAGATTCACCCAAGCCTGACTAGCCTTGGGTGATTTCGAATTCTTGTTCAACAATGGTGGAAAATTTGCATCATCCATTGTTAAACTAGAACTCTCCTTTTTTACCTCAACCAATGGCTCCTCTGGCTTTGACGAACCAGAATCATTGCCTGAGTGTGGCTTGTCTGACTTAGATGAACCAGATTCATCGCCGACACTTTTCTTCTTCTTCTCTCTCTGTTCTATCCTCAGATTTGTATCTGATAAATTCGTCTTGCTAGACTTGTCAATCGAAGAAGTCGATTCATCAGAACTCTTATTTTTCCCAACGGATGAACCCGAGGACAAAATCCTTTCGAGATACTCTCTCGCCTTCTTCCTCTTCTTCCTCGGTCTGTCTTTCTGCCCCTGTGAAAGTTTAACTTTCTTTTCCTGAATTGACAGTTTGACTTTGACTGGAATCTTTGTCGATTTCTGAGAATTAGCCCTCAATCTTTCATTCGATCTTCTTGGGCAATCTCGGGCAACGTGACCTTTGATGTTGCAGTTAAAGCACCTCATCGTCTCATAACTCCAATACTGGCAGTTAACAGCAATGTGTCCGTGATATCCGCAGCTGTAACACACTCTGTTATCATACCAATCACCATTTTGAGTCCAAACGCTCAGATCAAAGCATTGTTTGGCTTGGTGATATTCCTTTCTCAAATTTGCTGGATTTGGCTTTTGAGCACTGTGGTCCGACCTGCACCACTTATTACCAACATTTTTTGAGCTTTCATTTTTTACTTTTTGTAATTTTTCATTTCGATTGGATGCTCGATCTGATGAACTTTTATTAACTTTTTGTTTCTGTTCCACTTTCTTCTTCAAAGGTTTTTGCTTAGAGCATTCTCCCTTTTCAGTCGATTGCAGAACAGTTTTCTGAAATTTTTCTTTTGATTTCAAAAATAATTTTTGTTTTTCAGATTTTTTATTTTCAACATCAGATTTCACACCACAATCTTTAACTTTGACATTATCAAAGTTTGTGACATTGTCACTTATTGGAACTGAATTGATTGGTTTTGGACAGGGAAATTTCAAACTATCTGAAGCAGTCACAAAACCTATCAATTTCTTCTCAAGTTCATCAATCTTGCTTCTAGAATTCTCAGCTTCTTTTTCAAACTGAGATATTCTTTCAAGATGAGATTTAATTGAATTTTCATTCTCATTTTTCAAGTTTTCAAGAACAGATTTTTCATTTTCCAAAACTTTTATCTGTTCTTGAAATTTTGTCTCATTAGCTTTCAAATTTTTGTTCTCAAGTTTTATCCAGAAATCGTCATTTTCTGATGATTTCTGTTTGTTTTCAAAAACCTTTACATTTTCTTTCAAACCTTTGTTTTCAAACGTCAAACTGTTCAACCCATCCAACAGTTTGTCATTTTCAGCTTTCAGTTTCTCACAATTTTCCTTCAAAGCTAGAATTTGTTTTCATCAATTTGCTTCTCGTCTTCCAACTTCTTGACTTTTGATGTCAAACTTTCCGCATCCTTCAAAAGTTTGTCATTGTTAGTCTTAAAGTCGTCACATTTAGAGCACACTGATGCAGAACTTGATGATCCAAACTCTACAGATTTCTCAGCATATGAAATATCCTTTGTTTCCATCTTGTATGTTCCTGCACAAAAGAGTTTAACAAAATCAACAGGATTCATACTTTCATCAATATAGCATTTCCTTTTAATATCATATTTCAGAATACTCTTTGTTGCAAGAAACACACGAATTCTTCTATCAACTTCAATGAGTACATCCAACTCCAATCTATTTAAATTCTGTTCCATCTCGGACAAAAAATCCCTCCTTTTCTTTTCTTCATTACGAACTTCTGCATTAACCTCATTAAAGAACTGATGTGGATAAAGCTCTGGAAAAAAATCTTTCTGTTTTAGCTCAACCATGAACTCATCCCATTTAGCAGGTAATGCAGTTGTCAATTTCGATATCTGTTCATCATTTGTCATTCTAATACCCATTCTCCACAAATTGTCCATTAAAATTTTAAACCGTTTTTCTATCTCTTTCAACGTTTCATCTTTTTGACATATGAATAGTTCAAAACTTTTAGCCCAAATATCCAAACTCACATTTTTATAATCGGTATCCATAATCCTCATATACCAATTATTAAAATCTTCAAGCTTATTGTTTTCTTGTTCATCAAATACCAATGCCATTTTGCAAATAATCTCAAACACCAGAATGACAGAAAAGCGAACCACAATCAGTTCAATGAGCGAATCTGATCAGCAACTTATGAGCGAACCACAACTAGTCCTGTTCGAGCGAACCTGTTTTGGTCACAATGAGCGAACCAGAAAACAACCTAATAAGCGGACTAGTTCAATCACTAAAAGCGAACCAGCTGTTGACCCAAAGAGCGAACCAGAATGTAACCTTAAAAGCGAACCAGACTTATGAGCGAACCAACTAATCAGGGCCTTTGGAGCGAACCTATAATGAAATTTGGAGCGAACCTACCAAAATACGTCCCTAAAAGCGAACCTAAAATGATGCCGTAAAAGCGAATCTAAGTTCGAAGATCATTTCATCCATTTTTTGTCCGTATTTTGGTCCGAAACTTTCCAGGGTTTATCAATGTTCAATAATACACAATCGGTGAAATTTTGGTTCAATTTTGACCGTTAAAACTCCCTGAACTGGTGAAAGAAGGTGTAGAAATCAGAATTTTCGAGCGAAAACGAGCTAAACGATAAGAACTCTTCTTCCTGAGCTCTGATACCACTTGTAGGACCGTTTCGAGACCTGTCGAGTCGATCAGAAGAGTGCTTAGACTAGATCAGAGGCGGAATTCATTGATTTAGTCTTCGTAAATCTTGATTTCACTATTTAACGTCTCCTTTATTGATAATCTGACAAATATACAAGATTCGGAGACAAACGGACAGGGCTTCGCTGTTTCACACACATACACCGTTCCGAGAACCGCTCATATGACACACATATATATAGGCTCTATGGTTCGCTTATATGGACATGTCCATATAAGCGGACCACTCATCATGTCACAAGAGCGAACCAACTAAGTGACATATGAGCGAACCCATGAAGAACATATAAGCGGACCAACTCATCTACCCTATAAGCGAACCTATCTAATACAAGTTTTCTCGTTTTCCGTTCACAATACAATAAGCCCTACCCTAAGACTCGAACGAAGATGTAGTCGACAGACAACTGCACCAACAGATTTCGATGGCAAGCGATGCGAGTGCGATAGAGTTTCCTATTCAAATTACTTTTAATCCCAACTACTATATCTAACATACAAGCATCTATATTTCGCGCTGTCTTTTCGCCACCAATTATCATAATTCGATTTCGATTGAGTTTGATTGGGTTTTGATTGCGATTCGATTGATTACCACACATAACATAAAGTAATCATGCACAAGTAACACGCAAGGCACGCACATACACGTATAATAACAACCAAACTTGCGTAATTCGAGGTTCGAGTTCGATGATGATTAGATTAGTTCGATTATTCATCACTTGACTTTATCACATTGTTACTTCCTATTATTCACAGTCGTAAAGCGTTTCGTAACAATAAACATTCGATTACTTTGATTTCAATTAGTTACTCAACATAATACAACTAACGTAAACATAAAATAGACTAATTACAGTCAAAGAAGTCAAAACAGTAGTTGAACAATGAGTGATAGATCACAATTAGCGATCTTTTCTTCCTTTGACTTCAATCTTGACTTTGACTTTCGAAAACACGGGGTGTTACGGTATCACTGTTAGTCACAATAGATGTTAGCAATTTATACTGTGGAATGATCAGCAGATGTTATGTTTTGTAGACCTTTGTTTCAACAGCAGATGTTAGCTTTATGATACTTTTGTATTTATATTCAGCAGTAGAGGTTGTTTTATCAGCAGAGGTTATTTGCTGTAACAGTATTTGTGTTTATTATCAGAGGTTGTTTTATCAGTAGAGGTTATTTGCTATAACAGTGTTTGTGTTTATTACCAGAGGTTGTGTTTATCAGCAGAGGTTATTTGCTATAACAGTATTTGTGTTTATCAGCAGATGTTGTTTGGAACAACAGACTTTGCTTGAACAGATTTTCTGTTTGACAGATCTTTTGGTTTGTCAGACTTTATCTAAATAGAGGTTGAGTGTATAAATTTACAGAATATAATTCAATATATAATTTATCATGAAGAGCCAATTAAAATATGTGGAGAATGTACAACAAAGGTTTAAGGTAATATAAATAATAAGACAAGCATACATGATTATAATTTAAATATTCGTAAGTCGCAAGTTTTCAAAATATAGAAGTTTGATACATCACCATTCCGTAATTTATCTCAAATGAGATAATACCAACAACCACAACTATCTGTAGACTTTCTTTAAGATCAGCTTGGCTTTTTTTTTTCAAAGTAGACAAATTTGCATCTCATATTTCTGTAGATACCATTAGGCTTAGTGAACTTCTTGGTGAATTGACAAGCCGCGTATCTAAATCCCTTCCCATGCTTCTCCTGTCGAAAGTCAATTACAGTGTCAACTCCATTCAGATTTTCAACTGTCATCTTCAATGTTCTATGAATCTTTGATAAAGAAGCTACTTTCACATTCAAATGCTTAAAAATAAATATAAAATACCAATAATTAATAAGAAATACATAATGTATTTAAGTAAAGTAACAAAAATTAAGCTTAATTATAACAAACATTTAACATCCAAAGAATGAGGAATAATATATTAACTACCGTAAACTTACAAAATGTCTGCTGCAGTACCATACGATTTGTAAGGGGTATCCATCAGTATCAGCTTCATAATCTAAGACAGCGGCATCAAAATCTGCATCGTCGATATCATCGGATGATTCATTCAATACAACATAATCACTATCAGAATCTGTGTCATTGGATTCTTCAACATCCGACTGGTGTTGCAGATCCTCGGTAATTTGAGGAACTTCCAAATTGGGTGAGGAAGTATCGTCTGTCGGACTGTCAATGGATTTTTGGCAACAATCTCACATCCATTCAAATCAAAGGCAGTAAGCAGAAAGATGTAATCCGCTGCGTATCTTAAAACAAGTACAATTCCTGTTTGCATACCCATGTAGTGTACAACCTTTCCCATCCATCAGTTATAAAGTAACAATTCCGAAGAGGATCACGTTGAAGCAGTACATCAAAAGAGTCCCACTGATTCACATAGATCTTAAATGTCTCTTTAAGTTTAGCAGCTCCAATACTGACGTTGACTAACTCTTTGGGTATTAGTTGAACAAAAACATATAAAATTGTGAAATCAAACAAAGGTACAGTAAAATTAACAACTATATCACTAATTACTATAGTAAACATTTAAGTATTGGATTAAAATACCAAAACTTACCAACACGTCTTTACAAACATCAGTAAAACTGTGGGAGAATGAATCCATACATCCAAATTTCCTCTCAAACGATATTGATGTGAACATAGAAATCATTGGAAGTTTTGTTGGATAATGATGAACTTTTTCAAAAGGTGTCAGTAGATATGTATATGGTGCTGTTTTTTTTAAATACCAACAGACATCCTTCTTTCAATGAAAGGTCAGAGACAACTGAGGACCATCCTTCTTTTAGAGCAAAGTTCCATTTTGTTTTGAAAATCGGTAATCCTATCTCATTCCGTTTACACACTCTATAACGCCAGCGTTACCAGGAACTTCTTTGAGTAAATGATTGTTTGCAAAGTTTTGTGATATTATCTGTTGAGTTCAAGTATTTAAGTATTGGCAAATGTTATATGTGAATTAATTGTTAACAATAAAACTGTAGAAAATGGTTTTAATGTAATAATCTTACCAAAATTTTGGAATTAAGCAAATCCAAATCTATACTTTCTATAAAAGGAGAAATCTCAATGACATAAGAAAAGCAGATGTGTCAGCAGGAGAGGGTGTCCAACAAGGCTTTTCTTATCTCATTACTATATCATAAAGCCTAATATTAAAAGAGTTTAAAATTCAAAGTTGGCCCACATTTAGATTGCAAAGGTCTGCCCATTCAAAATCTCTGTTATAATACGAACCACGGTCCATTCAAGCCACTGTAATCAAAACTAATGTCCATTCAAAGGTCTGCCCATTCAAATGAATGTAATCAAACCACTGTAACCAAACCACTGATGATTAAAAATTCAAACTTCAAAACCTCTGACGATTCAATATTATGGCTCCAAATTCAAAATTCAAAATTACAGTGGCTCTAGATATATAACATATCATCTTCTTCAATCAATTACTCTCTCTAATCAAAATTACAGTGGCTCCAAATTCTGGCTCCACAATCAAAATTCAAAATTCAAACCATATTCAAAATTCTATAAATAAGACAAAATTATCTGGCTCCACATTCAAATCTCTCTCGCTGATATCTGCAAGCGTGTATCTCTCTCTCTCTCTCAAATGCATCTTTCTCGTGATTCAGCCGCTATTCTCCGATTACACTTCTTTGTTCGAATGTTTGATGATTCTGTTTACATGTTATCGTTCCGGTATCGTTGTTCCAACATCGTCGTTTCAGTGATGTTGGTCATCACACATCAACCTTTCAATATCGATGTTGCAATATAATTGTTGCAACATCGTGAAAAGTTGCAATGTGTTACATTCTTTGATGAGAGAGTTGCAACATCGTGAAAAGTTGCAATAGGTTTGTTTCTTATTTTTTATTAACTGTTAAGATGCATGTTTATATTATTAAAATGAAGTACTACAGAGAAAAATAGGAATTTAATGAAATATTTATAAAGTATTACACGCTAGGGTTAACACTTGCTAAGATTCCGTAGACTCTAGCCTTTCTCCATGTGATTTCATGCTCTCTTTTTAATTTCAGGTCAGTTAGCATGTTGCAGATTTTCTGATCCTGTTCTAGAAGTTGTGTAAGAAACTCTTCTGCATTCTTCTGGAAGTCTGATGGAGGAGAGTGGAGGACTTCATCGAGCAATGCTATGTTGTTCCAGGTTTTGTTGTTATTAGTGTTGTTGATTATGTCGACTTTCCTGTTTAGTTCTTGGTCCGCTCTTTGTTTTTTGAGTAACCACATCGAGAATTGTGTTTTAAGATCGCTGGTGTCTGACCAGTGGTAGAAACTGAACTTTGCCATGTAGATTTTTTGTAGGTTTTCTGATTTGGAACTATTTTTGACAGAAAGTGATTTGTAGGACGAGTTGTTGATGTTTTGAATCAAAACTAATCATCGGTTTTTTTGTAGAGTTTAAAAAACGCGTTTACATGGAAAATGAATCGTTTAATTGTAATTTTCATAATCTGCTTTTGTTCTTTCAATTTCGATATTTTGTCCCTTGGGTTTCTTGGTATTTAATTTTACGGTTTTCCAATAAAAGTTGGGGTTTTGAAAAGGTTTTTGCATTAAAAGACTGCTGTTTTGAATTTTACATTAATATGTTTATATATATTAAATCTACACGTTTTGATAATTACAAAGTTCAGTATATAAACTCATAGTCACTTCACCTGTTTTTCATCACGTTTTCCTAAGAAGATATCATACTTTCAGGAAAGTCGAGTAATATAGTTTATTCAAATGGCCTCATTCACAGATGCAAAATTGGATGATTTCAAGCAGCGTTTTGTCAGGCAAATCGAGGAACAGGTGTATGAAGACAGGGCTACTCTTCAAGAGTTGAAGAGATGTTTTGATGGATTGCAGGTTGGCCTGTTCACTAGAGAGCAGGTTTCCAGAGATCTTATACGCATGCCTTCAACTTCCGTTCGTGAGCTTTGTGTTGTTAGTAATATAAAGTGCGGTGATAGAGACGTGGAGTTTATGGCGATGCTGAAGGACATACATCGAGAGGTTCAGCAATCAATGGAGTTGAAGCTAAAGTTTCTTTATTCTTGCTGTTATTGTTAGATTAGAAATTTAATGTTGTTCAGTATGTGATGTAATTATTGGGCTTTTAATGTCATGAATAAATGAATAAATTTTAAACTTATGAATCTATGTTGCCTTTTAGTTTTACTTATTTAGTTTTTTAGTTTGATTTAGTTTAATTATTGGTAAGTCAACAGAAGTTTAATAATATAAAGGGTTGGTTTGATGGCGAAGAGATAATGTTGATGTTGAATTGTGTCTGAACATCTGTTTGGTAAGTCAACAGAGGTTTAATAGTATCAACGGTTGGTTTGATGGTTAATAGATTATGTTGATGTTGAATTGTGTCTGAACATCTGCTTGGTAAGTCAACAGAGGTTTAATAGCATCAGGGGTTGGTTTGATGGTGAACAGATGAGTGCAAAGATAAAACAAATGTTCAGAATTTGATCATTGATAGTAGTTTTTTGAATAATCTGCTGATGATGAAACAACTGTGTATGCTAACGACTGTTTGATTTACAACTATTGACTAAATGACATAAATTTAAATAGTATTAATCTTTGTTGTCGCATCTTCATTTTAATTATCTCAGTCATTCCTAACAGTGGTTGGGCTAATAGCAGATGTTAGACTTACCACTGTTGAGTTACACTGATTGAAAACAACTGTTTTTGAAACTTATGCTTGCCTAAAAACACATCCACTGCTAAATGGTACCGACTGTTCATTTACCATAGTGCTGACTGCTGACTGTCATGCATTATGATAACAGAGGTTCTGACGTGGACAGATGTTAGCTAAAAATAAAACAACTGCTGAAAGTTATCATATGTTGTCATAACTTCTGTTTATCACACAACTGTTTGACTTACACTGTTTCCAACGACCAACAGAGGTTTCCAAACACATTTTGTTATACATCTTTTATTAAGTTTGTAAATGTAAATAACAAATTCAATAAGGGGTCTATGTGTAATTATTTTTCATTTGTTGATAATATGGGAAAACGAAAACACAACTGTCATTATTTCTTTAGCATTATTACACATCAAACATCTATCATTTGACTTCTTTTAAAAATCTCTTCTTCCCAGTCATTTTCTAGGGTTTCAACTTTCTTATTCTCCGTCTTCTACACTTGAATCACTTGAGGTTTTGTTGTTTTTTCTTCAACAACTGGTATGTAAATTCATATTGTAATACTTTATATTGTTTAACCGATTTTAAATAAAAAAAAATTCAAATTCTATCTTGCTACAAATACGATTTTAAGTTTATTGCTATATATTCAAGAAGGGATTAGTTAGGTGTTTGAATCATTTGTTGATAACATATTAAAATAGTTATTATTTGCAGAAAATTTTTAACTCATACTCTGTTTGTATGATTAATTTCAGTAGATACTCTGTTAATACAAAAAGTTAATGTTCATCTTCGAAGCCAACTTTTTAATTTCAATGTTTTAATATCTTTACTGATTCAGGTTTTGTCATGTATACTACATTTGTCAAGTTTCTTGATAACCCAGAATCTTTGAAACTGGTATGACATGTTTTTATATACATAATTTATTTTTGTTGAGATATATATTTAACGGGAAAGGTTAACATACAAAAGGGCTTATCATACTTCACGTACGCGACACTGGTAACCCTCGGATCAGGGCTATAATCACGCATGGAACAAATAATAACGCATGGGATCAGTTACTAGGTGATAATCACGCATGGGAGTATACCTAATCACGCATGGGAGCCTAAATAACGCATGGAAATGTAATCACGCAAGTTGTTTTTCTGTCGCGTACGTTAACGTACGTTAAGCCCTTTTGTACATTATACTTTCTCTATATTTAACAATTGTTATGGTTTATATTTTCTTACACTACTTAAAAATTATATACAGGATGTACCTATAGCCTTTGCTAATCAAAAGTGGGGAGATTGTTGGCAAAAAAATAAGTTGCGAATCTATCATGAGTCTGGTAAAAAAATGGGTTATGAAGGTTAGAACAGAAAATTCAACACCAATAATAACTGACGGTTGGGACAATGTTGTTAAAGATCTCAATCTGCCGAGGGATACTTTGTTGGTTTTCAAAGCGTTAGGTGATTTTGGGTTTGAACTTTCATGTTTTGTTGATGGGATGTGTGGTGAATCTTATTTCACATTTAATCATTATGCAAGATTTGGTTTTACGGTATGACTATTGATCTTAACTTCAATCTTTTTGCATCTTAAATGTGTCAACACTTATTCTCATAAGTTACATACTTCACATATAGTATTCATTATTTTTAATTCTATGCAGGTAATCGAAGACTGCTTCATTAAACAATTTTATGTAAACAGCCCACCAAGTGGCAAATTTCAAATCTGTTATAAGGGTTCCTATTGGAATGTTGAGGTGTCTAAGGTTGATACAAACTTTGTATTTGCTAGAGGATGGCCTAAAATGTGCAAGGATGTTGGGATACTTGAGGATGATTTGCTTGTGTTTAGCAGAATTGATGATGTTGTTTTTGAGGTAGTAGTTTATAGAGATGAGACTGAGATTTGCTTTTCGAAGAAAGCTGAATCTGACGATGATAGTGTACTTGAGATATCGAAGGCTGATTATGTTGAGAATGCATTCAAGGTACGTATGTATTTAGCATTAGCAGTAAAAGTTTTAATTATTTTAGTATCATATTAATTATTTCATTAATGTTGACCAGGACATCTATGAGGATGAAGAAGTTGTGTCTGTAGGTGAAGGAAGAACCGTTACTCAGGTACTTACTAAATTATTAAAATTATTTATTTTTAATTTAACACATATAAGAATTTAATGTTTTTACAACTATTAGTAATGCTGTTTACTGATGTTACATTTATCCAATAATGTATTATTTAGAAGAAGTTACGAACGAATGCCGAATGCATGTTAAAGAGACGCATGTCTTCACGATTGAATAAAACACAAGATGTAAGTTTACCGTGTTAAAGATTGTTATATTACTATGGTTATTAAAGTTACTCTATGACAACAGGTTAAGAAGAAAGGTAAAGTTACATCTGAGAGAAAGGAGACGGTCAAGAATATGACTAAGGGAAATGCTGCCTTACCTGTCGACACAAGTGATCATATTGGATGTTCTTCATCTGCTCACAAAGTTAAGGTATTTATACTCGCCACTTAATCAGTATATCTTATATAAACTGTTTCTTTTGTTCATATATTCAACATTCCTTTAATTCACATGTATATGTTTACTTTTTCATCAAGGGGAAGAGAGCCGCCAACGTTCAGAAAAAGCTTATTTGTAGAAATAAGATTATAAAGACTGCAAAAAACATTCTGGACATCCTCTCGACTCTGAGTTCTTTCATTTTGATCACAAAGGAGACTTTTATAACAAACTAATGATTTATGTTTATTTGTCTGACTATTATTTTTTTCCACACAATACATGTAGCGTCTTCCTGTTGAAGTTGCCAGATGAACAGGTCTTTCTGTTGATCTTCATCCTTTGAAAGTTCAAAACATGGTTGGAGTTGTGGAGGTTTATGATGTTAAGTCGGAGTTAAATGATTTGAAGCCACGTTATGCGTTGGACGGCTGGCGAAAGTTTATGACTGAGAATAAGTTGAGGTTTGGTGATATGTTGCACTTCACATACGTGTCTTCGGAACAGAAGATCATATTAAATCAAGTTACCTCAGTTTAACAACGACATTTAAGTATGTTCTGATATCAGATATTAAAATTATGAATTTTTTGATGGTGATATTGTATGTTTTTTAAAATTATTAACTTGATGTTTTGCTGCTATGTATAGCTAACATGATAAAACACTGTTATTAGCACTTTATGTTTTATATATAGATGATATCATGCTTCTTTTTGCTAATAGTAACTGCAATTAGTAGAAACTTGGTTTATTAATCGCAAATGTGACATTCTTCTGCATTTATGGGTTTATGAATTCAGAATAATGGATGGATGTATATGACTGTATTTGGCATGATGATGTTGTGTTTCATGTTGTCAAAACCAGGGTTTGAACATCTGTTTGACTTTTGGTCATTAGTTAATGGAAATACAATAACAAACAGTGGTTTGAACATCTGTTTGACTTTTGGTCAATAGTTAATAGAAACCCATGTTAGGTTCAACAGTGTTTTGAAGAGGAAAATAGTGTGAGAAGATAGTAGATCTGATTAAGTTAAACATCTGTTCAGATTTAAACAGATGTTTGGCCTTTTATATCAGAGGTTTGGACTTAAACAGATGTTTGTGCTTAAACAGATGTTTGGTCATAAACAGATGTTTCACCTTAAACAGATGTTTTGCCTTAAACAGATATTTGGCCTTCTATATCAGATATTTGGACTTAAACAGATGTTTGGCCATAAACAGATCTGTGGCGTTAAACCAAACATCTGTTTAAGGTCAACATCTGTTTGACTATTAGTCAACATCTGATTTACTTTTGGTCAACATCTGTTTTAATTTTGGTCAACATCTCATTTAGTATTCAACAGAACTTTGAATAACTCAATATCTGTTTAATTTGTTGTTTCGTTTTCTTGAATTCTATGTAATTTTGTAAAGTAGTACAAAAACAAACATTTTTTACAAAATCCCAACTCACCGTATCATTAAAGTAATTTTGTAAAGTAGTTTGCTATCAACATAATGGAATTGCTGTTGAATAAACCTATTGACCATTAGTGTATATCTCTTTTATAAGTCTGCACTAATTATTTTTTTTACTCTCTGTCAATATGGGCTATGCATGGTTTTCTAAGAAACGACCCGTGTTTACACACGGGTCTTACTGCTAGTACATATAATAAAAGAAACCTCTTTGAGGACACGTGTCAATCAACGAGGCTATCTAAATAAATGACTCCTGATCTGATTAAAAAAGTTTTTTTTATAAATATTATTTAAGTGTGATAATATCTTTTGTTCAATATTTGAATAATTCATGGTTGTTTGTTGCCTAATGATTTAAAGATAATTTAATCTATTAAAATTTTTAAATCTTCAATTCAAACTTTATCTAACATTGTTGGGTTTTGAATTATTTATTCAAGAAGTCATTTACCATGCCGTGGCATCATAGATGAGTTACTACCTTTTCTAACAAAATCAATTCTTGAGTTTTTTATTTCTAATTTTAATATCCTTTCTTTTGTTTAATTTTTTTCTACCGTATATTATGTTGATTTACTTACTCTTTATTAATTTTTCAATGACGAATGTTATAATAACTTTACTTCTAAATTACACTAAATAGATCATAATCTATCCATACTATTATGTTGATTCACTCTCTTTATTAATTTTTTCAATGGCGAATGTTACTTTTTTTTGACGTATAGTGCATTCATAAGTTCTCATATCTTTTAAAAAACTTAAACATATTAAGCATAGGTACTTGGTGTCTTTATAGATAGATAGATATATTTTTCATATAACTAAGTTTTTTCATTAGCCATTTTGGAACAGAATGTTTCCCAATAACGAAATCGTTTGTTTTTTTATGATATAACTTTTTCTTATTATCACGAAAACTAAACTTTGTATTAATATATTATCATTAGTTTTTTATGATATAACTTTTTTTTCTTATTTGGTACATCAAATTAGGTTTATTCAACCCGTGTAATACATAGGGTTTTAAAAAAAAAATAACTTTTTTTATTATTTACTATACAAAATTACATTTATTTAACCCATGTATTACACAAGATTTTTAAAAATATAACTTTTTTTTATTATTTGGTATATAAATTACATTTGTTAAATCCATACAATACACGAGTTTTTTAAGGATATATTATTTTTATTATTTAGTATATAAAATTACATTTAGTAAATCCGTGTAATACACGGGGTTCTAACCTAATTATGTATATATAGAGTTTACGAAGAGCTATGAATAGTGATTTTAAATTTATAATAATATATAGTTTTTTAATATTTTAATATTAAAATAGTTTATTATGTTTTGATATATTTTATTGTTTTTCCCTTTAATAAAACCACATTTCTTTTATTACTTAATTTTTCTTTTCAATAAATCATTTTTTTAAATCATATTTCCTTTATCAATTAATTTGATATTTCTTTAGTAACTTATGTTTGTTAATCTTTTTTTTCTAAAAACTTAAGTACGTAGTTTTGCTTATATTTTTCTCTTTACATTCCGGTATTAGTTTTGTTAAAAAGAAATTTATATTAAAAATAGAGTATTTATTTGGTAACTTAAAACGGTACGATAATAAACTAAACCAATTCTAACGGTTTGGCTTTCTAAACAACATGTTTTATTGATAAATAACATTTTTGTTTCATTTCACCGCAACGCACGACCGTTAACAAACCTAGTATATAATAGATATGTTTAAAAGAAAATACAATGTCAAAATTAGTGAAAAGGCAACGGAGCAAATATGCATCAGATAATAATTTTTCTTTTGGCTCATTTGTACTAAATTTCAACCAAGATTTGATCAATCTTGGATAAAATTTCTTAATAGATTACAGATTGTTCTAATTCCTTTAATGTTCTTTGTTAATAAACTTAGTTTTTTTTTATATCCATCTATACAACTAAAAACATGTGATCACATGCTTTTGGATTCCCTTTCAAGACAACTAGATGCATGCATGAATTACAATACTTTCCATTTTCATCTGATAAAACGCTCAACAATATATGTATCAAACTTTTTAACTCGTGATCATTGATGATCATAACAAAGTTTTAAATATGTACATGAACATATTGTACAACTTTATTAAAGTATTTTGCATGGCACATTGAATATTTCTAGGCATGGCACATAATTGAATACAGAATCAGTAATATGAGCGAATAGATAACGGGTCAAAATATGGTTAGATTAAAACAAATGCATTACAATTCAGGTTTTCCGATATGTTAATCGACTAGAGTATTAAACTATTAAAGTAACGTTAAATGAAAAACCTACACTTGTATACTTGGTCTACATAAAAAATTACTTCTCACAATAATTTAAGAAAATTATAAGTTATTATAAGCTATCAGAAATAATTAACCTTTCATATTTAAAAATATTATCATAATATCAACAAAAATAAAAATAAAAAACTTGTTAAAATGACATCATAGACAAAAAGGATATATTCACTTCATTCACCCGATAGAAGCATTTCTCAAGTCATATATGATTTTATAGAAAGCGTTGTGAATAATAGTAGGTTCAAGTGGAACAACCGAATTCGATTTATAGATTTAGTATTTTTGTGCTAAAAATACAAAATGTATATAAATTATAAACCTTTAAACTTGTCTATCGAGTTGCTGTCAACTGTCACATTGAACAATTGTTTCCTTGAAACTTCGAGAGAAGACGTTGAAGTCTTGAAGTCTAAAGTCACGTAAATTGGCCTTGAGTTTTATTATTTATTAGTTTAGGCTACAGATTTTATTAATTTGAGCTTATTAATTATACATGGACTTATTAAACAAAATAGGTTAAGATTAATTGGTTAAATTATTATCATTATTCATGGGACATGTCACATGTAACACGATTACTTAGGACAAATAATACCAACATTAGACTGTCGACACTCGGGGCATTTGTTTGCTCATATATTCCTAGGTGGCAAGTGGCAACAAACGAACACGCTATCCACTAGGGATGAGCATTTGGTACTGGGTATATTCGGTACCGGTACCGGTTCTTATTTTCCCCGTTTTTTGATACCGATACCGAACCAGTGTATTCGGTATCGGTATCACTTTTCCCCGTTTTTTGATACCAGTATCGATTCAGTACCAAACAGGTACTATGCTCATCCCTACTATCCACTGGCATCCCATTGCAACATCTTATTCTTGAGTGTTTTCCAAGGATACATCCATGGTTACAAATGGCAAAGAACGTAACAAGTGAGGCCGGGAGTTGGGTTTTAATTTTTCCATTTTTTATTTAGAATCTAATATTATTTAAAATAATAATAATTTTTATACCTTTAAACTTTTATGTATTGTAAATACAAAATATTAATATATTTGTAAACTTTAAGGAAATAATTTAATTAAAAAGTATATAAACTTTCAATGTTAATTTATATATAGATCAACTTATTAAACTTTTATAATATCAGTTTATATAACTTTTAATAATTTTATTTTTTAAACGACTATATATGACAATATCAACTAATTAAACTTCTAAATATATTTCATTGTATTTTTATTTTAATTATATAAATTTGTAAGTTATTTGGTTTAATATACTATACAATAACTAAAAACTTTATTACAATAAATATTTTAGATATAAAATATATATTCAAAATGTGATGATAATGTGGAATGGAAGTATGTTGTGAAGGATGACTCGGGGAGAATGCGTGATTTTTAAGACCGAATGTTTTGCTAATATAGTCGGTAGTAGATACGTTAACACGCATTTGTGAGAATTTTTATGGCGGATATTTTTATATTGTTAAATTTTAAGTTTTGTATATTACATTGGTCAAATTAATCGAGCAACCCCATATGGCTAACTAGGGCCGCTCGTGATCACCTTAATTAAATAGAAGTGTATTTAACTTATCGGGCACTTTGGGTGATTGAAATTCAAAACTTTAGAGATGTCAAGTATGTAAATACTTTTTAGTTATAGTTAATTACAGTATTACACAGATGATCTGATAATGTTATATTACAATTTTACACAAAAGGTTTAAGTAATTACACTTATAGTCATCATAGTTCATTCAATAATAATTTTTTTTTGTCTTTGACCTTAACTAAAATTATCTATTAAGTTTTTTATGAAATAGCAATTATATCCATCTTTTATAAATTAAGATATGAATGAAAGAGAGATCAAGGAAGAAGGTTTTATAAGACTATCTACATTTAGGGGAGGTTGAAGAGATGGCTGTGGTAGTTGGGTGTAAAGCTGAGTCTCTTTCGTTCAAGTATCTTGGTTTAACTGTCAGGGCTAACATGAACAGGATTGTCAATTGGAAACCGGTTTTCGATATTTTTGAGAAGCGCATATTCTTATGGAAAGCCTCCTTTCTTTCTATAGGTGGTAGAGTCACTTTGATCCGGTTAGTTCTTGAAAGTTTTCCTACTTATTACTTTTCTCTTTATCGTGCCTCGGTGAAAGTTGTGGAGGACCTGGAATCATTGATAAGGAAATTCCTTTGGGGGGGGGGGGGCTCCTCGGAGGAAAAGAAGTTGCATTGGGTCGCTTGGGATAGAGTTGTGTCGCCTAAAAAAGTGGGAGGCTTGGGGCTTCGTTGCCTCAAAGATGTGAATATGGCGTTGTTATCAAAGTGGGGATGGAGATATAAAAATGAAAAGGAAAAATTTGTGGGTTAAAGTTATAAATGCTCTTCATGTCGGAGGTTCCGATTGGGATTTTTTTCCAGCTAAAAAAACTTGTCAGAGGTTCCGATTGGGATTTTTTTTTCCAGCTAAAAAAACTTATGGTGGTGCTTGGTGTAACATTGTTTCGTTTCTTAGGAAGCCTTTGGTGGATAACTTACCTATGTGTAACCTGTTTAAAGGTTTGGTGGGTAGGGGAGACAATATTATGTTTTGGCTTGATCCGTGGTTATTTGACATTCCGTTGAAAGATAAAATCCCTTCTCTTTTCCATCTTGAGGTGATCAAGACCTGTAGTGTGCGGTATTGACTTGACGGTGAAAGCCTTTGGTTATGGAAACATGACCCGGATTCAGAAGCTGAAAGGGTAGAATGGCAGTCTTTAAGTGCGGCCCTGGTTTCGATCGGTTTGTCTGACATTCCAGACAAATGGAGTTGGTTGGGTTGCGGTTCGGGAGGTTTCTCGGTGGCTGCCGTGAAAAAACATCTGGATTCTAAGAAAGATTATAGCAGCCGGCATGTCATGAATTGGTGCAAGTGGGTTCCTAAAAAATGTAACATATTTGCTTGGCGAGCGGAGTTGGATACGATTCCGACGGTTGAGGCGCTTGCTAAGAGGGGCGTTGTGGTGATCGATGATATGTGCAGCTTGGCTGGGTTCGACTCCGTTAATCATCTTTTTACCACCTGTCCGTTGGCTTTGGGTTTATGGGAAAAGATCAGCTTGTGGTGCCGGGTTTCGAACTTCTTCATTTTTTTCTTTAGAGACTTACTTGAAGTTCATAATACGGGTGTTAGAAGGTCGTCGGAAAGAAAGGTTTTACATGGAATTGTGATCTCGGCTTGTTGGGTGTTGTGGAAGGCTAGAAGCAACCTTAGATTCAATGGTAAAAGGTGCAGTGTCGATGAGGTCTTTAGCGAAGTTAGGGTTGTTAGTTTCTTTTGGTTTAATCATAGGGCAAAGAAAGGTAAGTTAGATTGGGGAGAATGGTGTAAATTTGTGAATATGTAGTTGCTTGTTTGTTCTTCCCGTCCCAGTTTTCGGGTTCGGTGTTGTTTTAATGAAGTTTACGTTAAAAAAAAAAAAATAAGACTATCCACATTCACAATCCAACTCAACCCAACCTTTAATAAAAAAATTAATTCCTCTCTCTTCCACATAGACAACACAACCTAACTCAATTTTTAATACACATTCACAACTCAATCCAACCTAAATTTTTATTAAATAAATGTAAATAATAACTGAAACAGTTATTTTTTTAAACAAGTAAAAGTTACTTATTTTTAATATTAAAAGTTAAAAGTTAAACAATCAATATATATAATATACTGGAAAATATATTTTTTTCAAACGAACTCCGTTTTTAAAAGAAATTATATCGTAATATTCACAAATTTATTTTCAGAAAATACGGTGTATTTAGTTTTGTTATTGAGTTTAAATATTAAAAACTATTTGAGTAATTAAATTATTGAGGGAATTGGTAGTTAGAAAATAAAATAAAAAAAGAAAATTAGAAGATGGAACCAATCCAATTTTGACAAGTGGTAAAAGAGCATGGACAACCTCTTGCAACCTTGGGTTGTTTAGCCAACCAGGTTGGTTGTGGTAAAAAATAGAATTTTTCTTTTTCTTTATATTTAGGCAACCTAGGTTGAGAGAAAGTCACTGATGTCACTGATGATAGTCTAAAATTCAACACATTAAATTGGTTTTCTTAAACCCCGAATGTTGTAGAAATTCTTATTATAAATTGAGATATGAATGAAAGAGAGATTAAGGAAAGTAATTTATACATGTAAGACCCATATCAACACATTAAATTGGTTTTCTTAAACCCCGAATGTTGTAGAAACTAGTATCTTTAAGAAAAGTGATATATCTATATAACACCCATATCAAATACTATAAAAAAAATTACATGTGATATGATATATATATATATATAAATGAAATACCTGCAAAAAGTAAAGAAATATTATTATTTACACATTATTTGCTTTTATCTAAACAGACAAAAATTATAATTAGTTTTTTTATTTGCATATTAGCCTTTTCAATTATTAATTAGTTGTAAGTGGATTGGGTGAACTAGGTTGCGTAGGATAAAGACATGGTTAGAGTGTCTAATTCAGTAATAACAAATTATTCATCATAATGTCCATAATCCAACATTCCAACCTTCTTATATATATTTTTTTTAACGGCAATTTATTGTACTAGGTTAGAACCTCGTGTATTACACGTGTTAAATAAATGTAATTTTTGAATCAGCCTTCTTATATTTATTGTACTAGGTTAGAACCCCGTGTATTACACGGGTTGAATAAATGTAATTTTATATATTAAAAATTATATCTTTATAAAACTCACATATTGTACGGGTTAAATAAATGTAATTTTATATATCAAATAATAAAAAAGTCGTATCTTTAAAAAACCCGTGTATAATCGGGTTGAACAAATCTACCAAATGATAAAAAAACTACATCCTTAAAAATCCTGTATATTACACGTGTTGAATAGATCTAAAAAAGAGTTATATCTTTAAAAACTATGTGTATTACACAGATTATATGAATGTAATTTTTTATATTAAATACTAAAAACGTCGTATTTTTAAAAAACCTATGTATAGCCGGGTTGAAAAATCTACCAAATAATAAAAAAATATCCTTAAAAACCCCATGTATTACACGTGTTGAATAAATTTAATTTTACATAGCAAATGATAAAAAAGTTATATCTTTAAAAACTTCGTGTATTACACGGGTTATATAAATGTAACTTTGTATAGTAAATAATAAAAGTTAAATTTTTAAAAACCCCGCGTTTTACACGAGTTGAATAAATATAATTTTGTATACCAAATAATAAAAAAGTTATATTTTTAATAAATTAGGATAACATTTAATATTAATTTATTATTTATATATTTAATATAAGATAAGTAGGAAAGAGATGTATTTGTTTTAAAAATATATTAAATTAACAATTTAGATTTGAGGATAATATTTCATTAAAGTATTTAATATTTATTTATTATTTATTTATTTAGTTAATATAAGATAAGTATATATTTAAGGATGCCTTTAATGAATGACACGTGTTCAAAAGTTGGTTTCTTTTATTATAGTAGACTAGCGGTAAGACCCGTGTGCAAACACGGGTCGTTTCTTAGAAAACCATGCATAACCGATATTGACAGAGAGTAAAAAAATAATTAGTGCAGACTTATAAAATTGATATACACTAATGGTTAATAGGTTTATTCAACAGCAATTCCATTATGTTGATAGCAAACTACTGTTGTCTATTAATTGTTAAAAACTTTTGTTGCTTTCCAACAGACTTTTCTAAAAAATGTTATCCATTATCTCCAATAGAGCTTGCCAGATGGATAGATAATAAACAGATATGCATGTTAGTCAACCTATGTTAAAAAGGTCAGTCAACAGAAATTACAAAGGTTAGTAAACAGATGTTAAGAGAATAATGTTATTAACAAAGAATTTAGTACTCTCATTAAAAATGAGAGCTACAAACATGGGTCGTTTCTTAGACAAGCATGCATAACACATATTAATAGAACATATAGATACGTGCATAGATATTGTAGCAAAACGTGTTATCTATTATAGCTAAAGACAACTATAAACATAGATTATCGGTTAATATATCAGTTACATACAATTTAACTGTTTACCCAAAAAGACAATATAAACTGTTTATAGACATACGTACTTCATAGAATTTGAATACAACTTAAAGTTCAACAAACGTTAACTACAAACACACAATCACATGCCTTAACAACTTTCAGCAAAACTAAATCAAGGAATCAGCAGATTTTAGAAATCAGCATATCTTTATTCTCTCATCAACATTTCCCGGATTTGCCCTTTGAATTGGAGCTCAAAATCCAAGGAATCAGTATCATCTTCATCCCTATCAAGCTGAAGGTTAAAAAGATCTTGGAGGTCAACTGGATTCAGACCAAGTGCATTCTCCCTTGATATCTTTTCAACACTACCATCAGACTTGATCAAAGTTAATTCATGGGTCTATTTGTCAGACTTCCACTTTAGTAATTTTGGGTCTGATGGGTTTCTTGGGAGAAGTTTATTTGAGAGGAGTTTGGCGATTGAGGCCTGTTTGCCAACTTCTAAAGTGTTTGAGCAACTTGAGCTTGTAATTGCAACGAAGCATCATCCAATCCATATCGTAACTGATTTCTGATAGACTCTTTTCTGTACTCAGCATACCTATTTTCATCTTCCTCATCCATCAGTTGTTGTCTTTTTCTTTGGTTCAAGGCAGCGATGGATACATCAGCTGATGAGAACGACTTTTTAGATGTAACGGTCTGCCGACGTATAACAGTCGTTTCATCTTTGTATACTGGCTATTTAGGAAGGGATGGATCTGTCTTTCTTCGCTCTTCTAACCTACTGTAAGCTCGATCAATAGACTGCCTAGTCCATTTTCCAATTTATCTAGCAGTCCCAACCTTAGGTGCTACAAGTTCTGCCTTCATTCTCTTATACTTCAACACTTCATCCACTTCAACCTTTTTGTATTGTTTCCAGTTGAGAGCAGATTTTGGCATTTGAGGATCTTGATTCATCTTTTCAATTCTATTAACTTCCTCATTAAGAGCCTCAAGGGGCCAGTATTTGAAATCAGACCTGTAGGCTTCGTAGGGCTTGGTTTCCATGATAGTGTTCAAGAAATCATTCCTTAATGTCTTTTCTAGCTCAGCATTTGGTGATAGATTTGACATAGTCTTACTCAGGTCTATAGCAAAATCTTCCAACTTCTTGACTTCACCAAGCTAATGTTGCATGTGAGCTGATAACTTAGTGTCTCCTAGCCCTTTACACTCTTCATTTGCCTTATCTTCTGCTTGCTTGCCCTTTAGCTTCAGATATTCATAAATATTCTTTGGAGTTTTGAATCCCTAAAGAGATGGGAAGGCTCTTTTGGATGGATCATCCTCTGTGTAAAATTGAGTCATTTCATCTTGAACTGCAAGCAGTTCCAGAGGGAAAGTTACTGCCAATGGGTTGATCTTTGTTGATGGAGGTGGGACGAATGGTTTGGGTGAAGTTTGAATGAACGGAGTAGCTGATAATGGAGTTGGTGCGGGTATATCTTTTTCTTCCTTCTCTTCTTCATGCACCATGAATTTTCTCTTTCTTGTGTAAACAGATTTTGGAGAAGGAGGAGTTAGTGATGAAAAAGGTGCCATGACTGTAAGGGTTGATTGTGATGGAAATTGAAATTGGGTAGAATCAGTGGATTGACTAACAATTGTTGAAACAACTAGTGTCTCAACCGTTGTTGTCTTAACATATACTGAAACATTTGTTGCATCAACAATTGTTTTAGTCGAGGTTGGCAGTGGTGATGAGGATTTTGTATTCTGGTTTTTGACAGGTGGTTTTTCTGGTGTATCAGAATCCGACTTCTTAGGTTCAACAGTGGTTTTGAGTTTCGCAGCAGTGGTTGGTTTTTCTGGTGGTGATATTGGTTTAGGAAATATGACAAAAGAAGATTCATTATCTTTCTGTGATTTTCTTCTATTTGAAGTTCCAATGTTGAGCATTTCATCTTCCTCTTTTGTATGCTTCCCCTTCTGCTTTCGTTCAATCTCCTTATATGTCTGTTTGTTAACGGAATCATCAATTCCCTTTTTCTTACCAGTATCAGATTTTCCAGGAGATTTTGCAGAAGTTTGCTTGGCAGGCTTTGGATTTTGTTTTGGCTGATTCCTTGGTGTTGGTTTGCCAAAATTTTTCATGGAATCCTTTTCCCTCTTTTCAGCATCATCTTCATCGTCTTTTTCAAACACAGGTGCAGGGGTAGTACCAGTTAACTTTGCAATGCATTCTTTTATGCCCTTGATGTCAGCCTGTGTGTCTTTGTATCTTGCTTCAACCATAACTCTAATTAGCTTCATGTGGGAATTAAGTTGAATCTCAGCCAGTTCCCTTTGAGCTGCAAGAATGGGTTGTACCAAATTCCAAATCTCTTGGCATAACTACTGATGAGAAGGTCGACTTTTGAAAGCATCCACCAACTGCTTCAATTGATCTTTCATATCAGCAACAGTTGTTTCCAAGTTAGATATCATGTCTGTCAAATCCTGGTATTTTAATCCATCACCTAACTTAATAGGATCATCTGAATTCCCACCAGAGGTGGTTGTATCTGCTTTTGAAAGAGGATGCTCCAAATTTTCATTAGCAGATGCCCCTTGTTCTTGGTTCTGGGGACTTCCCTCTGCATCAGTGGTTACCTTAGTGATCTCACCCGTGGTTAACTTGAACTCACCAGTGGATACCTTGATAGACACAGCAGTGGTTGCCTTCAAGGGAGTCTGACTGATGAAACTACTGTCCAAATGTAAATCAGTGGATTTGACATTTGTAGTAGCTGCTCCACTTGAAATACCATCAAGAATTTGCTAAAATTCAAGAGGTGTAGCCTCCTCAACTATTTCTCAGTTAGGTAATTGAAAAGGTTCAGACATAGCTATTGTTAAAGTTAAACTCTCAGTAAAGTGTTCGTGAGAGGGATTGCTATCACTCTGAATGTCAATAGCTTGAAGCAGTGTTACAAACTTTGGTGGAATGGAAGATGAAAGGATTGCTGTCTAAAGAGACATTGCCGCGTGAGAAGGGCTTTTAAGTATACTCTCATATGAGGGTATGACATCATATTGTGGTGTCCCTGTGAATACAACATGTTCCTTTTGTGAGGAATCATAAGGAGTTTGGTTTATGGGTTAAGATCTTTTCACATGTTGTGAGGAAGTAGCAACAGTGGTTTGTAGTGACATCTGTGTTGTCACGGGGTTAACCTCTGGGATCTCATCTTCTAGAGGACCTGTTTTGCTGGTTTCGGTGGGCTTTTTGGATTTTGTTTTAGTTTTTTTGAGTTTTGTTGGTGGTGGTTTAACAACAGTGGTTGTAGTGTTGTGATCACCAAGAGCAGTGGGCTCAGCAACAGACGTTTGAGGAACAGTTGTAGACTCATCTAAAATTTCCTCATTCCCCTCTGCTTCAGTTTTGAAAACATCTGACTCTTTAGCCATAAGGCGAGTAAAAGTTTCAGATGTTAGACTATTCATTTTAATAGCTTCACCTTTTTCAAAAGCTTTTTGAGAAACATGTTTTTGCAGGTAGTAGCTTAATAGTCTAGGAAACATAAGAAAACCAGCAGTTTTCCCCTTTTTAATAGCAGCAGCTTTCCCCTTTTTAATAGCAACAATTTTGCCCTTTTTAATAGCAGCAGTTTTGCCCTTTTTAATGTTTTTTAAATTTGCAACCAAATCAACAAACAGTGCTTGGGAGTAGTTAAAATCAGGATTTGTCAAAATTGCATACCCCAATGACTGAATTTTCAAAGGTATTTCATTAAAAGAAGTAGTTTTATTTGAGAGACAGATTAAGAGAGTATGGAACAGGAATTTCATTGGCGGTGGAAAATTACCTTTAAACATAGTTGCTTGATTCAACTCTCCATCATATCCCCTCCCCATCAAGTATGTTTGAATCTCATTTTTCGGCAAAGAGGTCTTACCTGCCAAGTCATTTACCTCAAATGTTGTTGATATGGTACTGGGGGTAATAGCAACCGATTCACCTCCGACTTTTGAAGTTATACTTACGGCCACATTGTTTTGTTCTTCAATATTCGCATTAGCCCAAAAATCGCGAAGCGTCTCTTGGAAAATGGGTGCGTCGGCGGTAAGAATGACCTTATATTTTGATGATGTAAGAACATCAATCATTGAATGATAGAGAGTATTGTTCTCGGTTGTCACACCCCGATATTTTCACATATTACCGGTGGGCCGGCAGGGAGTATCGTGACGTAGTTGATATCATCATTGTCAATACACACAATATAATAGCATAGCGGAAGGCTTGGTAAATAAACTATTACAAACCATAATGTCTGAGTGTCCAAATAAAAGAATATACAGACTGGATTGTAATAGGCTTGGTAAATAAACTATTACAAAATAACAGACTTCAGGTATCTTAGGGATTTGCAAGATCCTCTTATATGACACCTAATAGCTCCAGCCTATTACGAGAGGTACCTGTCAATCAGTCTTTAGAAAATACGTCAGTTTACACTGGTAAATACAATTAACTGACTCTTTTGAAAACATTTATGAAAATTGATTTAAGTGCACATGGCACAAATCATTTATAACTTGGGACAATTATTTAAAGATAATCTTGTATACAGATTTACATGTTTATTATACAATTGGGGCCGGTTGGAAGCCGGTCATGATTAACCGACTCACCACTTATAGAACCCACAAAGGAGTTATCCCTAACATGTGGGTTTATATTTTAGCATTTGCATCTGTCAGGTGTATGCCTACACCCCGTGCATAGGTCATGGCCATTTTCAAATGAAATGAGCCGAGGATATCCAGGACACGGTCGAATTAACCCCCAATGTTTATGTTATTAAACAAGACAGATTAAAACAGGTTATGTAAATTTATTAATCACAATCTGATTAAATGATTTCATACCCGACCAAGCGGTATTATTATAATACCGTATCCCAAGCCCGTATAAGGGAAAATAAGTTAAAACTATTTACCTGAGCTAATGTGAAAAGTAACTCAGCAGTATAATCCTAAGCTGTATGATGGTACCTTCTACTGGATGTTATTTAATCTGTATAGAAGGTTTAATAACCTATTAGGATGCTAACGGGTCTTTAGTTAAGTCAAAGACTTAGACCGGCTAGCTAGAAAAAAAAACTTTATGGTTCTAAACGCTAGATTAAGCGGAGACCGGAATAGAATGTGGTTTAGACCCGACAAGCTTGGATACTTGTATAATATGGGTAAACTAATCACATTATGGAATTTGAAGATTTAATGATAAGGTTAAACCCGTTTCGGCTATTTTATGTAAAATAGTCACATAAACCGATCCGAACGCATAAACACGTAACGTGTAACCAAATGAATTATATACAGGTCTTACTTGTTATTATGCTTAAAATATGTTAATACATCAGTAGGATGTTAACATATATGCCCAAAAAGTAATTTAAACCAAGTTAAGTCCCATAAGGGCATTTTGGTAATTTTAATGCTTATAAAAGAGATTTTATAATAAACAGAAGTTCTGGTCTTTTGAAATCAATAAAAATATTTAATTTATCTCATTACATCAGTAAGATATCATACATATGTGAAATTTACTATTTATGACCAAACTATGTCCCGAAAGGGCATTTTGGTCATTTCACATAGGCTTTTAAGGACATTTTTGGAAACCTGAGTTCATAACTTATACTTACTGTAATAATATTTAAATTTGTTTAGAAATTCAGTATGTAACAAGTCTTAGATGTTAAATATGGTTTTAAACCATACTATGCACCTAGTTAGTGTAAAACTCGCTAATTGACGATAATCAAGATGTTTATATACATCTGAGATTTTGATCAGTTTTAAATGCTCAAAATAATTTATTTAATGTATGAAATCAGTAGGAAAAAGTTGGCATTCAAATCCTTTGTTAATCTCATTTTATGTCTAAAAAGGGTATTATCGTCATTAACCGAATTACACATGAACTCTATATTTTAAACAGATAATAATCTGACCAAAAATCTTAAAATTCCTTAAAAACAATATCTTAACAGTAGGTAATGAGTTTTGGTTCAAAATCCAAGCTTAAACATGTATTATGCATGATATCGCAAATTAACTAATAAAAAGCTTCTAATTACGATATCGCGCATAACTCCTATTTGAGACCAAGAACTGATGTCAAATTTTCGGGACAAGCTTATATATCAGTAGCAAAGGTTTTTGTCCACTCACATTTCTTAAAATCTCATTTGTGCGTCAAAAGGGCATTCATGGCATTTTTAAGCACATTAACGATCAAGAGCATATAATTCAAACCACTAAGAACCATGCAATGTAACTCCAGAGGGTTATACTACTGAGTAATGTGGTCCTAATGGAAGCTTAAAACATGGGAGAATTAAGCTTAAACGGGTCAGAACGGAAAGTAAAAGCAAAAGTCAAGCTTTTACGACTTTCGGTTATAAACTGACCTTAGACTGATAATTGTCGGATTAGGACTGATATAACATGCTCTAATATTAATTACCAAGTCATTAGAATGTTAAATTATAATTTAGAACCTCTGTTTTATTAATTTAATTCATTTTTAAACTTTCTGTCCAGTTTGACCCGACAATTAACTAGTCAAACGAAATAATTAGGAGGTGCCCTTTTAAGGGTTAATCACCTACCTTAATATGGTTCCATAACCACTTTCGTTTTGATCAGTGGTTGGACCATATGTGATTAAACCGAAAGTCAAAGCTTAATTACGATAAGTTTGACTTTTCGATTTTTAAACTAATTAAAAGGACTAAGCAGGTATTAAGACTCTTACTAATGGTCCTTGCTATCTTTTCTACACTTGTAATTCTTCTCCTAATCCTTGCAAGCTCTAGAACTTGTTGTTTAGAAAGTTGTTACAAATGTGAGTTCATGAAACATGAACTAAGGCCACTTATATTGTAATTTCCAAGTTCCTAGATCATTGGCAGCTGTTAAGGAAGTTCCTAGGATCACCCCAGGTGCCCTAGTGGTTTAATAAAACTGTTAAACAGTCCCTGGTATCGAGTTGAATGAGGTTAAGTCGGTTAAGATGATAACCTGCAGCTGTCCAAAATTTTCTGCCCAGCGACGAGCCTTACGAACCGTAAGCAAAAACCCTTACGGTCCGCATCCACCTCTTACGGACCGTAAGTCCAAACTGATGCGGTCCGTAACTAAACCTGAACTACATCGCTCAGTTACAGCCCTTCCGGACCGTAAGCCTAAGCCCATACGGTCCGCATCCGACGACCAGAAGACAAAAATTTGAGAGTTTTTATATTTGATCATGCAACCTTTTTAAACTCGAATCTATAGTCATTTTTAGCAGGAATGGTCCACATGATTAGGTCTGCATTGTTCAGAATACATTGCCATGCATTTGTGTTTTCCTTGGAGTCTTTTGAGATGGCCCTTGAATGAAGACTTGTCGGTTTTTGCACATGTAATCTTATTTCTTGAAAGTTGAACAATTCATCACAAATTTAACCGGATACTTATGAATTCCTTATCAGACTTTCATGAGAATGTATTTATATTTTACAAAGCTTTGGGAACATTAAAAGGTTACTCAGAGGTAGAATTAACATGTTGACACGTTTAATCCCTGTAGCTTCATAATCTTCCGATTACATTCACAAACGGCTTCTTATATTCAATTAATCATTCGATTAAGAATATATTCTCCACGTACTGTCATCCAGAGGCTCAAGTTTGGCGTGTTGACACTTTTAGTCGCTTCGCATTCATAATTTCACTGTTTGTCAACTTTAGTCCTTCAAACTCAATCTTTCACATATTTAGAGTTTAGGACACGTGTCTATACATAATTGGACACGTTTTTACGTGGTGTTACATCGGTTTTCTCAAAAATAGCAAGGTAGTTATGCGAATTTTTCATCAACAAAGTCATGATCGGAATTGAAAGTTGCGAGAGGTTGACGAAGAAGTGTTGAAGAAGAAGGTGGAAACCGCTATGCTGAATTTTAAACTCGAGACAAACGTAAAACCTCTGTTTGGGGATGAAACAGGGGTTTATAAAGTGAAAAGGTGAATGCTGATGTGTCTGAAGTTAGAAAGATCTGATGGCTAACATTTGTCCACGTCACAACCTCTGCTCTGATAATGGATGACAGTTGTTGCGAAAACCACTGTTGGCCAACAACAGACGTTAGGCAACATTAGTAACTCAGCAGTCCTCAGATTAAACAGAACTTATGAGAACAGACAATACTCTTCAGCAATATTTGGAAACCACTGTTGGGCAACAACAGATCTTATACAACAATAGTAAGTCAGCAGTCCTTTCAACAGACTTTTAATATAAACGAATAAATTGATATTAAATATCAGCATCCATTTAATGCAAAACATTTAAAAAATAAATTTTCATGGGAAAACTATAAAATTAAATATCAAGAAACTGAAAGGACAAATTTTAAACCTCTGCCATAAAAAATTAAAAAAAAAACTCTTCATTTAAAGACCAACAATAATCTACATGGCAAACAAAGGCTACTACCACTTCATCGGACACAAATGTTGTAAACAGTGGTACATCAACAGTTGAGCAATAGCAGATGCTCAGAACTGTTGAGCAGTGGTAAAAAAACCTCTTCATTTAAAGATGTTGAGCAATAACAGATGTTCAGAACTTCTATTGTGTTAATCATTGACAATTCTTTGGAAACTGCTGTTAGGAATAACAGATGTTCACACCAGTAGCAACTCAACAGTCGTTACAAAAAAACAGGAATTATGAGAACAGACAATACCTTTAAACAGTGGATAAATCTTTTGCCAAACAGATGTTTTAAAAACAGTTGTTTTCAACAGACTTTTAAAGATTTTTGTCAATTTTTTTCAAAATACCTATTTTTTAAGAATGTTCAGAACTTCTATTGGGTTAATGGTTGACATCCTTTGGAAACCGTTGTTGGTAATAATAGATGTTGGCAATAGTAGCAACTCAATAGTCGTTACAAAAAACAGGAATTATGAGAACAGACAATACGTTTAAACAGTGGATAAATCTTTTGCCAAACAGATGTTTTAAAAATAGCTGTTTTCAACAGACTTTTAAAGATTTTTGTCAATTTTTTTCAAAATACCTATTTTTTAAGAATGTTCAGAACTTCTATTGGGTTAATGGTTGAATATTCTTTCGAAACTGCTGTTGGGAATAACAGATGTTGGCAACAATAGCAACTCAACAGTCGTTACAAAAAACAGGAATTATGAGAACAGACAATACCTTTAAACAGTAGATAAATCTTTTGCCAAACAGATGTTTTAAAAACAGTTGTTTACAACAGACCTTTAAAGATTTTTGTCAATTTTTTTCAAAATACCTATTTTTTAAGAATGTTCAGAACTTCTATTGGGTTAATGGTTGACATCCTTTGGAAACCGCTGTTGGGAATAACAGATGCCCTTGAACAGTAGCCCTATCCTCATATACTTGATCCTCAACTTGCTTGATAAAGTGATACTTTAAATTATAAGAACCTACAGAAGGATATGATGACATTTTTAAAACTTGTATATTTCTTCAACTCTGATGTAAAAGAAGGATATAATGGTAGTAAAACGTGATGAAAAGCTTCTGCACTGTTTTTGAATTCCGAAGTGCAAAAAGACATCACCAAAACACCTCTTCAGCTCTTGAACAGTAGCCCTATCCTCATATACTTGATCCTCAATGATGTGCGTAAGTGTGTATAGTTTTTAATGTATATTTTAAGCCCTTTTACACTTTTTAGCCAAGTTTTAAATTTATAAAACACGATATTTACTAACACTAAACACACATATGGGCAAGTGCACCAATCGTGGACGTAGTATAGTGTTGGTAAGATACCGAGGTCGTCCAAGGACACAAGAGCTTTTAGTACCGATTTTTCTTCAACGTCTAATCAAATCAAAAAGTTAGAAAAAGGTTTTTAAACTAGAAAAATAAAACTAACTAAAATGCTGAAAAATAAAAAAAAGTAAAAACAGATAGACAAGATGAATCACTTGGATCCGACTCGTGTGTAGTGTAACCTTTGATTATTTCCGCACTTTTGCACATTTTAAGAGATTATCTTAGTTATTGTAGTAGGCCCCTCTTTTGAAGGTGACGTTACCCTCAACCCAGTAGTTTGAGTCAGCAAGGATACAATCCTAAAGGGTCGGATTATTGAAAGATAATTAATTAAGTTATTAATGCATAATGTGGTAGGCCCCTCTTTTGAAGGTGACGTTACCCTCGGCTAAGTAGTCTGAGTCAGCAGGGATACAGTCCTAAGTAGCCGGGTTAAAGTTTTAATAGTAGTTTAACTTATGAGGGGATCAAAGAGTTTGGACCCCCGCCATCCAATACCGGTGGGTATTGAAGGAGGTCCTACTAAATTTGACCCAGGTCCTTTGCAGGATCTATACACTGAACAATGGCAAGACTCTTACCAAACCATTCCCTTAACCCCCGACTAGGTAGCGAACATATCTCCATATAGACCGTGGAGATATGAATGGTGAAAATCTTTTATTTTATATAGACAGTAAAATAATGCCAAGACACCACGGACAAACGATAAGGAAGAATCACCTTCAACATAAGAAACTAGTTATTAAAGTCATTAATACATAACCAAATAAAAAGTGCAAAAAGATTAAAAATAAAAAGTATTACACTAAACATTTGTCTTCACCAAGTGATGTAAGAGACTTAGGCAAACATGGCCTTTGATTGTCAAGAACTCTTACGATCAATCTTGGATCCCGAGATGACTCACACACTCTATGATGGACAATGGATGATGGCGGTGGATGATGGTGTTATGATGGTGGTGGGTGGTGGGTGAAGTGTGAGAGAGGTGGTGTGCCAAGGGATAAGTTGCAAGTGAACCAAGCACTCCTATTTATAGGCTGAACAGAAGCTCGGGCACGGCCCCGTGTCCATCCTCCTCTCTTTCTTCGTTAATTGCAGTTTGTCTGCATTAGTTGACCACGCCCCCGTGTCCGCTGAGCACGACCCCGTATGCAGAAGCATATCTGTACTACCAAGATTTGGCTGGATTCTGAGAATCTTATAGTTGACCACGACCCCGTGTCTGCTGAGCACGGCCCCATGGTGGGCGATGGAAGCTTCTACAACTTTGTCTTTTCTGCTGACACTTGGGCACGCCCCCGTGCTCACTGAGCACGGGGCGTGTTCAGCCTTCTGTTCTCTTGTTTTGCTTGGAAAGATGTTGTCGGGGGGGTCGGGCCTGCCACGTTTGTTCCTTTTCTTTTATTTGTGTTAGATTTAGCTGCCTTTTGCTTCTTTTGTTTATTTGAGCTCATTTAATCCTGAAAATACAAAAGGAAGACAAAAACATACTTTTTCCAACATTAGTACTAAAAAAGGGTTAGTTTTATACCACAATTGATGTAATTTATATGTTGCATTTTGTGCACATCAAATACCCCCACACTTGAATCTTTGCTTGTCCTCAAGCAAAACTCTTTATAATGTGGCTTTACACTCCCAAATGGAATGGGTAGAAGAGAAGGTTTTTGGGCTTGTCATAGAGTGTCGGGATTTCCAAGATTCATTATTAAGTTTTATTTTTATTTATTTACAATCCTATTCGTCATGATTTATTAAAAACGTTTCATAAGATAAATTACTTATTAGGGCATAACATGCCTTTTTAAAATTCCATTTATATACAAGTTCACATACCTCACGGGGGATCACTCAACACTCGGCCGAAGGTGTATTTTTTAGTGAATCACTCGAGAGCGGCATGGAACTTACTCCTACCATATGCTTGCCAAGTAATCAATCCTCCTCATTTTTAACTATAGACCTTTGTAAATATCAAGAGGTCTTTTTGGGTGAAGGGTTAGGTTTGGGCTAAAGGTGGGTGGTTGGGTTAGTGGTTAGTAAAGGGGCGAAAAGCGTAAAAAGCGTCGGTTTTTGTAAGACTTGATATTTTTCAAAACTGTTTATTTTGATGAAGCATTTCAAACAAAGTTATTTTTGATAAACTTGTTTGTTTATTTCTTTGGCTTCATTCTCATTTTTTTTTTCAAGTCATAAGAGAAACCGAGCTTTGTTAGTAAAATAAAGGGTTTAAAAGGAAAAGGGTTTAGGTGGGTAAAAGGGTGTTTGAATTGGATTAAGAAACGAAAAGGTTTAGGCTCAAAGGGGTTAACTAGGGGGATTTTGGGTAGGTTAAAAAAAATAATAATGGTGTAGAAATAAAAAGGGTTAGTCTTAATGCCTCCATCATTTACTTACTCGGGTTTAAGTTGGTAAGGACCGGGAATGTATTGTCGTGGCAAGTTCTAGAGTTGTAAGAACCAAGCGGCTATTCACACAAGAAACGAAAAATGAGCATTTAGCTTAAAGATATGTATTTGTATGCTCAATAAAGGCTCAAAAATCACTTTTGTGGGAATGGGTTTTTATGTGACCAAGTATATATAATCAAATTTTAACTAAGTTTGTCATGCCGTTTCATAATTTTCTTATGTTGGTTCTTTTTATCACGACGCTATCGGTTGTAAATTTGTAAAAATATAACCTTTTTAGAATTTTGAAATTCCCAACTTAAACTTAGACAAGTAAAAAAATTAAAATTTTTGAAAAAAAATTTGGGGTGATTTGTAACAACCCGCACTTTCGTGCGTTGTTATTACTCATTATACTCGTTACGCCTAGCACCAGATAGTCGGATCATAATGTACCTATATCAGTTACATCGCTATATCGCAATATTTTCGCATATTCTATCACTATCACGCCACATTACGCTTGCTGACAACCACGAAGATGTCAAGTGAGGACCAATTCTACCCTCCTTGATAGCCGTGATGCTTCGAAAGGAAATCGAATGTTCGAAAATGAAACTCAGTTATTGTATCGCAACTTTGAAATAGGGATATGTACATACGACCCAACGTAACTAATTATAATAAATATATGAAATATGGATGAGAAGGTGTATCCAAACTATCGCAACGCTTAATGATCGGAACGGAACGCCAAAACTCAGCTCACCGGAGGCATCTGATCGAATGGCACTTCGATCGGATGGCCATCCGATCGGACAGCCATCCGATCGGAGAGCCAGCCGATCGGAGAGCCAACCGATCGGACGACCATCCGATCCAAAGCACCACTTCACCTCCTTGCCTATAAATACCCCTCAGTCACATCAAGAACACTTGATGTGACTGCTGCTGTTCGACCAGACGCTCCGACCCCTTCACCTCTCGATTTCTTGCGATTCTTGTAAGTTTCCAACTCAAATCTTGTACTTCTTTGATCTATACGCACTCCTCCACCTTTCTATCTTTTGAATCTCAAGTTTTAACCGTGAAATCGATGGATTTGAGGTGTTCTAGGGTGATGTCATCGTGAAGTTCCTATGAACTTCAAATGTTGGCCTCATTCCATCAAGAACAACTTAGATCCGAAGGATTTCCACAAGAACAAACAACATTTTTCCACAGATCTACACATAATCATGACTGAAAGGATTGGAAGATGGTTTTCCAACTTTCTTCCAACTCTTTTGCACTCAAGCACTCAAGACCGGTAGAATCGGAACTTATACCGACCTTCTACTCATTTCTAGTGTCGTGTTGGTTCAAGATCTTATTTCTAACGAAGAGACGACCAATGTCGGGTTAAACATGGAAAAACGGACAAGAACGGCCAGATCTGATGGAATGGGGTGGTTCCCAGCCGTTAGAACAAGTCAGGCTTGATGGAATTTCAGTCGTTTAGCACGTCACCGCAACGTCTCAACCAAAACCACCGAAAGACCTTCAAACTTTGTTGAATACAGCTGGACGGGCCAGCCGATCGGACAGGCAGCCGATCGGACAGCCCAGCCGATCGGACATGCCATCCGATCGGATAGCAGCCCATCTGAACGGGCTGGCATTCGATTGGATTATCTTCTGCTTCTTGTTAATCTCGCTATCATTTAACGCGCTATCAAACGCTCACGCAACCAGTCTGTAATCAGGGTATTCTCAAACATTTTCCGCCAATCCAACCAAGCTGTGATAGCCTACAAAATACGCACTGTGAGTATACTTGAACCCTTTTTGCTTTCGCACTTTTGGGTGTAACATACGTTGCTATCAAATCAAATTACATCAAATGCTTAAACTACTTATCACTTGCGAATGACTTACATGCATAGTTATACGTGATGCTAGTTACATATGTGCTAGGACTTATACTCGCGACGTCCCACCATGACTAGTATAGTACTATTGCGCCTGACGGGGGCTAGTTTAGCAATCGCGATCGAAGCTCGAGGACTTAGCTGGTAGTATCAGCTTTGTGAGTATATATGTCGTGTATTACGTTTATGTATGTGGAAATTCGCAGCTTTTATCTATTACACTATTACATTTCAAACCTGTATACTCGCCAATACTTTTGTATTGACATTATTTTAACGTATGTTGCCGGTTTAGTCGCAGTCTACATCAAATCAAGCTAGGAAGTCTAGAAACATACCTAAAATCTAGGTTGTCGGATTTGAATTGTTTGAGAGAACATGAAATTCATGACAGCTTATGTGATTGTAATTGTTTATTAGTATGGGTTAATGAACGCATTAAATATTGTCGCAATATAGTTGTTACGGATTCTCTTGAGCAATCTGATTCGCTTAGTGCCGCGCGATCTAGTTGAGATCATGTGTGAAAACCAAGGCTGACACAATACACCTGTTTACGAAAATACTCGCATATCACAACCGAGTGATCTAGTTGAGATCAGGTGTGAAAACCAAGGACTCTTAATAAGATTGCTCATTCAGCGCATTTTCTAGCACGAGAACCTTTCGTTGAGTTAGGAGTGACATCCACATCTCGACGAAAGCCTCCATTTCGAAAATTCTAGTAGAACTCTCGGATGTATTCGATGAGCACAACCACAATTGGGAATAAAGCTGTTAAGTTAGGGGTGAAACCCGTACCTTAATGAGTCGTTCCACTCTCTAAATTGGTTTCGAAAAGCTCTCACCAAGGACTCGACTATAACGATAACTCGAGCCACGCAATGACTAGGAAGACGAATGCCATGAGCTGCATCCCAGTGGAAGCATAAGTCTTCTAGGTCAACGCGCATGCACGAACTTGTTGAGTATAGATGGGTTACCTTGGGTAGTCGACGCCTAAACACCCGAGGCACTCCGATGATTTTACTAAGCCTACGACTCGCTGGTTTTACGCTTTGATGAACTTAGTTACGCTTTATGTTTTTACTTTACGATTTATCAATTGTCGCTCCCTGTTTTACAAAACGCACAACTCGCACAGCCATCGCAATCTAAAACGAAAACCGAATGTTCGCAACAAAGCTAATGTCTAGTTTCTCGATTACGCTCTCGCTCTCCCCCTCTCATCGCGTCCTCGCGCAATCTACATCGATATGTGTGTAAAGTATCAACTACAACTATCTATATCTAAAATACAAGCAAATCAATTGTGTGAGAACCCAAGAACTTCGTGTCTCCTATGTGGCTCCTATGTGAAATATAATATATATTACTCGCTACAAGTTTTAATCGCGCTCAATCGCAACGCAAAACTCAAAATCATTATGATCGAATCTCACTCCAAATATCTCTCTGTCTAGATGCCTTCCAACAACTCTACCTCGAGACGAACAGCTAGGAGAAGAGCCAAACGAAGCACCGAGAAGAGGATTGCCTCGCTTGTGACCAAGGAAGTGGTCAAGGTCATTCCTCAAATTGTCGCTCAAGTGCACTCTCTCAGAAACTCTCGAACCCCGGAAGACTCTAAGACGGAAGCGCCGCAATCTGCTTTCCTCTACAAACACTTCAAAGCCTGCTACCAGATGGAGTTTACGGGTGAAGGAGGTGTGACCCAACTACTCCAGTGGTTCGATTCTATCGATGTTACCCTTCGTCAAAGTGGGTGTCCCGATAGTTTCCGTACTACAAGCGCAACCGGAGTATTTCAATCACGAGCACTCGACTGGTGGACTGCCGAACGCAACAAACGTGGGATCTCCGCAGCTTACGCTCTCTATTGGGATGAGCTGAAAGAGCTCATGAAGGAAGAGTACTGCCCTCCCCACGAAGTCCAGAAGCTAGAAGACGAATTCTGGAAAATCAAGCAAATAGAAGGTGACAATGCTGGCTACACCGCAAGGTTCAAACAGCTTAGTGTAATCTGCCCAATTCAAGTCAACACTTCAGAAAAAGCCATTCCAAAGTACATTCGCGGCTTGCCTGAGTGTGTGGGAGATTTTATCGAAGCTGCAAGACCTGCTACCATCGAAGAAACCTATTGCTTAGCCGCAGAAATCAATGACAAACGAGTCTTGGACGGATCCTTCTCCAAGAACCCTGTCAAACAGGTGCATCAAGCAATCGTCATCAACTCTTCTGAAAATTCTCCCAGCAAATCTACCAACGATTCCTCTGAGGACTCCTCTAACGATGCCACCAGCGAATCAACAGACGAATCCGACAACGACACCTCATCTCAGGATCACAACGAGCCCAACCGCAAGCGAAAGGACCCAAGTGTTGATGAAATTCCAAATCCCACTCTGCTACGATTTACCCCCATTCTGGTGAAGCGCGCCTACACCGGAAGCCATCCCCAGTGCCTCATGTGTACGTATCATCACCCGCCAGGAGCTAACTATCGCTATTGCGACAATTGCAACTGGTATGGTCAATTTACCCAGAACTGCCGCACAGGACCGCAACCTTGAGGAATATCAACAATAACCGCAGTCTCCGCAGAAGTCCTCCACAACGACGTTATTTTACTTCTAAGGTGGTTGTAGTAATTCGACTTTTCATCGTCAATTTCTTTTTATGTGTGGAAACTAATTCTATCTCTCAACGCACGTGGATTCTATTTCTCTCTTACTCGCACACAATCTATATGCTAGAACTATGTACTATATAATGTATTTTACCCCTACTATGCATTCTTGAGATAAGGTACGATAAACGTGCAAGAATCAAGCTAATCACGGGTGCACACGGGATTATTTTGGTTAGTGCACGGAAATCGTAGTAAGTTTCAATGATGCCTTAACATTCAGGGCATGGTTAAGCGTCTTGACCATGTCTGACGAAGTGTGACACTAATTCACGGAACAGAGGCGCATGGTTGAAACATGGCGGTGTTTCGCTGTGCCAACCGAAGTTTTGTGAAGAAAGTGCCATGTGGAGTTGGAACGTAGACCTATTATACTATTGTGGTTATTTTCGACACACTAAACTATACATCGCAAGGCGTAACAATCTCAATCACAAACCAAAGCGTGTACTCGCAAGATTTTTCGTAAGTCAACACACTTGCAATCGTATTATCGCATGGAATCTATCTCGCAAAATCGAAATTGTATATGATGTGTCACGCTAGAATCTATCAAATGCTTATTATGTGTTTTAATCCAAACGCTCACTATGTGGCTCGAAATCGCAATCATATATTGTGCGTATCTCGCAATCTCTACTACTACTGTGAGAATCGTGTATCGGGAATCGCTTGACGAGTATCGCACGCCACCCGTCGCTTTTCGCCGTAACGCTTCTCGCACCTATCTCATCGCTTCGATATTCTCAACGCTTATCGCTATTGGTGTTTTCTGTGTTATCTGCGCTATGTTAGCACTCACGACCTTGCTTCACGAGACGAAACTAATAGGGCTAGGACATAGTGGTGTTTTAGCCGTATTAACAGACTTTCATGGAAAAAAAAGGGCCATGTGGGCTAGTGTTGGTTTAAAATTGTGGTGTTATTAAATCTAATCGAATCGAAAGTCTCCATCGCTTGCAACGAATCGATTATCGCTTATCGCTAGACGGTTGTCATTATCAATTGACGCTATCGCTCATCGCGTACCGCGGATCAAGGCAACGATTAGAACAAAAGGAAGACAGCGCTTACTACGTAACAGGACGCATCTGGGTCCCACTTTATGGAAACTTACGCGAGCTTGTAATGGAAGAAGCACATAAGTCTCGCTACTCGGTACATCCAGGTTCGGATAAAATGTACCACGATCTCAGAACCACATATTGGTGGCCTAGCATGAAAGCCCACATAGCAACTTACGTTAACAAGTGCTTGACTTGTGCGAGAGTACGGAATATCAGAAACCCTCAGGTCTACTTCAGCAACCAAAGATACCACAATGGAAATGGGAGGAAATTTCCATGGACTTTGTTACTGGCCTGCCTAGATCTCAACGTGGGAATGATACTATTTGGGTGATCGTGGATCGACTCACAAAGTCTGCACACTTCATGGCTATTATGGAAACGGATAAGTTCTCCACTCTAGCAGACGTTTATCTCAAAGAAGTGGTTTCGAGGCACGGAGCGCCAACCTCTATTATTTCGGATCGTGATGCACGATTCACTTCAGAACTATGGCAAGCAATGCACAAAGCTTTTGGCTCACGATTAGACATGAGCACAGCTTATCACCCTTAGACGGATGGGCAGTCTGAGCGCACTATCCAGACTCTGGAAGACATGCTTCGGGCATGTGTTATCGATGTCGGCAACAGCTGGGAAAAGCACCTCCCTTTGGTGGAGTTTTCATACAATAACAGTTACCACACCAGCATTCAAGCCGCTCCATTCGAAGCATTGTACGGACGTAAATGCTGATCACCTCTTGTTGGGCAGAGGTGGGTGATAGTCAGATCACAGGTCCAGAACTTGTAGTTGATGCTACTGAACAGATTGCACAGATACGACAACGCATGGCGGCGGCTCGTGACCGTCAGAAAAGCTACGCTGATAAGCGCAGGAAACCACTCGAGTTCCAGGTTGGGGATCGAGTGCTACTCAAAGTCTCACCTTGGAAAGGTGTGGTTCGTTTTGGCAAACGATGCAAGCTCAATCCGTGGTATGTTGGACCATTCGAAATCATAGAAAGAATAGGCAAAGTGGCCTACAAATTGAACCTACCAGCAGAACTCGGTGCAGTTCACAACGTCTTTCACGTGTCGAATCTGAAGAAGTGTCTGTCAGATGAGACCCTCATAGTTCCTTTGAAGGAACTCACTATCGACGAACAGTTGCGATTCGTCGAGGAACCTGTTGAAACACGGACCGGGATATTAAGGTCCTCAAGCAAACCAGAATACCTCTTGTTCGAGTTCGTTGGAACTCCCGTCGTGGCCCAGAGTTCACCTGGGAACGAGAAGACCAAATGAAACTCAAGTATCCCCAGTTGTTCGAAAACAATGCAACCACTACTGAGGCTGAAGCTACTACAGAATTTCGGGACGAAATTCCAAATCAACGGGGGGATGATGTGACACCCCAGGAAAACCAGTAAATTGAACAACACAGCTAGCTTCCTCAGTAACTGCATGCTAAATTTCAGGACGAAATTTCTTTCAACTTGGGGATAATGTGACAACTCGTGTTTTAGAACCTCCTTGCTATGCTTTGATGTACTTGTTTGAACAATACGTGTACTTGGTTTCAACAGAATGTTACGTTTATCATGCTATGTGCTATATGTGTAACGTGAATATATGTATATATACTAAACCGTGGTCGCACAACACTAAGTTAGCCGAACAAAATCTGACCGACCGCACAACACCCTCCTTAGGTCGCATAATTCCACACGGCCACACATGATTGTGCTCGGCCCAAATACAACTCAACGGAAGCCCAAGCCGGGCCCGACCCTTATAACCCTCGAATAACATGTAACTCCCATTATCTTCATAATACAAGATAAACACTCAAAACCCTAAGCTCTCTCCTTCATCTCTTGGAAACTCGACGGCAGCCCCTCCCACTCGAAGCCCTTCCCGTCGATCTAATCAACGTATTCGAACATCACGGTTAGTGTTCGCTGTTATTTGTTTGATAGATGATGTTGTGGTTGCTTTGATTGTATGTGATTACACTAGGGTTGTTCATGCTAGAAGATTTAAGGCATAAGAATTCGGAATATGCGATGTTTGATTCGATCTTGGTACTGTGATGATTCGTGATTAAATAGAACTACATGATAGGGTTGTTATGATTGTTAACAGGACCGAATCGAGTGATGCTTATGATATGAATAAATCGGTTGATGAATGATTTGTGGTAGTGAATGATTTAATCATCTTGATGTTCATATGTGTCTAGAAAGTTAAACAGTTTGAATTAATATTAGTGTTCAAATAAATTAATTAAGAGCCTTTGATTTAATCGATCATGGTAATGGTTGGAAACTGTTAGAATTAGTCTTGCAAGATAATTGGAAACAAGGTAATTGATCGCATAGTTTTAGGAAACATGTAACTGATTGCCTAGATTACCGGACTAGTCACGGATCGCACAAGCTTCCCATCGCACAAGTCTCTTGATCGCACAAGAGGTTCCGGTCGCACAAGACCACACACACAAGGGAATCGCACAAGCTAATTAAACTAGGGTGCATTGACAAAAGCATCTTGTACGACCTCACTAAGCACAGCCGCACAACATCTTGTGGATCGCACAAGATTGTGCTGATCGCACAAGATGTTGGGCCGCCCAACGTAATTTGTTATGATAAGCAGTTGGGCCGATCAGCCCAAACCCGATCACACAAGTCTAACCGGGGCGCACAAGGCCAATGTTTTTTATTAATTGGTCTGAAAGTTTAATGGGCTTCAAATCTGAATCGCACAAGATGATTGGGCTCGCACAAGCTCAACGGCCCAATCATCTGAGTCGCACAAGTTCGAGAATGTTATGTTTTGACTGTTAACGTGAAAATATGTGTTTGCCATGATCAATGCGTGTTCGTAACCTGTTAGCTCTTATGTGAACATACGTGCATTACTTGAAACCAAAATCTGACTTGTATGGTAACCATGTTAGGACGTGGTTGACCCCTCTTAGCTCAAGTAACCTTTTCGTGTATCTGCCGAGCAAACCAAGGTGAGTTCACATTCTTACCAAGGCATGGGATTCCCGGGGTTGGGAATGGGTTTGAATAATGGGATTGAACAATTACTTGTACTTACACGGCTACTAGACTATCTACCATCGTCCTCGGGTTAAGCAGGGCACTTACGTAAAACCTACGTAAACATGTACTTACCACTGTCCTCAAGTTATGAAGGGCACTTACGTAAAACCTACGTAAACTCACACATACTACTGTCTTCGAGTTAAGAAGGACACTTACGTAAAACCTACGTAAACCCCACGCGTACCACTGTCCTCGGGTAAAGAAGGGCACTTACGTAAAGCCTACGTAAACTTCGTACGTACTCCTGTTCTCGGGTTAAGAAGAACACTTATGGTTACAAATAGTCTAGTAAATATAAACATGGGAAGCCCCCACTAATATTACATACAAACATGGGAAGCCCCCACTTATTACTGTAAAGGTTTGGGAACAAGGGTACTGGGTAAACTCATGGTTACAAACGAATTTACGATTTCTGAATGAACTCATTGGCCGAACAACCAACTGTGAACTCGCTCAACTTTGTTGTTGACTTTCTGTTACATGCCTTGCAGGCCTTTAGGTGAATAGCTATGGAACTTGCTGTCTGAGAAGCTGGAGTGGTCATGGGTCGAGTTACATGGAAACGCAACACAAGACTAAGCGCTATTACATGTGGTTTATAAATACTTAACGAATTAAATATGCTTCCGCTGCAAACTGTGTTATATTGTAACGTTGTAACCCTTATTATTAATAAATGAAAGTTTCATTTAAATATACTCGTGAGTTCAATGTGATTGGTGGCTAAGATCCTGGTCAGTCACGCCTCCAAGCGGTGGTACTCCGCACGTGGATTTTGGGGGTGTGACAGATTGGTATCAGAGCCATTGGTTATAGTGAACTGGGTTTTATTTAAAAGGGGGAATATGTTTTTGTAAAACCAGACTATAACCGGAAGTTTCTGAGAACGTGAATACGACCATGACACTTAGCTCCAGACTGCAAGGTTCGTCTTTCTTATGCTCATTGTACTACATAACCAGTAAACACCTACATTAGATACTGCATGTGATTGCACGATTAGCACAACAATATGAATCCATGTACACTTACACGCGTTATGTGACTGATAGGGTGGTATCTCCCTAAACCTTCACGACTTACACTTCGTAATTTTACCCGAGTTTGAGGAACCATTTGACATGAGTTAGGAGGAGCTGAGATGAGCATGCAAATCACAATATTATTGTGGGTGCACACATAATAATACTGTGGGATGCATGTGAGTCTCAGTGAGGCTTAACAAGTGGAAAAGGGGTTTCGTTCCGTTATTTGATCAATATGAAACATAACCAACCTATAGGGGCCATGGCAGTAATTGCTCCCTACTTAAACTTAAACGTGAACCTCTCATTTATCATTGGATTCTTTCGAAACTCAATACTGTCGAGTGTTACCTGAACACCCATCTGAACACCTAGCGAACCGTGTAGAATGTTAGGTGCTTATACGAACGTCCCTGAGTTGGATGTCCCCGCGTCGAATGATTGAACAATACCTTTCTTACTCCTCCTCGTTTGCTGAAACTTATGAATTGACGTCTCCGATCCCGAAGTGTGATCACTTCTGCAACACTCTCATATCAGACAGTGAACTACTCGAACCACTTGCAACGAGGACGGACAGAAGGATGAGCGTAGCACATTACCGACCTCAGTACTTTGACAACCCTGATTACCGGCAACGAGCACCAGCGAATTGGCTTCAATCGAATCCTTAATCCTCGTCAGCGACTCATGAGAGTCAACACCTACGAACCAATCGAGGCATGAGTGGTAATCATTGACCTTAGTGTGGTATGCGTAACTGCCAACTCAGTGAATAACGCTTTAGAACGCGGCTCAGGATGCGAAAAGATGGACGATGATGATGAAGAAGCGTAGAGCATGTTTCGATCAACGACATTTGGGTCAGCAGTCACAGCGACAACAAGATGCTCGTAACCCTAGCTTTCAGTAAGGAAATAAAGGTGCCTACATCATGGATTGGTCGTAGTTAAGTTAAAACGTCAACAACCCAAGGAAACAATAACAGTTTTGGGAGTTCTAGTAACAGTAGCAACAACACTGGAGGTGGTATTCGTGATGGGCTGGCGTGGGCGACGCCAAGATTGTAACAACATGGTGGCCTTCATGTTCTTAGTAATAAATCACTTCGTCACTGTTTTGCCCAACCCTGATACATCTCGAAACCGAACCTGCTATGGAATCGGCAGATGGCAAGCCTACTGAAACCTCATATGGTTGTTAGAATGCAAACTCGATCTTGTGGGACAAGTGATCGACGTTGACCATCCTTCTACTACCCTTGATAGATTTGATGCAGTAGTTCGTGTGGATTGGTTATCCAGATATCGTGCAGATACACCCAGTGAGGAGAAAACCTTGTGCGGAGAAATGTTATCTGTTTCAACGTGTTAGAGTGGCACAACGGTTAACTTCATTTCAGCAAGAAAGGCCAGGAGTGTCTACGGAAGGATTACCCCGCAATGTTAACACTCAACATTGATGTCAAGGCTAAGGAAAGGAGGATCGAGGATCCACCAATTATTCGTGACTTCTCCCTAAGTGTTACCAGAAGAACTGTCAGGTTTATCTACAAATCGTCAGGAACTGCCTAATCAACTTCAGGAATTATTGGACTCGAGTTTCGTCGGACCTAGTTTTCGCTCTAAGGAGCCCCCGCTATACCCGTGAAGAGAAGCCTTTCCGTATGTGTAACGATTTTCGAGAACTCAACAAGGTGACTGCGAAGAATCGCTATCCTCTTCCACGTATTGACGACTTATTCGACCAGTTGCAAGGGTCAAGCTACTATTCGAAAATTGACCTGAGGTCAGGCTACCATCAACTGAGAATCCGCGGCGAGGACATCTCTAAGATAGCATTCGGGACTCGCTATGGCCACTACGAGTTTCCAGTTATGCCATTTGGGTTAACAAACGCGCCTGCGATCTTCATGGATCTTATGAACAGAGTATGCAAGCCCTACCTAGACAAGTTTGTCATTGTTTTCATCGACGACATCCTGATCTACTCTAAGAGTCAGGAGGAACACGGGCCACATTTACGACTTATTTTGAAACTCCTTCGATCAGAACGGCTGTATGCCAAGTTTTCGAAATGCGACTTCTGGCTTCGTGAAGTCCACTTTCTAGGCCACATGGTAAACAAGGATGGGATTCATGTTGATCCATCCAAGGTAGACTCGATCAAGAACTGGCCTGCACCGCGTACACCAACGGAAATACGCCAATTCCTGGGTTTGGCAGGGTACTATAGAAGGTTTATCAAAGACTTCTCGAAGATTGCGCAACCGCTTACACTACTGATACAGAAGGGAGTCACATACCGTTAGGGTAGTACTCAGGAAACCGCTTTTCAGCACTTAAAAGACAGGCTCTGCAGCGCACCTATCCTTTCATTGCCAGAGGGCACGGACGATTTTGTGGTTTATTGCGACGCATCCTGTAATAACTCTCATTAAAATCCATAATTAGGATGATAATTAGTCAATAAGAAAACCCTAATTGAGACACCCAAGTAATTCTGCACTAACCCTAAAATTTTCAGAACAATTGGAATTAGGATCAGGGCCCCTAAAACTCAGGGGGGTTAAACCCTAGTTGATATTTATCTATTTAATACGTTGTCACAATTGAAATTAAGAAAAGAGTTGAGTCATGCAAGCTAGTCCCGAACCCAGCTAGCTTTGTAAATAGACTGCACCCTTACGGACCGTAAGGGTAAAAGCCATACGGTCCGTAAGCATGGCCCAAAAATCACTATAAATAGCAGACCTTGGCAGTAGCTTTCTGAAGTTGAAACGACGTAAGAACTCTCTGTAGACGTCGACTTATAGCAAGAACAGTCCCAAAACACACCCTAATATCGAAACGCTGCCGCAAAACAGGGTAATAACTCGATCGCTATTACGATTCATTTTCCGACTGATCAATATATCCAATGGATGTTTAAGTGCCGCCCATATAGGGTTATACTTTGTCGTTCGTCGTTAAATCGATGGATGTTTAAGTATTGCACTTTGTCGTTCGTTGTGAGAATTTGATCTCGTGAGTTATCGTAACTGCTGTATTGATCACTAACCCGGTTTTGTGTGCATTATTATTAAATTAGGTTAACAAGGCTAAATCATATTCCGCCCGTGTTAAATCTGCAATGTGAGTCATTCTCTTTTTATCAAATGTTTTACAATACTCCAAATTATTTTCAGAATTATAATTACAGTGATTAAGTTTATGTAATCACCAAATTACAGCCAGTATGTGGGGTATTGTGCACATTACTACTGTTTTAATCACATTAGGTGGGCGAACCTAAAATTAAGTGATATACCTCATTCATTGGGGCAGCCAATGGTGATATGACCACAGTCACAGATCTGGTCGAGTGACAAATACTGTGGGTAGTTTGTAGATATCAGAAACATATGTAAAAACTCTTAATACTGTAAATTATAATAAATGAGTCATTTTAGTAAACTGAATGATTCACTCAGTATTTCCCGCTGACAAAACCTTTTTCAAACATGTTTCAGGTGATCTATTGTAATTCAGGAAAAATGCTAGGAAGCAGTGCAGGCTTAAAGTAGTGGCTCATTATAAAATAAATATAAAGAAATATGTTTTGTAAAAATAAAGATTTTTCAGTAAAAATCTTGTTATTGTAAATTATCGGGGTTTTATCCCGAATTGTGAAATAAAATAATCGGGAAAAATTTTTAGCTTTAAAACGATCCTGATGATAAAATTCCGCTGCTAAAATCACATAAATAAATATCACGGGATTTCTCCCGCGGCTCCTGAAACGGGTCAAACCGGGTCGGGGGCCGTGACACATCCATTCAAGGTCTTGGATGTGTGTTAATGCAACGTGACAAGGTCATTGCTTATGCGTCACGTCAACTTAAGGTTCATGAACGGAACTATACTACGCACGATTTAGAGCTGGGAGCTGTTGTTTTCGCGTTTAAGATATGGAGACATTACCTGTACGGTACCAAGTGCACCATCTACACCGATCACAGGAGTCTCGAGCATATCTTCAAGAAGAAGGAATTTAACATGCGTCAACATCGATGGGTCGTGCTTTTGAACGATTACGAATGTGCCATCAAGTATCATCCAGGCAAAGCCAATGTTGTGGCTGACGCCTCAGTCGAAAAGATACTACACCTAGGCGTGTACGAGCATTGCAACTCACTATTCAGTCTAGTCCTCCGGCACAGATACGAGATGCTCAGGTAAAAGCATTGAAACTAGAAAACGTCAGGGCTGAAGCCTTACGCGAATCAAGGCAACGATTAGAACAAAAGGAAGATAGCGCTTACTACGTAACAGGACGCATCTGGGTCCCACTTTATGGAAACTTACGCGAGCTTGTAATGGAAGAAGCACATAAGTCTCGCTAGGTTCGGATAAAATGTACCACGTTCTCAGAACCACATATTGGTGGCCTAGCATGAAAGCCCACATAGCAACTTACGTTAACAAGTGCTTGACTTGTGCGAGAGTCAAGACGGAATATCAGAAACCATCAGGTTTACTTCAGCAACCAAAGATACCACAATGGAAATGGGAGGAAATTTCCATGGACTTTGTTACTGGCCTGCCTAGATCTCAACGTGGGAATGATACTACTTGGGTGATCGTGGATCGACTCACAAAGTCTGCCACTGAGTTAAGCTAATTAAGTATTTAGAGAGTCTTAATTTTTCCTGATTACTATTATGTGATTATATGTTTTATTAAACTGATTATTTGTTAGTTACAGTATGGGTAAGCAAAAGCTGCAAGATATCTATCTTAAATTAGATAGGTCAGTCTATGAAGAGGGAAGTTCATCTTCAAAACTCCCTACAATTCCTGAAGAAGGAATATTTGTGCGAAAAGCACAATATGAAAAACCGCTTTCTCCTAGAAAAAGGAGTATGATTATTAAGAAAAGTAAAGAGCAAATCCGAGAAAAGAGGATTAAAAAGGAAACCCAGGAATTAATCAATAAATCACCTTGGGAAGACAAGCTAGATGAGAAATGGGCAAATTTGTATATGCTAGCTACAGTAGCAGAACATGCAAATCTTTAAAAACCCTAAGTCTAGTAATAGCACTTCCGAGAAAATAAATAAATAAATCCGAGTGTGTTCTTTCCTGTTATTTTGCACAAATAGTGTGCAATAAAACTTTGATGTTTATTTGTTAAACTTTGTTCCAAAGTTTTAACTTAGTATTTTTATGCATTTTGCATATATGCTACACAGCATGAATGAGATATCTGAAGCCTTTAAGAACCTCGATCTTTACCCGGTGAATGTAGAAGTTTCCCAAGATTTCACTGGATACTTTGCTGATGTGGAACAACCTGTAGAATTCAATGCTCCACCCTTGACAAAGCCAAAACGAAAGAAAAGAAAGAATTATGTATGGGGTAGTCGTATCCGTAGGAAAAAGCCAGCTCCGAAACTTCCTAAAATAAACAACCCTTTAGAAAAAGGAAAAGGAATTGTAATCAAAGAAAATTCCAAACAGCAAGAGATAGAAACTGAAGTCAAGAAAGATTCTAGGCAAATGGAAAAACAGTTTGAGGAATATTCTAAAGATATAGAAATGGAGGTAGGACAAGGTTCTAGACCAACTCAGATAGAAATTGGAGAGAGCTCCAACCAAAACCAAAACCAGGGAATAACTTTTCAGGATGAAATAGATTTTCTATTGGCAAACTGTGAGACTATTCAGCCTGTCAATACGAATGTTTTTACCTATCCTAGTGAAAATCCACTCCCAATGAATTTTGAACCAGCAATTCCAGAACCAATAGTCCACTCTCAACCTGTAGAAATGGACGAATGGTGGACAAATGATTGGCAATTTCAAAATATTGTCAACGACCCTTATTCCTTTTTTCCACAATTCGATCCAGAACCCCTACCTAATCCACCAATGAGTAACGAAAATATGGCGGAACTTCGTCATTATGGTGAAGAATTGATGGTTGCAGGAAATAGAATCAGGGAGATAGGGGGACAAATTGCCTGGAAATATGATGAAAAGGAAATGCGTTTTTAGAACGACAAGTGGCGAGAGATAGGAAGGTGGTAAAACTATAGTTGTGTAATAGTAAAAGTAAATAGTAAAATCAGTCTGTAACATAACTACGAATAAAACCCTGTAAAATATTTGTGTGTAGTGATGCATACTATAACCGATATAAAATGGAATCGAGAAATCGATAGTTTTGACTATACGTGTATTGTAAATTGTCTGATTGTTTGTGTATAATTGTTATTTATCGAATACTAATAAAAATTATATATATTATCAGATGGCAAATATTGGTAATGAACCGGTAAATGAGGTTAATCAATCGGAGCAACATCCAGGGGATCAATATATGACTAGACAAGATATTGAAAATATTGTTGCTCAAGGGATAGCCAATGCTATTCCAGCATTCGTTGCTGCTGTAAAAAGTCCAATCGAACCGCAACATATCGTTCCTAGTAAACGTACTTCTGAAGATAACTTCAGTAATAGTATAAATGGGGGCAATAATCATGATAATGAATCCCAGCACACGCCGCTCCCTAAGAAACTGAAAGCTGCAACACCTGGTTGCACTTTCAAAGAATTCCTTGCTTGTAAACCCACTGAATTTGCAGGCATTGAAGGGGCAACTGCATCACTGCGTTGGTTAGAGAAAACCGAAGCAGTAATTGCAATCAGTAAGTGTGCCAAAGATGATCAAGTCATGTACGCATCAAATCTGTTTAAAGAAGGAGCACTCGAATGGTGGAACACAGTGCTACAAGCAAAAGGAAGAGGGGTGGCCTATGCGATGAATTGGGAGGAATTTAAGAATCTTGTAGAAAGAAAATTCTGTCCTGAGTATGAAAAGGAACAAATGGCAAATAAGTTCCTAACTCATCGGATGTTAGGTGTGGATTGTCGTGGTTATACTTCGACATTCTTTGAATATGCTAGAGTGGTACCAACACTGGCTTCGCCAGAACCGGTACTCATTTCTCGCTATATTTGGGGATTAATTAGCGAAATTCGCAATATCGTTAAGGCTGCGAGACCTCGCACTATTGACGATGCTGTAGAATTAGCTAACACTCTGACTGATGAATTGATACGCACAAGAGATGAAGACAGGAAGAAGGAACTAGCTCAGAAAATTACCCAAGGATTTAGGGTGGGTAATAGTAATTTCAAGAAAAGAGGAGCAGGGCAATCTTCAACTTTTCCATTCTGCAAAATTTGCAAAAAGAAACATTTTGGAAAATGTAACAAACTTTGCAATTTTTGCAAAACCATAGGACATCGTGAAGAGAACTGCAGAAAGAAATCCATAATTTGTTACAATTGTGGAGAAGCCGGACATTTCAAAACAGAATGTCCTAAGTTAGTTAAACCAGTAGACAACAAAACCAAGGCGACCGAAGGAGCTACTAAGAAGAATGCCAGAGCATTCCAGCTAACCACTCTAGAAGCAAAGCTCATCCCGGATGTGATAGACGGTACGTTTTTAGTTCACGACGTTTTTGCAAAAGTATTATTTGACTCTGGTGCAAACCAAAGTTTTATAAATACTTCATTCTGCCAAGCTCTTAAGTTACCCTTAACTACCATTAGGCAAATTTTTACAGTCGAAACCGCAGATGGGAATTCAGTAAAAATCAATCAGGTTTTGCAAAAAGTAGGAATAGAACTTGCAGGTCATAAATTTGTTGCAAACCTATTACCTATGAAATTAGCTGAATTTGATGTTGTGTTAGGAATGGATTGGTTAATAGCCAACCATGCTTAAATCATTTGTGATAAAAACTCCATAGAAATTCAATCACCTACTGGAGAAGTAATCATGATTACAGGAGATAAACCTCGAAAGCCACTGAAGTTCATATCAGTAATGAAAGTTGCTAATTATGAACGAAAACAAGGAATAGTATATATGATTTCAGTAATCATTAGTACTAAAGGTAAGGAACTTAAGGAAATTCCTGTAGTCTCAGAATACCCAGATATATTCCCGGAAGATTTACCTTGTTACCACCAGATAGGGAGGTAGAATTTAGGATTCATCTAATTCCAGGAACTACACCGATAGCCAAGGCACCCTATCGATTAGCTCCTACCGAAATGCTAGAATTGAAAAAGCAATTAGATGAATTACTAAGCAAAGGATTTATACAACCTAGTTCATCCCCTTGGGGTGCATCAGTGTTGTTTGTGAAAAAGAAAGATGGACCGATGAGAATGTGTATCGATTATAGAGAGCTAAATAAGGTTACAATTAAGAATTGATACCCATTACCTAGGATTGATGATCTTTTTGATCAATTACAAGGCGCTAGGTACTTTTCTAAGATAGACTTGCGCTCCGGATATCATCAATTAAAGGTTTAAGAAGAAGACATACCTAAAACTGCTTTTAGAACTAGGTATGGACATTATGAGTTTACAGTCATGCCCTTTGGGTTAACTAATGCACCTGCAGCATTTATGGACATGATGAATAGGATCTGTAAACCATATTTGGATAAATTTGTAATTGTTTTCATAGACGATATACTTATTTATTCAAAAAGTCAAGACGAACATTGTCAGCACTTGCATGCACTCTTAACTTTGTTAAGAAAAGAAAAACTGTATGCCAAATTTTCGAAGTGTGAATTTTGGCTACAAGAAGTGCAATTCTTAGGACACATGGTGAATCATGAAGGTATTCACGTAGATCCTGCTAAGATAGAAGCAATTACCAATTGGAGGGTTCCACAAACCGCAATGGAAATTAGAAGTTTTATAGGTTTAGCCGGATATTATAGACGGTTTATTAAGGATTTTTCCAAGATAGCTGTACCATTAACTAAGCTAACCTGTAAAGCCATTAAGTTTGAATGGGGACCTAAACAAGAAGAAGCCTTTAGAATTTTAAAGCAGAAATTAACCAATGCACCAATCTTAGCCTTACCAGAAGGAACAGAAGATTTTGAAGTATATTGTGATGCTTCAAAATTAGGATTCGGATGTGTGTTAATGCAACGCAAGAAGGTAATTGCGTATGCCTCCAGACAATTGAAAAAGCACGAGGAAAACTATACGACTCATGACTTAGAATTAGGAGCTATAGTTTTTGCCCTCAAGATATGGAGACGTTATCTGTATGGAAGTAAGTTTACTGTTTATACAGATCATAAAAGTTTAAGATATATATTTGGGCAAAAAGAATTAAATATGAGGCAAAGAAGATGGATGGAAATCCTGAGTGATTACGACTGTGATATTCAATATCACGAAGGAAAGGCAAACGTAGTTGCAGATGCCTTAAGTCGTAAGGATCATGAGAAGCAAAGGCGAGTCCGTGCTCTTAGAATAAATCTACAAGTAGATTTAATGGAACAATTGAAGGAAATTCAGGAAACGGCAATCAAGGACGATGCCGAATGAATGAAAGGTTACCTAAAAGAATTAGGACAAGGAAATGATGGAATTTGGAAATTCTACAAAAGCAGAATTTGGGTACCTAAACAGGGAAATTTAAGATCAAAGATTTTAGAGGAAGCTCATAAATCTAGGTATACTGTACATCCAGGAAACAATAAGATGTACCAAGATTTAAGAAAGAATTTCTGGTGGATAGGAATGAAAAAGGATATAGCCGAATACATATCTAAGTGTCTAACTTGTTCACAAGTTAAAGCCGAACACCAGAAGCCTTCAGGTCTACTACAACAATTGGAAATGCCTGTATGGAAATGGGAACTCATAACAATGGACTTTGTTACTAAATTACCCAAAACCAGAAAAGGTAATGATGCTATTTGGGTAATTGTGGATCGATTAACCAAATCTGCTCATTTTCTACCTATGAAAGAAACCTTTAGCATGGAAAGGTTAGCCAAGTTGTATGTGGATGAAATAGTATCCTTACATGGAGTCCCACTCTCCATTGTATCGGATAGAGATAGTCGTTTCACTTCCCGTTTCTGGACAAGCTTCCAAGAAGCAATGGGAACCCGACTCAATCTAAGTACTGCATATCATCCACAAACAGACGGACAAAGTGAAAGGACGATCCAAACTCTAGAAGACATGCTCCGAGCATGTGTAATTGACTTTGGTGGTAATTGGGATAACCATTTACCATTAATCGAATTCTCCTATAATAATAGTTATCACTCAAGCATCGAAGCCGCTCCATTCGAAGCACTGTATGGACGCAAGTGCAGAACTCCCGTATGTTGGGCAGAAATAGGAGAAAGTCAATTATCAGGTCCCGAAATCGTACAAGAAACCACTGACAAAATAACTCAAATTAAGGAAAGATTGAAAACAGCCATAGATCGTCAGAAAAGCTATGCAGATAATCGCCGCAAGCCACTAGAATTCCAGATAGGAGACAAAGTACTATTGAAAGTTTCTCCTTGGAAAGGAGTAGTACGATTCGGTAAGAAAGGAAAACTGAGTCCAAGATATGTTGGACCATTCCCAGTAATCCAATGAATAGGACCAGTAGCTTATCGCTTACAACTACCAGAAGAACTAGCTGGAGTACATGATGTATTTCATGTATCCAATCTCAAGAAATGTCTATCAGACGAATCCCTGGTAGTACCTCTTCAAGATGTGGAGGTAAATGAAAAGCTGAAATTCATAGAGAAACCCTTACAAATAGAAGACCGGAAGGTCAAGTTTCTCAAACACAAGCGACTAGTGCTGGTGAAAGTCAAATGGAATTCGAAGAGGGGACCAGAATATACTTGGGAGCTGGAATCAGAAATGAAGCGAAAATACCCTCATCTATTTTCATGAATCTCGAGGACGAGATTTTTCTTAAGGTGGGGAGGATGTAATAACTCTCATTAAAATCCATAATTAGGATGATAATTAGTCAATAAGAAAACCCTAATTGAGACACCCAAGTAATTCTGCACTAACCCTAAAATTTTTAGAACAATTGGAATTAGGATCAGGGCCCCTAAAACTCAGGGGGGTTAAACCCTAGTTGATATTTATCTATTTAATACGTTGTTACAATTGAAATTAAGAAAAGATTTGAGTCATGCAAGCTAGTCCCGAACCCAGCTAGCTTTGTAAATAGATTGCACCCTTACGGACCGTAAGGGTAAAAGCCATACGGTCCGTAAGCATGGCCCAAAAATCACTATAAATAGCAGACCTTGGCGGTAGCTTTCTGAAGTTGAAACGACGTAAGAACTCTCTGTAGACGTCGACTTATAGCAAGAACAGTCCCAAAACACACCCTAATATCGAAACGCTGCCGCAAACAGGGTAATAACTCGATCGCTATTACGATTCATTTTCCGACTGATCAATATATCCAATGGATGTTTAAGTGCCGCCCATATAGGGTTATACTTTGTCGTTCGTCGTTAAATCGATGGATGTTTAAGTATTGCACTTTGTCGTTCGTTGTGAGAATTTGATCTCGTGAGTTATCGTAACTGCTGTATTGATCACTAACCCGGTTTTGTGTGCATTATTATTAAATTAGGTTAACAAGGCTAAATCATATTCCGCCCGTGTTAAATCTGCAATGTGAGTCATTCTCTTTTTATCAAATGTTTTACAATACTCCAAATTATTTTCAGAATTATAATTACAGTGATTAAGTTTATGTAATCACCAAATTACAGCCAGTATGTGGGGTATTGTGCACATTACTACTGTTTTAATCACATTAGGTGGGCGAACCTAAAATTAAGTGATATACGTCATTCATTAGGGCAGCCAATGGTGATATGACCACAGTCACAGATCCGGTCGAGTGACAAATACTGTGGGTAGTTTGTAGATATCAGAAACATATGTAAAAACTCTTAATACTGTAAATTATAATAAATGAGTCATTTTAGTAAACTGAATGATTCACTCAGTATTTCCCGCTGACAAAACCTTTTTCAAACATGTTTCAGGTGATCTATTGTAATTCAGGAAAAATGCTAGGAAGCAGTGCAGGCTTAAAGTAGTGGCTCATTATAAAATAAATATAAAGAAATATGTTTTGTAAAAATAAAGATTTTTCAGTAAAAATCTTGTTATTGTAAATTATCGGGGTTTTATCCCGAATTGTGAAATAAAATAATCGGGAAAAATTTTTAGCTTTAAAACGATCCTGATGATAAAATTCCGCTGCTAAAATCACATAAATAAATATCACGGGATTTCTGTCCCGCGGCTCCTGAAACGGGTCAAACCGGGTCGGGGGCCGTGACACATCCATTCAAGGTCTTGGATGTGTGTTAATGCAACGTGACAAGGTCATTGCTTATGCGTCACGTCAACTTAAGGTTCATGAACGGAACTATACTACGCACGATTTAGAGCTGGGAGCTGTTGTTTTCGCGTTTAAGATATGGAGACATTACCTGTACGGTACCAAGTGCACCATCTACACCGATCACAGGAGTCTCGAGCATATCTTCAAGCAGAAGGAATTTAACATGCGTCAACATCGATGGGTCGTGCTTTTGAACGATTACGAATGTGCCATCAATTATCATCCAGGCAAAGCCAATGTTGTGGCTGACGCCTCAGTCGAAAAGATACTACACCTAGGCGTGTACGAGCATTGCAACTCACTATTGAGTCTAGTCCTCCGGCACAGATACGAGATGCTCAGGTAAAAGCATTGAAACTAGAAAACGTCAGGGCTGAAGCCTTACGCGGATCAAGGCAACGATTAGAACAAAAGGAAGACAGCGCTTACTACGTAACAGGACGCATCTGGGTCCCACTTTATGGAAACTTACGCGAGCTTGTAATGGAAGAAGCACATAAGTCTCGCTACTCGGTACATCCAGGTTCGGATAAAATGTACCACGTTCTCAGAACCACATATTGGTGGCCTAGCATGAAAGCCCACATAGCAACTTACGTTAACAAGTGCTTGACTTGTGCGAGAGTCAAGACGGAATATCAGAAACAATCAGGTTTACTTCAGCAACCAAAGATACCACAATGGAAATGGGAGGAAATTTCCATGGACTTTGTTACTGGCCTGCCTAGATCTCAACGTGGGAATGATACTATTTGGGTGATCGTGGATCGACTCACAAAGTCTGCACACTTCCTGGCTATTATGGAAACGGATAAGTTCTCCACTCTAGCAGACGTTTATCTCAAAGAAGTGGTTTCGAGGCACGGAGCGCCAACCTCTATTATTTCGGAGCGTGATGCAAGATTCACTTCAGAACTATGGCAAGCAATGCACAAAGCTTTTGGCTCACGATTAGACATGAGCACAGCTTATCACCCTTAGACGGATGGGCAGTCTGAGCGCACTATCCAGACTCTAGAAGACATGCTTCGGGCATGTGTTATCGATGTCGGCAACAACTGGGAAAAGCACCTCCCTTTGGTGGAGTTTTCATACAATAACAGTTACCACACCAGCATTCAAGCCGCTCCATTCGAAGCATTGTACGGACGTAAATGCCGATCACCTCTTGTTGGGCAGAGGTGGGTGATAGTCAGATCACAGGTCCAGAACTTGTAGTTGATGCTACTGAACGAATTGCACAGATACGGCAACGCATGGAAGCGGCTCGTGACCGTCAGAAAAGCTACGCTGATAAGCGCAGGAAACCACTCGAGTTCCAGGTTGGGGATCGAGTGCTACTCAAAGTCTCACCTTGGAAAGGTGTGGTTCGTTTTGGCAAACGAGGCAAGCTCAATCCGTGGTATGTCGGACCGTTCAAAATCATAGAAAGAATAGGCAAAGTGGCCTACAAACTGAACCTACCAGCAGAACTCGGTGCAGTTCAAAACGTCTTTCACGTGTCAAATCTGAAGAAGTGTCTGTCAGATGAGACCCTCATAGTTCCTTTGAAGGAACTCACTATCGACGAACAGTTGCGATTCGTCGAGGAACCTGTTGAAATCACGGACCGGGATATTAAGGTCCTCAAGCAAACCAGAATACCTCTTGTTTGAGTTCGTTGGAACTCCCGTCGTGGCCCAGAGTTCACCTGGGAACGAGAAGACCAAATGAAACTCAAGTATCCCCAGTTGTTCGAAAACAATGCAACCACTACTGAGGCTGAAGCTACTACAGAATTTCAGGACGAAATTCCAAATCAACAGGGGGATGATGTGACACCCCAGGAAAACCAGTAAATTGAACAACACAGCTAGCTTCCTCAGTAACCGCATGCTAAATTTCAGGACGAAATTTCTTTCAACTTGGGGATAATGTGACAACTCGTGTTTTAGAACCTCCTTGCTATGCTTTGATGTACTTGTTTGAGCAATACGTGACTAGTTAATGTACTTGGTTTCAACAGAATGTTACAATTATCATGCTATGTGCTATATGTGTAACGTGAATATATGTATATATACTAAACCGTGGTCGCACAACACTAACTTAGCCGAACAAAATCTGACCGACCGCACAACACCCTCCTTGGGTCGCATAATTCCACACGGCCACACATGATTGTGCTCGGCCCAAATACAACTCAACGGAAGCCCAAGCCGGGCCCGACCCTTATAACCCTCGAATAACATGTAACTCCCATTATCTTCATAATACAAGATAAACACTCAAAACCCTAAGCTCTCTCCTTCATCTCCTTGAAACTCGACGGAAGCCCCTCCCACTCGAAGCCCTTCCCGTCGATCTAATCAACCTATTCGAACATCACGGTTAGTGTTCGCTGTTATTTGTTTGATAGATGATGTTGTGGTTGCTTTGATTGTATGTGATTACACTAGGGTTGTTCATGCTAGAAGATTTAAGGCATAAGAATTCGGAATATGCGATGTTTGATTCGATCTTGGTACTGTGATGATTCGTGATTAAATAGAACTGCATGATAGGGTTGTGATGATTGTTAACAGGACCGAATCGAGTGATGCTTATGATATGAATAAATCGGTTGATGAATGGTTTGTGGTTGTCACACCCCAACCAATGGCGGAAACATCGGGATGAGACGAAGTGTGAAGATTGCTAGAGACATCATAACGCTATTTGTGACAATATTTAGAAAATCCAAATTTCATTTCATAACTTCAAATAGTCAATGTTACAAGAAATTCAAATACGACAAGTTTAACAAAACAACATGATAACATATCAAAATTTTGATACAACATTTTAAACCCTAACGTCTATATGTGTATCTAGGCATCAACGCTACTTCATTTCATAGCATCATCGTCCTCAACCTGTAACATGTTTAAAATAAAGTTCAATGCAAAAGCAAAGGCGAGTATACAAGTTTGATACGTACATAGCAAAAGATAAGTTTGAACAATTCCTCATAGCAAGCATGTGATTCAAGATAAACATTTAAACATGGCATGTGTCTAACATATCAAACCAAGAAAACGCAACTTGCTCATGACATAACCAAAGTTTCAGTAGAGGCGGGTCGTTAATCCTATAGCGCTACATATGTCACGGTTTGGCTCGTACGAAGTTAATGATAAATTCAACACATAAGATTAATCCAAGTTTAAAGCATCAAGCCATCACGTATACAAGCATGTTCTAGGAATGTTCATGAGTTTAAGCAAAATGTTCATGTGTAAGTTTGTTGATAGATAAACATGTTACACCCCAAAAGTGGTAAAAGTAAAAAGGGGAAAATACGAGTATACTCACAAAGTTTGCATATGTTTTCCGATTATCCAATTGTTGACGAGTAGAGATTTAGAGTCCGAATGTATAAGGGTTAAGGTTCAAGTATGTTTAGAGTCGAGATTCAGTGTTCAAAACAACATAAAAATAAGATATGAGAATAACATGGAAAATAATCATTTAGTACATATGATGCTTGTTCTTGACACTAGGAAACTCGAAGGAGTTTAGATGTTTTCATGGAACAAGGTTCCATTAGAATCGTGACAAGTTATCATAGTCTAGGATGATGTAATCTAGTACCCCGACATATGAACACTAGTTCATCATCAAAGATTCGATTATTCGAATAATATATTTAGGTTATATAATATATGTCCAATAGTTCAAGCATGAGGTAGAAGATTAAAATCTTCATTTTGGTACCTCTAAATGTCATAGAAGTCATGTAGGAGGTAGGAAGATCAAGTCTTCCAATTAGGCACCTCTATGTGTTCACCACTACACTTGATGTAAAAAAAAACAACCAAGGAGGGTCATGAACATACAATAAAGAATACGAAATATACACACTAACTAAGAGAAATCATCAAATCATGTGAGGATTGTATGTTTGGACAACCCAAGTTGTTCCATAATCACTCATGTATCAAAGACAAAGTTTGACATGACTTGTGGGTTAAAAGCCCTAAACAAAACACCAAGTTTATGAGGTTTAATCCTCTGATTTTAAATGTCTCAACCTTGTTTTTAAGCTTAACCAACCATGGGATAAGTTGTAAGCATTAGGACATAGGTATGAGATGTGTTAGACACAAGTTGCATAGGTTTAAACAAGTTTTTGATGAACATAAAAACAAACAGAAAGTTTATGGACTATTTCGGGGCATTTCCAGGTCTGATTTCTCCAAGGAGAAGTCTAGGAATCGAACCCCATGATTATACAAGCAAGTAGGAAAAAGAATCGAGTGAATCGGATAAGAATTGAGTGAGTTATGCTCATTTTCGTGAAGGGGTGTCAATCTACTCGAACCCTTGCTTTCAGCTACGGTTTGGTGGATGTTTTGTGAGTTTTTAGGGTTGCAAAAGTGGTAGGGAGGCTGGTTATAAGTGGTATTTATAGGGGGAAGGATTAGCGTTTCAATGGGTTGGGCTTTGGAAGTGTTTAGAAGGGGTTACACCTTGAAACTAGCCCACAAAACCCAACTATATGGGGCTGAATTTTGCTGAATTGGGCTGCCATATTTCTTTATTTTTTTTATTTTTTTTTAAAACATTATAATGAGTAATTTTGTTAATTAAGTTGTGTAATAATATGCAACAATGTTTCCCCTAACTTGTAACAAGGTAAAATATGAAATAAAACATGATTTAACTAGGTAAAAAGTGTAATGTACAAGTTTTATTTACGAAGCAAGTTCCGTATTTTACAACGATTACGATGAAAGAATGGTTATAAGAACACAAGATTTCCAAAGATAGAATTTCACGTAAGGTTTCTAAATGTAGGATGTTTGAAAACGCAGGGCGTTACAGTCTCCCCTCCTTTAGGAAATTTCGTCCCGAAATTTATTCAAGAGGAAGGCTTGAAAGAGTTTTTTGGCATAAAGGTGATCATTAAGAATTGAAACTTGGGAAGTTTGAAAGTTTTGAAAAGTACCAAATTTTGGAGAACGTCAAGGTAGATTTGCAAGGGGAAGTTTTTAAGGATAGTATAAAAAAAATCATACTTTCGTAAAACCTGTTTATTGAGAGGAACGAAAAGGTTTGTTACTTTAAATAAAGCAATAGAGGTATACTAAGTATAGTTTCACAAGAATCAAGAATAGGGAGGCTATTTTATAGGTAACGAGGTAAGTTAGGACTCAAATGTTTAAACAAGCTGGATTGCGAACGAGTTTTGTATAAAATAATACGAGTATAGAATGAACGAATGACTCTTAAAGAGTACAAGTATGTGAATAGCATAAGTGTTGGATAGATGAACGTAGTGTGTTAAGGATGAAGTCTCGTCATGAATAATCGGATATAATGCGTTTGTGAGTTGCGTGAAGTTGTATTAGGTCCAAAAGGTCTGCAACACACTGAATTTCTCATGGCACGTTTTACGAAAGTTTGGTAACATGGTGAAAACACTTATATATAGGAAGTACCAGCGGCGTATCCACCATGTTTTAACCACATTACGTCCGTTTCGTTACTTGGGGTCATGTTACGTTCCGTGTCTTACCATACACAGTAGTACACTCTATGGTTCTCATACGCCTATCACTATAATCCCGTGTGCACCCGCGATTATACTGATTGTCGCATGATCCACATAGCTTGTACTAGTTATGTATGAATCAAGGTATACATGAATTTGAAAATAAGAATGTGTACGTAGAAGAATGTCGTATGTAAGCATGTTTATGTTTAAGCATGTATGGGACCCACGTAAGCGAATCCCTCGGATTACGCTCGCGTATAGGTACGAATGTACGAATCATGAGTAAGGATGAAAGTATGAGCATAAGTTTAAGTATGAATACGCATGTATGTATGAGCATAAACATAAAACGTGTAAGTAGTATGTGTACAAGCAGAAGCGTAAAACATATAAGTAGTATGTGTATGAGTACAAGCATAAAACGTATGAACATAGGTGTAGGTATGAAAAATAAATATTGCGTATATGGTGTACGTTGAGACATTGTAGAGAAAAAAAAAGGTTAAGTATGTAGATACGAACGATATAAATGATGTTATCGCGAGATATCGACTAAAATGTGTATGATGATGTGCAAGTATAGTTGTTTAAACAAAACGTTGAGTTTGTCGAATCACAATTAGATTGAGCTTGATTTGAAAGGTAGAATATAGTTTGTATATGTAAAGGAACATAAAGTACTCATTGGTCATGCTTAACGTATTTTGTAATGATTGAAATGCTACTTTTGTTTAAAAAAAAAAGAGTTCACGTATGTTAAAAATTGTCGGTCCCCATGAAGTCTTCTAGCCCACGTGTTTTGAAATTTGGATGACGAGTTAAGCGTTGTAGACAAGGTTTTTTTTTTTTTTTTTTAAATAACGGGTTTGTTTCATTTGCATCAAAACATGAAAATTTGGACTTTGAAAGTTCTTGTGAAAACGTCGACCCTTAGAAAAGAAATTTAGTAAAAGAACTTAGTGATTGTTTAAAAATAATTTTAACAAAGGATTTATTGATGTTGGAAAGAGTATTTGGTAAACGGTCATATAACATCTATGAGGTCTTATAAGTAATTGAGAAAGGTTAGTTTGATTTCGATTAAGAGTGGAAGTCTCTAGTATGATGATATAATGTGAACGTGTTTCAGTTAATAAATCAGATGTGAAGTTCATGGGCAAGAGATTCATTAGACCGATTAAATTGATAGGTAGCATTTCGTAAGGTTTGGAAATTCGTGTAGTAAAACGGTAAAGACATGATTAAGAATCTCGTATATATGATTTGAGTGAAAATGGATGGTAGAATAAGAAGTACGTTTGATAAACAATGTATTTTGAAATCGGTATAAGTAGGTATTTTGAATAATGATAAATGATTTAGGTATAAAACATGATCGGGTTTGCATAATAAAATATTTTGAAAGATAAGTTTTGGGTAACGGTCACCTAAGTAAGGGAATCACCCCTAACTCGTTGGTGAAGTCGTTTTAAGGGAAGAGGGGTGGAGTCAATCGTCAAGGTAAGGAAGTCACTCCAATCTCGATGATACATCTCCACTAGTTGTTACAAGGAATATGAATTTAAATTATATGAAAATCATGCGTATATAAGTGTATCGAAAAGGTTCGATATGTTGTGCGTGTGAAAAGAGAAATCAAAGGTAAACTCGAGGTTGAAAGATTGCATCGTATAAAATGAACAATAGAAACACATGTTTGACCAAAGTTTGGAGTGTTCCAAAACGGAACTTTGACTAACCAAAGTGGTCGAAAAGTCTTTTGAATTTGAGGAGCATGTTTTGGCCTAATAGGTAAAATACTCTCGCCGACAAGTCGGTTAACGGTATTTACCCTTCCGGTTACTACATGTCCCAAATCAATCGAAATTTCGAGACTTGGCGGGATTTATGAAAAAAATGCCAAGGAGTGTAACTAGTCGACAAGGTGCGGGTTTCACCCCTAACTTGACGATTTCGTATCCTAAGTGTGGTTGGTACTCGTCGGGTCAAAATTTAATTTCGACGTGTGATGTGCTGAAAATGGGTCAAATAAAACTAAATAAAATACCCTAATTCTAGACTCTCTAAGCTTTAAATTTATAGACTAAGACTCGACCTAAACCCTAAACACACAATCGGCAAGTGAACCGATCGAATGTAGTAAAGCTAAAGTAAGTCCGAGTATCGAACCCACGAGACTCTACTGACTACGCTACGACTCTATCTAGACTCGGACTGACACGACATACTAATTTGTTTATTAATTTGGGGGGGTTTCTAAAAAATCCTAAATAAAATAATAAAATAATACTAGCAAGCAAGACACGAACACAAGCAAAGGGTCGAATCAGTGAGAATAAAGACTACCTAGGCTAGACGCAGGCTAAACTCGGAATGGATTCCTAAATGATAATGATGTGGTGTGAAACCGGGATCTTAAAATTCTCACCTCTAGGGAAATCTAAGGACCCCTAATCCCTCTCAAGAGCACACTAAGATTCCCGAGAGGTTGTTAAACTACCGGTTTTCTAGATTTCTTGTCCGTCCTCTAGTTTCTTGAAAGTGCTTATGTAAGACGCTCTACTTTGCCGCGCGAACGTCTAAAGCAACTATGGGTTCAATCTTGGCTTGATAGACAATGGGTGGTTAATTCCTTTTAACTACTCCTAGACCTACCAATATCCTCGAGCCTTTCCGCGACGAGTCTAGCAGCACACTTGATTTTAATTAATTACCGAATATTGTTCCTAAGGTTACTAGTGCACTTTTCACCCTAGAGAATTAATGACCTATTATGTGATATAGACACTCACCTAAGCCAAAAACCCTAATTCAACTCTATTCCGTGATAAAGACCGTCACCAAGAATTGAATGGAACAAATAAACGATTAACTAAGAAATCACAAGCATACAAACGCACCAAGACAAACTAACATAGTGTTTACAATGCAAGAAAAATCACAACCACATCAATAATCATATAAAAATCCAATCTTCGTTATGCCATAATCATCGCCTAGGTAGTTTATGAGTTTTAGCCGGAAAACATAATCAGAAACAAAGTCAAAATCAAGGTATCAACTGAATTCATCGTTAACAAAGTCTAAACAAACAAAGAATGCAAGAAATAGGTGTATAAAACCCGAATCTTCACTCCCGAATGCTCAAGAATGCTTTCCCGATGATTCCTAGCTTCCGGTATGCCTCCGACACGTTCACAGCCTTCAATCAGCAGCCAAAACAGCCCCAAAGATGCCCTAGTTCGTCAATAATCCGCTGCTGATGCGAACATGTGTCTTTATAACCGAAAACCCTAACTTGCCATGCAATCCTCGCAAGTCTGCCGACAGAACAACTTTAGGCGGCCCGCGTGGAATATTAACTTGATCTTATGCGGGTCGCCTAAGCTTTAAACACTCGAATTGTTTTACAAGACACTCGCGGCCCGCCTCAAGTTTATGTCTAAGTTTAAGTGGGGCGCGAGAGAATGAAATAACCCTGATTCTTCATTAAGTCAAGGCGGCCCGCTTGGGAATGCTCGTTTAGTCAACGCGGGTCGCCTGGAAGCTCCAGAATTGCCAATTTTCTTCGTTTCAGCTCCCGACTTCCTCGGTTTCCGTGCCAGCCTTTCGCCATTCCAGATTCTGCTCGTTTTCACTCCTTTTGGCTGTAAAGACCTGGAAACACAACTTAGATTAATAGTATGTACATTCTAAACTAAAACGACACTAAAACTAACTAACTAACGACTAAAACCGACGCGAATACCGATGTATTTTACAATACATCAAATATCCCCACACTTATCTTTTTTTTCGTCCTCGAAAAAGAATAATGCAAACGGAATCATAGTCAAGATAGTCGATCGGGACAAAAACTTAGATTATTTTATTAAATCGATACTCGTGTTAGCCGCGATTGCAAGTATAATGATCCTCTTAAACCCAACCCGGTTTCAAGCCCTTATCATGCAATTTAAGTTCAAGTTCGGTCAATCCACCTAGGGTCTCACGCTACGAATTGCAAGTCCACCTACTCCCCCCTCAAGCTTATAGGACAAAAGGAACCACCACTGGGTTATTTCCTAACCGCCTTATACCAAGATCAAGAGAGTTTAAAATCAAATCTATTTTTCCATTTTTTTTTTTCATTTTTTTTTTTTCATTTACGAGCGTAGACGTTGCTTTCCCTAATCCTAGAGGTATTCCGGCTGTAGAGTCGCTATCCCCAACCACAGATTACATAGGCCTCGGTACTTTTTATTTATTTTGCAAGGTCGATTTCACACATTCTAGCGGTATTCCGGCTGTAGAGTCGCTATCCCCAACCACAGATTACATAGAATGGCTACTTTCATTTAGTTTCTAGCTCGCTTATTTATTTATTATTTTTTTTTTCTTTTTCGACGAGATAATGACCAAAAACTCTAACGATCTTAGCTTATAACGGCATCCCTTATACTATTATTGGCGGTTTCAATTTCCCCACTTTCCCTAGATGAGAACCCACTAGTAGACCGACAATTAGGTATAATTAATATCAAAGGAACCCGAAACCGAATCAAGCCTACCCGCGCATCCCAAACTAGACACAAGCACGAATATTTTATCTCATATTATTATTATTTGAACCCGATCAAAAACCCGACTTTTCTATCATTTTCCGTTTTTATTTTGCAAACTTCTTATTTCAAAAGACATTTTTCTTGTTTTTTTAATTTTTTTTTTTTTTTTTTTTTTTTTAAATTTAAGACTCAGTAACTACAAGTTCCCCTCCCCACACTTGAATGTTGCATTGTCCCTAATGCAAGGATGGAAACCGGACTCCTAAAAACCCAAAACAAAAAATATAATAAAATAATATACAAGTATACAAGTGGAACGACTTAGCTGAATCATATGTGAGACTGTCAATATGCCAGTCGATACCACACATGCCCTCCAATCCATAACGCGCTCAGCAAACTGTACTAACTCGGACACGCGAACGGAAGCGGCAAAACAACCTAACAATTCAAACATACCAAACCCAAAATAATATATACGATCAAAGCATCAACCAACAAGTATCATCCAACCCAAAAACCCAACCAACCAAATATATCGTATTATACAAACCGACTATCGAGGATTAAAACAGCATAAAAATAAAACAAAAGATATAACCGCTGCTATCACTGCTGCTCATCCTCATGCATCTCCACTATCCTGCTCCTCCTCTCCACCAGCGGGACCCCCCTGCTGTGGCTGCAGTGCTGGTGGTAGCTGTAACTGAAAGTGGTCATACAGACCCTGAAAACCCAGCTGCATCTCATGTCTCACCTGCTCGACCCGATCATACAAACCCTCTAACGTAAGCGGCTCCGACCGCGGCTGCCTGAATGGATACTCCCTAGCTGGGAGCTGATGTCGCTGAAGTGGCACCTGGTACCGCTCCGGAATCGTAGTGGTCGCTGCCTCCTCGGCAGTCGGATCCGGAGACGGTGGTGCTGGCAAAACCTCTGTCCACGCTAGCGGCTCAATGAATGTGACAATCCCGGCTAGCTGTAGACTCCTCAACTCCACAAGAGATGGAGCGGGGCCCGCAGTCATCCTATCAGCTGGAAACCTAGCAAACACTCCTAAATTGGCGGCCAACAAAGTGATATACGGCCCACCATACAACCTGGCCGTACTACCCCCCTTCTTCGGCCTCGCCAAAGACCACGCCAGAATACTAGCTAAATTGGCTGGCCGCCTCTCAACCATGCACATCAAGCAGAACAAACTGTGCTGGTTCACCTTATCTCCCTCGTGCTTTCCTATCAGCGTAGAACATAGAATCTTATGCACGAACCTATAAACTGGATCCCTAATGTCCGACGCCACCAAATTGCTAGAAAACGGTGAAATAGCAATGGTGTGCCAGAAACGTGCTAAATCATCCTTCACAACACACGCCTCCGCTGGGTCCCTCATCACCTGCCTCAGTAAACTCCTAAACTCAGCTGACCCAACCTCCTCAGCTGAATACAACCCTGTCGCCTCTGCAAACTGAATCAGGCTCATATTGTAAACCTGTTTACCTAATGCAAACGACACTACATCTGACTGATCAAACCCCCCTGGGTGCCTATAAATAAACGTGGAGTGAAACTCCATAGTCAGCTCTAAATACTGTGGCCACTCACACTCCACTGCCCACCTAAACTTATCACCCAGCAACTCCTGAACTCTCTCAACCTGCCCTAACCTCCTAAGCAACTCCCAGTCAACCCGCTTACTTTCTAACAACCTCACATTCTTCAGCGCCTCAAATTTCATAAACTCGTACGATCCTACCTCAAACCGCAACAACGGACTCTGAACCAACCTATCACTCTGTCCATGTGGGGTCCCAGCATCCCTATACCTAATCTCCCGAAGCACTGGAGTACCCGGCTGCTCCGATGCTGCCGTCTGTGAACGAGTGGTGCGCCTCTTGCGCTTTGTGCCCGACGACGTTCCTTCACCTGACATCCTGTTCACAAAGAATCAAACAAACACGCAAAACAGGTGAACCGTTAGTAATCACAAACTATTTTTGTTCTTTTTGAATTTTTTTTTTTTTGATGATTTTTTTTTTTTATATAATAAAATAATATTATAATAGTGTACAATCGGACGACGGCCGTATAGCATTTCGTTCGCGGCCGTCGTTCGATACAAGTGCATATCACACAACAACTCGAAACTAGGCCAACCTCGCCCGAATGGAGATTGAGTACGGGCGACGTGGCCTAAAATCAAGCGATGCAATAGTACGCGCACGACACGAAACTAAAAAGACGCGACTATTGCTCGAAACAAGTAAAGGACCCTAAATGACGCGAAACTAGACGCTACGACACTACATGACTCATTTACAAAACTTTACAACACTTACCCCCTCCCGGCACCTTGCTCGCCCCCGAGCAATCCTGAGTGCCGAGAATTGAAGACTAACCTCGAAGCGTGGAAGCAATGGAGGCCATTCGCGCAAAGTGGGTGAAAATGGTACTTTTTTATGATATGGCGCGAAAAACCTCCCCACACTTATCTTAAAACAACTGTCCGCGTTAACTAATATGGCCATAAAATTCCGCGGACAAAACCACCCCGTTTTATTACCCAACGTCACATCCCGTTCGCACGCCTCTCAAAACAAGCAATCATCAAATAAACCAACCCGGGCCCTTCCGCACCCTCACATTAATTAAAAAGCAAATCAGCATATGGCATGGCTACTTGACAATCCCGAAAACGTCGAACGATGGTCGATACCCAACAAAGTACTATAGTGCAACTGCAATAGACTGACCCGACGCATAAATACAACCTACTGACCTAACTTTAAAACTCACTGACCTGACTCAAAAACTAAACTGAACTCGACTCCAAACATCGGACTTACTACGGACCCGACTCAAAACACTGACTCGACACATAAGCAATACAGAAATCATACCTTTTGGCCGAACCGAGTGAACAGTAGTGTGCTAGGGGGAGTCAACAGGATGGGTTGTGTGCGGTGGACAGTTGACGGCGGTCGGTGCAACAAGTGGTGGCTGAACGGTGGTTATGGTGGTGATGGGGTGTAGGAGGTGAGGGTGGTGGAAATCGGTGGTAGAAATGGCGGTAGTGGGTGGTTGAGACGGGTGGCAGGTGGATGGATGGATGGTGGTAGTGATGGCTGTGGCGGAGATAATCGGTGGGGATGGTGGAAAACGGTGGTGGAGATGGTGGTTAACGGTGGTGGGATTCGCCGGAGGGGAAGGGCAAAAGAGTTAGGGTTTCAAATGATGCATTTTGGGGGTTTTAAAAGGGGAACCGACTGAGATGATGTACGCGACCCGCATGAAGTGTGAAGCAAATATGAAGCGGGTCGCTTCATCTTTATTATTTTTTTTAAATCTTTTAACCACCAGGCGACCCGCGTGAAAGATAATGGAAAGTAAAGGCGGGTCGCGAGTGTTTGTTGATTGCTGAAAAACGTTTGTAAGTCCAGGCGACCCGTGTGAACTAGGGACTAACACTACGCGGGCCGCTTGGACAGTGCAGAACTGCACTTTTGTCAACAGTAACAGCATGTTTGAACTACAAATCGTTTTCTTTAATTCCCATTTTACCCCCTGCGTTAATTTCCGAGTTTTTAGCGTTAAACGTACCTGCATCACTGTTGGTTGATCGATGTCGGCTCCGATAAAGGCGATGAATCCTGCAAAAACACTCAAAACACACACACGACGCAAAGACACACAAAACGACACAAATGACGCAAAAACGCACAAAAACTAAACTAAAGACACGACACGGACAATGACGCAATATACAAACTCTACACTTGAGTTTTCACTCAAGAACCTACGTGGCGGTGCTAGGTGGGTCCGAAAGAGGAACGGTTTCCTCTTCGGTGGTATCGATGGGGCCTCCTATGTAATGCTTCAACCTATGCCCATTTACCTTCCACACATGCGAACTCTCCTCATCAAACAACTCAATGGTACCATACGGGAAAACCTCCTTCACGACGTACGGCCCGGACCACCTCGACTTCAACTTCCCGGCGATCAATTTCAACCTCGAGTTGAATAATAGCACCCGATCGCCCACTTTAAACTCCTTCAACTTCCGCAACTTCCTATCATGCAACGCTTTCGACTTCTCCTTGATACTCCAAGAACGATCATACGCGGCGTCACGAAGCGCCTCTAACTCATGGAGTTGGAAAAACCGTCTCCTAGCGGCCTCGGTCAAATCTAAATTCACCGTTTTGAGCGCCCAAAGAGCCCGATGCTCTAACTCGACCGGTAAGTGGCACGCTTTCCCGTAGACGACCATAAACGGTGTCGTCCCTAATGGCGTCTTGTAGGCGGTTCGGAAAGCCCACAACGCATCGTCCAACTTGTCGGACCAATCTTGCCTACTCTTCCCTACCGTCTTCTCTAAAATTCGCTTCACTCCTCGATTTGCATTCTCCACTTGACCGCTCGTTTGTGGGTGATATGCGGTAGACAAGCGGTGCGTAACCCCGTATCTCTCCAACGCCTTCTCCATAACCGCATTGCAAAAATGCGTGCCGCGATCACTAATAATGGCTCTAGGCGTACCAAATCGCGTAAACAACTTCTTCAAGAACCTCACCACCACCCGTGCGTCATTAGTGGGCGAAGCTTGAGCTTCCACCCACTTCGAAACGTAATCAATAGCAACGAGGATGTACCGATTTCCACTCGAAGATGGAAATGGTCCCATGAAATCGATGCCCCAAACGTCGAAGACTTCTAATACCTGAATGGGATTCTGGGGCATCTCATCCTTGGATGAGATGTTACCGGTTCGCTGACACCGGTCACACTTCCTCACAAACTCGGCCGCATCATCTACCACTGTCGGCCAATAAAAACCACAATCAAACACCTTTTGCGCGGTTGCATGCGCGCCATGGTGTCCGCTGTGACAATTGCCACTTTCTGGTAAATTATTTACATTTAAAGCAATGAATTACATTTCACAAATACGTGATTAGAATATCCGAAATGCATAATTTCATAATATACATCTTAGAATAATTATGGAATATTCATTTATGATGCACATGATTCATTTTAGTGGTTACATTTGAAACAATGTAAACAGTGCATCGAAACAACTAGAATAGTGCCTAGTAAACTAGTGTGCTGACAAAAACTCAAGATCCGCAGAAACTCGTGTAAAGATACTTTCTTTTACCTAGACGAAAGTCCAACATCAATTATACAATAAACCCTACTTGGAAATACAAGGGTTTGGTCTAATATATTACTAATGTCCGATAGCACAAAAACTGCCGAAAACTGCCAAAAAGCACAAAAAATGACCATTTCAATGTTTTTCCGCAAAAATTCAGCATTGGTATTTTTACTACAAAGTGCAAAATGGGTTGTTTAAACTCAAATTCCACATGAAAATACATGGGGAACATCATATAAAAATATAACCAAATGTTTCTCTACAACTTTCATAAGCAAACCTTTCGACTATCTTCTTGCGGAACGAGCGACAAAAGACTATCCGAACTACAATTTGACATATGTAGTGAACTAGTGAACATTATTTTGGTCATTTTTATCCTATTTAGGATCATTCTAAGTCTTGAAATAACTTGAAACTTGGTAATACATATAAACCTAAACATTTAACCATTTTAACATTTTAACCTTAATAAAGTTACCATCATTTTTTTTACCCCAAGTGGGCCCCCCCACCCATTGTTTTTTTTATTTTATTATTATTATTACATGAATACTTATCCAAAGTTAAGTGGATTATGATGTGTAATGGTTAGTCATGAGGTGGAAGACTTATAACATTGTTGAAGTAAATCACTAACACATTCACCAAGTTCCTACACCTAAATTCACACACACTTAGCAAACTCTTTCAATCTTCATATCTTCATATTCATATCTTCATATCTCACCAAGAACACCTTCCAAAAACCCACTTCACTTCTTAATTTTTTTTATGAACAACATGGAGTATCATGGAACTTAAGAAGATCTAAAGCACCTAGAAGCTAAAGCAACCATTTTCATCCATCCAAGAGTCTTCTAACAACAAGATCTTCATCTTCTTTGTTTCTTAACATCATCTAGATCATCCCTAGCCTAGAGCTAGAAGTCGCAACACTGTTCAGGACTACCGCATGTGAAATCATATTTACTTCTACTCACTGACGCGATACTGTGAGTTCATGTCCCCTATTCATTTTAAATGCTTTACAACTTTACAACTATCGGGGAAAATACATGTACAATAAGTATGATAAGTCAAGGAATGAAACACCTTAGATCATGTGAGAAATTAGGGCCATAACTAAAGCACCATTAATCCTAGTTTGGACCAAGGAACAAAGGGTTAGATCTAATGGGTTTTGGCGAGCCTCACTCATGGCCATTTTGCCTAGGAGTGCATTTGTTGCCCTACGACATGGTGTCGATACAATTAAAATCGTCTAGGGTTGGTTTGCTTCCTATTTCGTCACACATATTAATGTCCTTGCAAAACATTAATGATCACGATTTCATTGACGCTTTTCATACTATATTTGATTCAAATACAAATACATTTTACATTTTTCGGGTGTATCATACACAACTAAACTGCATGAACTCGCTCAACCTTTGTTGATTTTTCTACTTAAACATGTATTTCAGGGAATTAGTGGACCTTGTCAGAGATTCTAGTTCAGGAAACAAGTATCAAGACTCCGTGCCATCTTTTGAAGGGTTTATCTATTATACTGCCGTTTTGCGGTGTTATAGTGGACAATGCCTTAATGTTTAAAACTTTCGTTTTGGATGTATGAAATAATAACAACTTTGTTTCTTTGAATGGTTTGCATATTATAAACTTAATGTATGTTGCGAAATCTTTTGAACAATTATGGTAATGGCGATGGAGTATGTTTTATTCATTTAGTATGTTTACTTATATCGTTATGCAATGAGAACCAACAGATCACACCTCGCGCTTCCGCTACGAGCAGGGTGTGACAGATTGGTATCAGAGCTTCGATTGTAGTGAACCAGGAATCTTTCTCGAGTCTAGTCTACAATCACTAGGAACCTCTCACGAAAACAATTTATACAAGAACGAGAAGTTTTCATTGCATAAACATTTTTCAAGGTCCACTACAAACAAAAATTTATTTCATAAAAACCAAGCAAGGACATTTCCATGGGTGAAGTCTATGAGAGATAGGCGCATTACATTAGTAGACTATGTGCCCACAATACATTACATTATCAGTGCTTATACATGATAGACACATTACATTATCAGTTGACACATCATAAACAGTTTACAAGTTCGGCATATACAAATTCAACTTATGCAAGATAGAAATCCTTGTTAGATAGGATTTCATGTGATTATATATATATATATATATATGATTTATTTATATATGTGTTGTACAAAATATTTTGCCAAGAACAAAATACCTTCGACTTCAAACTCTGTTATTATTCTTTACTCACACGATGAAAATATCGACCTCACTTCTTTTGCGGAGCTTATGGCGAACATGATTCCAAAGTGAAATTTTAAACTTAATTCCGTAAAATATGGTTGCTTTCTCGCGAATGCTGAGATGCCTGACCATGATAATGACGACGAGGCGGAGGTGGTAACCTTGGACAACAACTCTATTAGTGGGACGAGATCCCTGTGACTCATACTAATCAAGGTTGATATACTCTTGTCCCTACAAAGAATATGAAGTACTCATCTTGAAGGTGCCTCTTCAGTTGTTATTGTTACAGATTCTTTTCATTTCTATTTCATCTAACGCCGTACCGTTCTACGAGTAATGACAACGAACGTTGACATGTAAGCTATCACGAAGGTCCCTTCTATGTTGAAGGTACATTGACAATAGTGTTTCCTCTCTTATTGATCGGCTGCTTCGTACGAGAGAACGCTAGGGTGACCATGCAAGGCAATTTATTATTACGGTGGCCAACGTAATAACAACTTGTAGTGCATGGGAATTCTGGTGGACTCTGCGGGCCAAGCTAATGATCACTATTCGTTCAAAATTCTTAAGTTATTACTTGAGATTCAATTTTTCTTATCTATTAGAACACGAACTGTGGTGGTTAGTATAATACCCTACAATACCATACAATACAATACATAAAGACAACACGTATTTGTTCACACCTAACATTCGATCTATATCACGATTCATTTGAGACTAGTCATTTAAACAAACAAAACTTGTTAGCTACTCATGGAGGATTTTCCTCAACATTCTCGAAATTCTTGAACATGGGTTGGTTCCAGGGTGTCTATGACACTTTATCCTACTTTACCTTACCTTATCATATTCCACCTTATCATATTTATTGGAAATGATACAATTAATTTCGTCACTTGACATTTGTCTTTTCCCAAGAAATGGTATGGCATGAGCCATGCTGCAACTCCTCATTGCATTCTATTCGACATTTCTGGAGATTCTAATAATCTTGCTAGAGCTCGTGAAACTCAAGCACTATTACCATAATTTTCACATGGACAAATAAGACAAATGATTTTCTCTACTTCGGATGATCGAGGTCATAGAGTAGGGAACACATATTATATGGACAAAGACCACTAGTTGGTTTTCCCTCCTCAACGAATTATTTCTTTGCCACTAAAACATATAACCAATGCACACAAGAGGCACTACGCATATTGGTTGCGGTTATTCACATTATCATTGATTCAAACATGTATGAACAATACGATCTTGAGGATTTTATGACCAATTTCCTTCTTCATTCTTGGGCACATGATAGACTATATTTATCCAAAATATATGTCTAGATTCTTTTAATGTCGTATATTAAAAAGATCATGGCGCCAGGAGGAAGGTCTACACCCAAAAAGGGGTTAACTAATCAACATCTCACAGTCAAACTAAAGTTCTTATGGAATAAAACGAGGGTGTAGAATTTGCACAACATGAGGTTAATTGGGATGACACTAGTGACGGTACTGGTAGTTCAAGTGATTCAAATCCTGATGGATCGGGAATGAGTAGCAATGCCACACCAGAAGATGCGACCACACAAGGCCTTAATTTTAAGACTTTTCGGACTGTAAGCGGCAAGACCTCGTTAATACGAGAGGTGTGATAGGTTCTGTCTGCCACAAAAAGACAATGAAGTCTGTTAGTCATACTAGGAAATGCATTCCTGAGTAGACAATTAGATACACAGAGAGTCTCCTGCTGAACGCAACCTTAACTTGGTGGAATCTCCAGGTACAAACGCCAGGAAGAGATACAGTGGAGAGATTGTCGAGGGAAGAACTCAAGGATCTTATACGAGAAGAGTATTGCTCGCTGATTTAAATTCAAAGGTTGGAAACAAAATTCTAGAACTCGATCATGATTAGAGCCAGCGTTGTTGGTTACACTCGAGGCTTTCACGATCTCTCAAGGGTTGCTTCCATACTGCATAACACCCGAATTCAAATGCATTGCGCGTTACATTTGGGATTTAGCCCTGGAGATCTGAGGCATGACCGCATCATCCCACCCTACCTTGATCACTCAAACAATAACTCGCCATGAGAGAAATGAAGGCAATCACTGCCATAAACGATTTTGTCACCAGGATGTATGCTGATAACTTGCCGAAATCCTAAATGTGACAAGTGAGACGTTCATCATGAGGGCAATTGCAAAAGCGCCAAGAGTAGCAGCGTGCTGAGACCGGGCGCAAAACAAAGAATAGTAAGAAGATAATACTTAAGAAGGGATCAAGCTAGTGAATAAGTGTGTGTGTGGTTAGAACTGTGAATACTCCACAAAATCCCAATAAAGTCATGAATACGTACACTCTACGATCATCATGTATCAATTCTTTTAATACAAACACCGAGCTTAGCTAGTGTCTTTAAATGTTAAGCATATACTCGAATTAGAGTCATATTGGACACACATTACTATATCAAGTTAGCTAATGGGGAATTAGCTGAGACATGTCAAATCATTAAGGGTCACCGGTACGTATCCTATCAATCAACATTTCACATCTATATTATTTGATACCATTGCCGATTTCTAGCTTTATCTCAACATTTCACATGTATAGTTTCATGGCTAGTGACGGGATTGTCCTAGCTACAATTAGGGATTGGGTTATCCTACATCTAAACATAGGGATTGGGTTGTCCTCTACATCTGTACAGGGAAGTCCTTACTACATAGAATTCAAAATGTACTTGGCCTAGAGTCAAGTAAGCTAGACGTCTCCTCATTCTATAGAATTGGCAAACGGTAAACTAGCCGAGTTTGGAGCAGAAATTTCATATCGATCTCTTACCCATTGAGGTGGGTATTTTCGACGTAGTGGTTGGCATGGATTGACTACCCAATAATCGAGCCGAAGTCTTCTGTCATGAGAAGATCATTCGCTTACCACTACCGAACGAAGATACACTTGTTATCCATGGAGAGAAGCGCAACACATCATTGTGGACCATAAATTGCATGAAGGCACAAAAGTGCTTACGGAAAGGTTGTATTGCCTTTCTAGCACTTGTTATCGATAAGAAGGCCGATGGGCCTCAGATGACAGATATTCCTGTGTTAAAAGAGTACCCTGAAGTCTTTCCTGAAGACTTGCCAGGACTACTACCATATCGACAAGTCGAGTTTCACATCGACTTGGTAACGGGAGCCACACCCATAGCCAGATCTTCATATCGATTAGCACCTTTTGAACCTTGTAGTTGACCGAATAAGGATGTTGTGAGTTTATAACCCCCACTCTTTACCATTATACATCTTTATAAAGGTTTTGGGAGTGGAAGGACATGAATGTTTTGAAAAAGTGCACAACATTTCGATGAATGAAAATTCATATTTCTAAACCATGTTACAAATGAATTTCTAACTAACTCAAATGTTTTATGAAAGGTTCTAGCTTCTACTCTAAGATAGACTTACGATCGGAGTATCATCAGTTATGAATTCATGAGGAAAGCATACCGAAAACGGTTTTTAAAACTCGTTATAGTTATTACGAGTTTCTCGTTATGCCTTTCGGTTTAACGAAAGCAACAGTGATCTTCATGGATTTAGTGAATCGTGTGTGCAAGTCGTACCTCGACAAATGTCATAGTATTTATTGACGACATATTAATATACTCACGATCGACTGATGAACACGAACAACATTTGAGAACCATTTTAGAACTGCTCAAGAAGGAGACACTATACGCAAAATTTTCCAATTACGACTTTTGGATTCGTGAAGTACAATTTCTCGAGCATAGAGTAAATGAGAAAGGTATTCAAGTAGACACCTCGAAGATCGAAGCGATTAAGAACTGGGAAGCATCCAAGACTCCAACTGAAGTCCAACAATTCTTGGGATTAGCAGGATACTATCGGAGATTTATAGAGAACTTTTCTAAAATTTTCTTAACCGCTAACCTCCCTCACCCAATCGGGAAACAAGAAGAATCATTTCAACTTCTCAAGGATAAGTTGTGCGATTCACCAATCTTATCACTACCCGATGGTACCGATGACTTCGTAGTTTACAGTGATGTTTCGCATCAAGGATTGGGTTGCGTACTCGTGCAACGTGAAAAAGTTATCGTGTACACGTCGCGCCAATTAAAAAGTTCACGAGAAGAACTATACCACTCTCGACCTTGAGTTAGGCGCGGTGGTATTTGCTTTAAAAAAATTATGGCGACATTATCTATATGGTACTCAATGTACTATTTTCACGGATTATAAAAGTCTACAACATATATTCAACCAAAAAGAATTAAATATGCGTCAACGACGTTGCGTTGAATTCTTAAACGATTATGATTGTGAAATCATGTACCATCCGGGCAAGGCGAATGTAGTAGCTGACGCCTTGAGCCGCAAGGAGCGAGTTAAAACACTAAGAATCCGAGCATTAGAAATGACAATTCACACAGATATTACCACTCGGATTCATAATGCACAACAAGAAGCGCTCAAGGAAGAGCATATTCAAGCTGAAACACTTCGAGGCATGGAAAAACAATTAGTGCCAAAAGAAGATGGAACTTTATACCTTATGGGTCGAATTTGGGTTCCACTCTTTGGAGGCCTTCGAGATGTTATTTTTGAGGAAGCACATAGGTCTAAATACTCGATTCATCCTGGATCGGATAAAATGTACCAGGATTTGAAAGAGTACTATTGGTGGCCTAACCTCAAAAGTGATATCGCGACTTATGTCGGAAAATGCTTGACTTGCACGAAAGTCAAAGCCGAATATCAGAAACCCTCGGGCTTGCTACGACAACCCGAGATTTCTGTTTGGAAATAGGAACAAATATCGATGGACTTCACTACGAAGTTACCCAGGACCCCAAGAGGTCACGATATGATTTGGGTAATCATCAATAGATTAACAAAGTCCGCACACTTCTTACCGATTCGGGAGAAGGATAGTACCGAGAAACTAGCGGAACCCTGTCTCAAGGAAATAGTGGCTCGTCATGGAGTGCCTATTTCAACCATCTTAGACCAAGACGGTCGCTTTGTTTCAAGAATTTGGAAGTCATTCCAACAGGCCTTTAGATCTAGTTTAAATCTAAGTATGATTTTTCACCCACAAACTGACGGCCAGAGCGAACGGACAATCCAAACACTCGAAGATATGCTTCGTGCGTGTGTTATGGATTTAGGCGGCAATTGGGATACTCATTTACCTTTGGTTGAGTTTTCCTACAATAACAGCTACCATACTAGTATACAAGTTGCACCGTTTGAAGCTCTTTATGGTCGAAGGTGTCGCTCTCCGCTATGTTGGGCGGAAACAGGCGATAGATAAGTAATTGGTCCGGAACTAGTCCAGGAGACTACGGATAAAAATTTCCAGATACGAGACCGTATAAAGGCGGCTCGCGATCGACAAAAGAGCTACGCAAACAAAAAGCGAAAACAATTATCTTTCGAAGTCGGAGACAAAGTCTTGTTGAAAGTCTCACCTTGGAAAGGCGTAGCGAGGTTCGGTAGGCGTGGAAAGCTAAACCCACGTTACATTGGACCATTTGAAATTTTAGAAAAGATTGGCACTGTTGCCTACAAGTTGAAGTTACCAGATGAACTTAGTAGTGTGCACCACACGTTTCATGTGTCGAATCTTAGAAAGAGTCCAACCCAAGATACCGTTATCATCCCTGCGGATGAAATTCACAACAACAAACTTCAATTCACCGAAGAACCTGTTGAGGTCACGGACTGGAAGGTTCAGAAAACACGAAGAAGTCGTATCAAGTTAGTAAAAGTTCGTTGGAACTCTCGTCACGGACCCGAGTATACTTGGGAACGTGAAGATCAAATGAAAGAAAAATATCCTCACCTCTTTCCAAAGACTCCTATAAAGAATAAGAAAGCTCGAATTTCGGGACGAAATTCTCAATAACAGGAGGAGAATGTGACAATTGCCACTTTCTGGTAAATTATTTACATTTAAAGCAATGAATTACATTTCACAAATACGTGATTAGAATATCCGAAATGCATAATTTCATAATATACATCTTAGAATAATTATGGAATATTCATTTATGATGCACATGATTCATTTTAGTGGTTACATTTGAAACAATGTAAACAGTGCATCGAAACAACTAGAATAGTGCCTAGTAAACTAGTGTGCTGACAAAAACTCAAGATCCGCAGAAACTCGTGTAAAGATACTTTCTTTTACCTAGACGAAAGTCCAACATCAATTATACAATAAACCCTACTTGGAAATACAAGGGTTTGGTCTAATATATTACTAATGTCCGATAGCACAAAAACTGCCGAAAACTGCCAAAAAGCACAAAAAATGACCATTTCAATGTTTTTCCGCAAAAATTCAGCATTGGTATTTTTACTACAAAGTGCAAAATGGGTTGTTTAAACTCAAATTCCACATGAAAATACATGGGGAACATCATATAAAAATATAACCAAATGTTTCTCTACAACTTTCATAAGCAAACCTTTCGACTATCTTCTTGCGGAACGAGCGACAAAAGACTATCCGAACTACAATTTGACATATGTAGTGAACTAGTGAACATTATTTTGGTCATTTTTATCCTATTTAGGATCATTCTAAGTCTTGAAATAACTTGAAACTTGGTAATACATATAAACCTAAACATTTAACCATTTTAACATTTTAACCTTAATAAAGTTACCATCATTTTTTTTTACCCCAAGTGGGCCCCCCCACCCATTGTTTTTTTTATTTTATTATTATTATTACATGAATACTTATCCAAAGTTAAGTGGATTATGATGTGTAATGGTTAGTCATGAGGTGGAAGACTTATAACATTGTTGAAGTAAATCACTAACACATTCACCAAGTTCCTACACCTAAATTCACACACACTTAGCAAACTCTTTCAATCTTCATATCTTCATATTCATATCTTCATATCTCACCAAGAACACCTTCCAAAAACCCACTTCACTTCTTAATTTTTTTTATGAACAACATGGAGTATCATGGAACTTAAGAAGATCTAAAGCACCTAGAAGCTAAAGCAACCATTTTCATCCATCCAAGAGTCTTCTAACAACAAGATCTTCATCTTCTTTGTTTCTTAACATCATCTAGATCATCCCTAGCCTAGAGCTAGAAGTCGCAACACTGTTCAGGACTACCGCATGTGAAATCATATTTACTTCTACTCACTGACGCGATACTGTGAGTTCATGTCCCCTATTCATTTTAAATGCTTTACAACTTTACAACTATCGGGGAAAATACATGTACAATAAGTATGATAAGTCAAGGAATGAAACACCTTAGATCATGTGAGAAATTAGGGCCATAACTAAAGCACCATTAATCCTAGTTTGGACCAAGGAACAAAGGGTTAGATCTAATGGGTTTTGGCGAGCCTCACTCATGGCCATTTTGCCTAGGAGTGCATTTGTTGCCCTACGACATGGTGTCGATACAATTAAAATCGTCTAGGGTTGGTTTGCTTCCTATTTCGTCACACATATTAATGTCCTTGCAAAACATTAATGATCACGATTTCATTGACGCTTTTCATACTATATTTGATTCAAATACAAATACATTTTACATTTTTCGGGTGTATCATACACAACTAAACTGCATGAACTCGCTCAACCTTTGTTGATTTTTCTACTTAAACATGTATTTCAGGGAATTAGTGGACCTTGTCAGAGATTCTAGTTCAGGAAACAAGTATCAAGACTCCGTGCCATCTTTTGAAGGGTTTATCTATTATACTGCCGTTTTGCGGTGTTATAGTGGACAATGCCTTAATGTTTAAAACTTTCGTTTTGGATGTATGAAATAATAACAACTTTGTTTCTTTGAATGGTTTGCATATTATAAACTTAATGTATGTTGCGAAATCTTTTGAACAATTATGGTAATGGCGATGGAGTATGTTTTATTCATTTAGTATGTTTACTTATATCGTTATGCAATGAGAACCAACAGATCACACCTCGCGCTTCCGCTACGAGCAGGGTGTGACATCCGCCAGTCAATCCCTCGTGCACGTGCCTCAGGATACTCTCGCCCTCTTCTCTACTCACACATCTCCTCAAGACTCTATCACCGCCTATCCTGAAGAGATAGGGATCGTCCCAAATGTACTTCCTAGCGTCCCTCGTCAGCTTGCGCTTCTCCTGCAAGCTCCAACTCTCCATCACAAACCCGTCGGCCAAATAATTGGCTATGTCGCTAAACCACGGGAGGTCTACGGCTCCTGCCGTGACAGCATCAATGGACTCGTGAGGGAATCTATCTCCTATCGCCTCCTCACGAATCTCCTCACGCTTCGGATCCTCTAATCGGGACAGGTGGTCCGCTGCCACATTCTCTGCCCCCTTCTTATCCTTAATCTCAATGTCGAACTCGGAAAGAAGCAGAATCCATCGTATGAGACGCGGCTTCGCGTCCTTCTTCTGAAACAGATGACGCAGAGCAGAATGATCAGTGAACACGACGGTCTTTGAAAGAACGAGATATGATCGGAATTTATCGAACGCGAACACTACCGCCAACAACTCCTTCTCCGTGGTGGTGTAATTTTCCTGGGCATCATTCAACGTTTTACTCGCGTAGTAAATCGGGTGAAAATGCTTCTCCCGTCTCTGCCCTAACACCGCACCAACTGCGTAGTCACTCGCATCGCACATCAGCTCGAATGGTAAGCTCCAATCAGGCGATACGAGGATCGGTGCACTCACTAACCTCTCCTTCAGAAACTCAAACGCTCGAAGGCACTCCTCGTCAAAGACGAAAGGAACGTCCTTCTCCAACAGTCGTGTCATGGGGCGGGTGATTTTGGAAAAATCTCTAATGAAGCGCCTATAAAATCCCGCATGACCGAGAAAACTACGAACCGACTTGACACTAGTCGGCGGAGGAAGCTGGCTAATCGTATCTATCTTCGCTCTATCAACCTCAATACCTGCTCGCGAAATCTTGTGCCCTAGCACAATCCCCTCGGTCACCATGAAGTGACACTTCTCCCAGTTCAGCATCAACTTCGTCTCTACACATCTCTTCAACATCCTCTCAAGATTCACTAGACACTGATCGAAAGAATTACCGTACACTGAGAAATCATCCATAAACACCTCCATCGAACTCTCGACCATATCCTGAAAGATCGCGATCATACAACGCTGAAATGTAGCAGGAGCGTTACATAATCCAAACGGCATGCGTCGGTACGCATAGGTGCCATATGGACATGTAAAAGTGGTTTTCTCCTGATCCTCTAGTGCAATAGGAATCTGGAAATAACCCGAAAACCTGTCGAGAAAGCAATAGAACTGCTGACCCGCGAGACGCTCAAGCATCTGATCAATGAATGGGAGCGGAAAATGATCTTTACGAGTGGCGTCATTTAACTTTCGATAGTCAATGCATACACGCCAACCCGTAACAGTGCGAGACGGAATAAGCTCATTCTTCGAATTCAGAACAACCGTCATCCCCCCTTTCTTCGGGACAACCTGCGTAGGACTCACCCAAGCTGAGTCAGAAATGGGGTAGATCAACCCAGACGCTAACAACTTCATCACCTCTTTCTTCACTACCTCCTGCATGTTCGGATTCAACCGACGCTGTGGCTGCACTACAGGCTTGAAGACGTCCTCCATCAGAATGCGATGCGTGCAAAAGGTAGGGCTGATGCCCTTGATGTCGGATAGCCTCCATGCAATCGCATCACTGTGCTTTCTAAGCACCTCAATCAGCCTCGACTTCTCCTCCTCTGTCAACTTCGACGAAATGATGACAGGCATATCCGGCTTCTCTCCTAAGAATGCGTACTCGAGATGGGATGGAAGAACCTTAAGTTCTAAGGGCGGTGGAATCTCTACCGGAGTACTCTCATCACTAATCGCATCTAGCCCTAATGGCTCAGCACTAACCTCATCGCTCTCATCTAAACACTCCTCCTCTACCTCGTCTACCTCATCCTTAGAATGCTCGTCAACACCTCCCTCACCTACCAGATCGGCTCCACTAATGTACTCGAAGCACGTGTCGACACAAGACATGAATGAATTAAGAAAATAGACGGAATGACACGGCCCACTAACATCATCTCCACAACTAGGATGCTGCATCGCTCTATCGATCTCAAATGTGACAACCTCGTCACCCGCACGAAGAGAAATCTTACCGTCAAAGACGTCAATGATCGCCTTTGCGGTTCGAAGGAATGGACGGCCAAGAATAATAGGAACTCTCTCATCGGCCTCCATATCAAGCACAACGAAGTCTACTGGGAACACAAACCTATCGACCTTCACCAACAAATTCTCTACTACCCCCCGAGGATACTTGACTGATCGGTCAGCCAAGGACAATGACATGCGCGTGGGGGTAAGCTCTCCTAAACCAAGACGCTCATACAACGAGAATGGCATCAGATTGATGCTGGCTCCTAAATCGGCTAAGGCGTGAGAAGGGGTAGCGGCTCCCCCGAAGAAACATGGAATCGTGAATGTGCCGGGGTCAGTCAACTTCTCTGGTAGCTTATTCAAGACTACCGCAGAACAACCCCCTGTCAGTGGAATATTCGAAAGCTCACCGATTCTCTCCTTACGCTTCAAAAGATCCTTAAGAAATTTCGCGTATTTAGGCATAGACTGAAGCGCCTCGATGAACGGAAGATTTATCTTCAACTGAGTAAACATCTCAAGGAATTTCCCGTATTCCTGAGCATATTTCTGCTGCCTGGCACGGGCGGGAAATGGAAGGCGGGAATGATCAATCACGGGTGCCGGCCGACCTCTCGTCGGCTGTCTCTCCACTCTCTGCTCTACTGGCGACTCCTCGGCGTGTGCTGTACTTGCTGGGGCTAGCCTCGTGTGCACCTTGCCTGGAGCCTCCATCTCAATCTCCTCATCAACCTCTTCCTCTACCTCTTCGACCTCTCTCTCTCTAGCTACCTCTCCTACACTCCTCCCACTACGGGTCGTAATCGCCTTCGCTGACTGATTCGCTGGATTCGGGAAAGTGTTTCCCGAAAACTGACCCGGTGGGTGCTCCTGTAACTGCTGAGCAATTCCGCCTACTGTCCTCTGAAGGTCGAGGAGGGCGGCCTGCTGATTTTTGAACTGAAGGTCATTATTCTTATTGATTTGCTCCTGATTTTTCATGAATGCATCGCTACGCGTCATCATCTGAGCAAACATCTCCTCTAACCTACTCGTGCTAACCTCAGGGGCTTTCGCACCACCCTGACTCTCCTGAGGTGGTCCCCTATTCGAAAACTGACCACTAGACCCCGACCCACTAAACTGCCCTGAACTAGACTGCGTGTAAATACCGGGCCCTCTATTCTGATACTGACCAGATGAAAACCCAGGAGGGTTTCCAGACGAACGATACCCACTCGAATTACCACTACCTCGCCAGTTGGAACTAGAATTATTGAACGGATTCGTGGGACCCCTAGGCTGACCAGCTATATACTCTACTTGCTCAAGAGTGAGCGTGGGGCAATCTATGGTGTCGTGACCTCCTCGGCAAACTTCACACCTATCGACTTTCTTCTTTATCTCACTCAACTCCTGCCTCATCTCCTGCCTAATCTCCTCTTTCGCTCTCTCGACTGCAGCAGCTACCGATGAATCCAAGCTAACTTGGTTTACCCCTCGACCGGCCGAGGTGGTACGCACAGGAATGGAAGTCCTGCTGGTAGTGCTGTAGTCCATATCGGAGTGGGCAAAACTCTCAAACAAATCGTTGCACTCTGCAACTGTCTTCTTCCCCATAAGCTGACCTCCTGCTGAGGTGTCGAAACGAGCCCTAATCTCTGGAGTAAGTCCATTGTAGAACTTCTCCACTAACGCCCAATCAGATAGACCATGCTGAGAGCAACGGGTGATCAGGGTCTGAAAACGCTCCCAAGCCAGATGATACGGCTCATCTGGCTCCATACGAAATGAGTGGATCTGGTCACGAAGGCGAGATGCCTTGGCTGGCGGGAAATACTTGGCTAAGAATGCATCGCGAAGGCCTGCCCAAGTACGGAAAGTGCCAGCAGGCTGGGAATCGAACCAGACGGCTGCGCGTCCAGCAAGTGAGAACGGAAAAACCTGAAGATACCTAGCATCAAGATTGACACCCTCAATGGAGAAGGTGCTGCAGAGACGAGTGATGCGATTGATATGGGCGGGGGCATCCTCGTCGTCACGACCATGGAACTGGCAGGAATTGGTGATGGCGGTCATAATGTAGGAAGGTATCTGCCAAGACCGATCGTTCGGGATCTCAGGAAGGGTGATGGGGGAATTACCACCGGCGAAGCCGGTGGTAGCCTGGTCGTAAACTGTCCTACGGGCCATGTGAGCTACGGGTGGTGGACTAGGTGGGCGGGTGGGTGGTGGGGAATTGTGGGGTGAAGATTTTGGTGTAAGATCGAAAAATGGGGTGGACTGAGAAAATGAAGTAGAGCTAGAAGCACGTACCTCAGACGTAGATGACGAGAAGGAAGACCTGAGTGCAAGCGGCAGCGGCGGCGGTCCCTGCGAGCGCGTATGGGGCATCCACTGCAAAAACCGAAAACAAACAAGTAAGAAGACTCTACTAAACGACTCGACTAACTATAAAAAGACACTAAAATACTTAGACACCTACGACTCAAACAAAGAAACAAAATAGCACGTAATATGTCAAGTAAGTCCAAACAAAGTAATCAGCGCAATCGCCAAGAGTCCCCGGCAACGGCGCCAAAAACTTGATGTGCTGAAAATGGGTCAAATAAAACTAAATAAAATACCCTAATTCTAGACTCTCTAAGCTTTAAATTTATAGACTAAGACTCGACCTAAACCCTAAACACACAATCGGCAAGTGAACCGATCGAATGTAGTAAAGCTAAAGTAAGTCCGAGTATCGAACCCACGAGACTCTACTGACTACGCTACGACTCTATCTAGACTCGGACTGACACGACATACTAATTTGTTTATTAATTTGGGGGGGTTTCTAAAAAATCCTAAATAAAATAATAAAATAATACTAGCAAGCAAGACACGAACACAAGCAAAGGGTCGAATCAGTGAGAATAAAGACTACCTAGGCTAGACGCAGGCTAAACTCGGAATGGATTCCTAAATGATAATGATGTGGTGTGAAACCGGGATCTTAAAATTCTCACCTCTAGGGAAATCTAAGGACCCCTAATCCCTCTCAAGAGCACACTAAGATTCCCGAGAGGTTGTTAAACTACCGGTTTTCTAGATTTCTTGTCCGTCCTCTAGTTTCTTGAAAGTGCTTATGTAAGACGCTCTACTTTGCCGCGCGAACGTCTAAAGCAACTATGGGTTCAATCTTGGCTTGATAGACAATGGGTGGTTAATTCCTTTTAACTACTCCTAGACCTACCAATATCCTCGAGCCTTTCCGCGACGAGTCTAGCAGCACACTTGATTTTAATTAATTACCGAATATTGTTCCTAAGGTTACTAGTGCACTTTTCACCCTAGAGAATTAATGACCTATTATGTGATATAGACACTCACCTAAGCCAAAAACCCTAATTCAACTCTATTCCGTGATAAAGACCGTCACCAAGAATTGAATGGAACAAATAAACGATTAACTAAGAAATCACAAGCATACAAACGCACCAAGACAAACTAACATAGTGTTTACAATGCAAGAAAAATCACAACCACATCAATAATCATATAAAAATCCAATCTTCGTTATGCCATAATCATCGCCTAGGTAGTTTATGAGTTTTAGCCGGAAAACATAATCAGAAACAAAGTCAAAATCAAGGTATCAACTGAATTCATCGTTAACAAAGTCTAAACAAACAAAGAATGCAAGAAATAGGTGTATAAAACCCGAATCTTCACTCCCGAATGCTCAAGAATGCTTTCCCGATGATTCCTAGCTTCCGGTATGCCTCCGACACGTTCACAGCCTTCAATCAGCAGCCAAAACAGCCCCAAAGATGCCCTAGTTCGTCAATAATCCGCTGCTGATGCGAACATGTGTCTTTATAACCGAAAACCCTAACTTGCCATGCAATCCTCGCAAGTCTGCCGACAGAACAACTTTAGGCGGCCCGCGTGGAATATTAACTTGATCTTATGCGGGTCGCCTAAGCTTTAAACACTCGAATTGTTTTACAAGACACTCGCGGCCCGCCTCAAGTTTATGTCTAAGTTTAAGCGGGGCGCGAGAGAATGAAATAACCCTGATTCTTCATTAAGTCAAGGCGGCCCGCTTGGGAATGCTCGTTTAGTCAACGCGGGTCGCCTGGAAGCTCCAGAATTGCCAATTTTCTTCGTTTCAGCTCCCGACTTCCTCGGTTTCCGTGCCAGCCTTTCGCCATTCCAGATTCTGCTCGTTTTCACTCCTTTTGGCTGTAAAGACCTGGAAACACAACTTAGATTAATAGTATGTACATTCTAAACTAAAACGACACTAAAACTAACTAACTAACGACTAAAACCGACGCGAATACCGATGTATTTTACAATACATCAACGTGTTGACGAGGGTCCACTAGAACTTGAAATTTGAGATTTACCATTAAGATGTGGATTTCACTCCTAGCTTAATCGCGATATCTCGTGTAAAAAAAAAAGAATAGGTAGATTGAGAGTCGTTCACCAAATTGTGGGTTTCACGCCTATTTTGGTGAATTCGTCTCATTTGTACAATATGAGTGTTGTCGATTTAGAATAATCGAGTAAAATGCATGAGGGAAGTGTATGTCGAAGGAGATACACAAACAAGTATAAACACATAAGAAAGCATATCAAGGATGATACTTAAATAATGAAATAAAACAAGTATTAACACATAGAGAAATATGTCAAGAATAACACATAAAGAATCGAACAACGAAACAAGTGTTAACACATAATAAAACAAGCATTAATGCGTAAGAATAACATGTCGAATATTACACATGAGTAACATACATGTTTAAAAGAGCATAAATAAGTAACAAATAAAGTATCATGTAGTAGTCCAAGCAAAGCATACGAATAAGGTTCTAAAACTATAGACTAGGCTAAAGCATTCCTACTTTTCCTAATTCCCTATAGTTATGGCTCTGATACCAATCTGTCACACCCCAACCAATGGCGGAAACATCGGGATGAGACGAAGTGTGAAGATTGCTAGAGACATCATAACGCTATTTGTGACAATATTTAGAAAATCCAAATTTCATTTCATTTCATAACTTCAAATAGTCAACGTTACAAGAAATTCAAATACGACAAGTTTAACAAAACAACATGATAACATATCAAAATTTTGATACAACATTTTAAACCCTAACGTCTATATGTGTATCTAGGCATCAACGCTACTTCATTTCATAGCATCATCGTCCTCAACCTGTAACATGTTTAAAATAAAGTTCAATGCAAAAGCAAAGGCGAGTATACAAGTTTGATACGTACATAGCAAAAGATAAGTTTGAACAATTCCTCATAGCAAGCATGTGATTCAAGATAAACATTTAAACATGGCATGTGTCTAACATATCAAACCAAGAAAACGCAACTTGCTCATGACATAACCAAAGTTTCAGTAGAGGCGGGTCGTTAATCCTATAGCGCTACATATGTCACGGTTTGGCTCGTACGAAGTTAATGATAAATTCAACACATAAGATTAATCTAAGTTTAAAGCATCAAGCCATCACGTATACAAGCATGTTCTAGGAATGTTCATGAGTTTAAGCAAAATGTTCATGTGTAAGTTTGTTGATAGATAAACATGTTACACCCCAAAAGTGGTAAAAGTAAAAAGGGGAAAATACGAGTATACTCACAAAGTTTGCATATGTTTTCCGATTATCCAATTGTTGACGAGTAGAGATTTAGAGTCCGAATGTATAAGGGTTAAGGTTCAAGTATGTTTAGAGTCGAGATTCAGTGTTCAAAACAACATAAAAATAAGATATGAGAATAACATGGAAAATAATCATTTAGTACATATGATGCTTGTTCTTGACACTAGGAAACTCGAAGGAGTTTAGATGTTTTCATGGAACAAGGTTCCATTAGAATCGTGACAAGTTATCATAGTCTAGGATGATGTAATCTAGTACCCCGACATATGAACACTAGTTCATCATCAAAGATTCGATTATTCGAATAATATATTTAGGTTATATAATATATGTCCAATAGTTCAAGCATGAGGTAGAAGATTAAAATCTTCATTTTGGTAACTCTAAATGTCATAGAAGTCATGTAGGAGGTAGGAAGATCAAGTCTTCCAATTAGGCACCTCTATGTGTTCACCACTACACTTGATGTAAAAAAAAACAACCAAGGAGGGTCATGAACATACAATAAAGAATAAGAAATATACACACTAACTAAGAGAAATCATCAAATCATGTGAGGATTGTATGTTTGGACAACCCAAGTTGTTCCATAATCACTCATGTATCAAAGACAAAGTTTGACATGACTTGTGGGTTAAAAGCCCTAAACAAAACACCAAGTTTATGAGGTTTAATCCTCTGATTTTAAATGTCTCAACCTTGTTTTTAAGCTTAACCAACCATGGGATAAGTTGTAAGCATTAGGACATAGGTATGAGATGTGTTAGACACAAGTTGCATAGGTTTAAACAAGTTTTTGATGAACATAAAAACAAACAGAAAGTTTATGGACTATTTCGGGGCATTTCCAGGTCTGATTTCTCCAAGGAGAAGTCTAGGAATCGAACCCCATGATTATACAAGCAAGTAGGAAAAAGAATCGAGTGAATCGGATAAGAATTGAGTGAGTTATGCTCATTTTCGTGAAGGGGTGTCAATCTACTCGAACCCTTGCTTTCAGCTACGGTTTGGTGGATGTTTTGTGAGTTTTTAGGGTTGCAAAAGTGGTAGGGAGGCTGGTTATAAGTGGTATTTATAGGGGGAAGGATTAGCGTTTCAATGGGTTGGGCTTTGGAAGTGTTTAGAAGGGGTTACACCTTGAAACTAGCCCACAAAACCCAACTATATGGGGCTGAATTTTGCTGAATTGGGCTGCCATATTTCTTTATTTTTTTTATTTTTTTTAAAACATTATAATGAGTAATTTTGTTAATTAAGTTGTGTAATAATATGCAACAATGTTTCCCCTAACTTGTAACAAGGTAAAATATGAAATAAAACATGATTTAACTAGGTAAAAAGTGTAATGTACAAGTTTTATTTACGAAGCAAGTTCCGTATTTTACAACGATTACGATGAAAGAATGGTTATAAGAACACAAGATTTCCAAAGATAGAATTTCACGTAAGGTTTCTAAATGTAGGATGTTTGAAAACGCAGGGCGTTACAGTGGTGGTGCATGATTTAATCATCTTGATGTTCATATGTGTCTAGAAAGTTAAACAGTTTGAATTAATATTAGTGTTCAAATAAATTAATTAAGAGCCTTTGATTTGATCGATCATGGTAATGGTTGGAAACTGTTAGAATTAGTCTTGCAAGATAATTGGAAACAAGGTAATTGATCGCATAGTTTTAGGAAACATGTAACTGATTGCCTAGATTACTGGACTAGTCACGGATCACACAAGCTTCCCATCGCACAAGTCTCTTGATCGCACAAGAGGTTCCGGTCGCACAAGACCACACACACAAGGGAATCGCACAAGCTAATTAAACTAGGGTGCATTGACAAAAGCATCTTGTACGACCTCACTAAGCACAGCCGCACAACATCTTGTGGATCGCACAAGATTGTGCTAATCGCACAAGATGTTGGGCCGCCCAACGTAATTTGTTATGATAAGCAGTTGGGCCAATCAGCCCAAACCCGATCACACAAGTCTAACCGGGGTGCACAAGGCCAATGTTTGTTATTAATTGGGCTGAAAGTTCAATGGGCTTCAAATCTGAATCGCACAAGATGATTGGGCTCGCACAAGCTCAACGGCCCAATCATCGGAGCCGCACAAGTTCGAGAATGTTATGTTTTGACTGTTAACGTGAAAATATGTGTTTGCCATGATCAATACGTGTTCGTAACATGTTAGCTCTTATGTGAACATACGTGCATTACTTGAAACCAAAATCTGACTTGTATGGTAACCATGTTAGGACGTGGTTGACCCCTCTTAGCTCAAGTATCCTTTTCCTGTATCTGCCGAGCAAACCAAGGTGAGTTCACACTCTTACCAAGGCATGGGATTCCTAGGGTTGGGAATGGGTTTGAATAATGGGATTGAACAATTACTTGTACTTACACGGCTACTAGACTATCTACCATCGTCCTCGGGTTAAGCAGGGCACTTACGTAAAACCTACGTAAACATGTACTTACCACTGTCCTCAAGTTACGAAGGGCACTTACGTAAAACCTACGTAAACTCACACATACTACTGTCTTCGGGTTAAGAAGGACACTTACGTAAAACCTACGTAAACCCCACGCGTACCACTGTCCTCGGGTAAAGAAGGGCACTTACGTAAAGCCTACGTAAACTTTGTACGTACTCCTGTTCTCGGGTTAAGAATAACACTTATGGTTACAAATAGTCTAGTAAATATAAACATGGGAAGCCCCCACTAATATTACATACAAACATGGGAAGCCCCCACTTATTACTGTAAAGGCTTGGGAACAAGGGTACTGGGTAAACGCATGGTTACAAATGAACTTACGATTTCTGAATGAACTCATTGGTCGAACAACCAACTGTGAACTCGCTCAACTTTTTTGTTGACTTTCTGTTACATGCCTTGCAGGCCTTTAGGTGAATAGCTATGGAACTTGCTGTCTGAGAAGCTGGAGTGGTCATGGGTCGAGTTACATGGAAACGCAACACAAGACTAAGCGCTATTACATGTGGTTTATAAATACTTAACGAATTAAATATGCTTCCGCTGCAAACTGTGATATATTGTAACGTTGTAATCCTTATTATTAATAAATGAAAGTTTCATTTAAATATACTCGTGAGTTCATTGTGATTGGTGGCTAAGATCCTGGTCAGTCACGCCTCCAAGCGGTGGTACTCCGCACGTGGATTTTGGGGGTGTAACACTGGAGGAGCCTTAGTAGGCTCTTGAATTGGTGGAGAAGCCTTCTCTTGTTGGGGCGGGGTTGTGCTTCTCTCAGTTGGCGGTGGTGGAGCTTCTTCGGAACCCACGGTACGGTTTCTCAATGTTATGAGATGGACTTATGCTTTCGGGTTGGTTTCGGTAATACTTGGTAACGCGCCTTGTGGTCTCTCGGAGAAATTTTGAGCTAATTGATTTATTTGTTTTTCAATGTTTTGTATACTAGCTTGTTGATTTCTAAAATTCGATTCCAATTGTTGAAATCGATCCGAGTTTTTCTTTTCGGTATCGGAGATAAGGCGAGATACAGTATCTTCAAGCCTTTCTCATCCACCTTGTTGTTGAGAGAAATTTTGTGACTTGTTTCTTGGTTGTTGAAAGTTTGTTCGTTGGTTTAAGTTTTGTTGGTTACTACTATTGTCGGGTTCTCTCCAGCCAAGGTTTGGGTGATTACGCCATCCTTGGTTGTAGGTACCCGTTGGAGGACCCGACGGCCTAGGTCTATTATCAATGTAGTTTACCGACTCTGTTTGATCATCTAACTCTTTCATACACCTCCAATTTTCGTGTGGCCCACCACACCCTTCACAAGCCATAACCGAGGCGGTTTTTGTCATTTCTAGTTTTTTTTATTTTTGAAGAAAGGGCCTCGATTTTGGGCTTGTAAAGAAGTGCTTTCATCAACCTTATGGGCGCCCGGGGCAATAGATTTATTGCCTCGGGGGGTGTGCCACTGAAAATTGCTTTGAGCAATTTCCTCAATTTGATTATATATTTCATTTAGGCGGCGATTACATAAAAGTCCCCCAGAGCTAGAGTCAAGTGTCTGTCTTGTGTGTGGTAACAACCCATTGTAGAACGTGGATACTTGTTGCCATACCGCAAGACCGTGATGAGGACACTTTCTTAGTAGCTCCTTGAACCTTTCCCAAGTTTAGCCGTTTTAGCAGGAGGGAAATACTTATATAGAAACTTTTGGGCCAGTTTATCCCAGGTGTTTACTGAGCCAACTGGGAGGGCGTTGAGCCAAGCCTTAGCTCGGTCTTTTAGTGAAAATGGAAACATTCGAAGGCGGATGGCGTCGTTGGATGCTCCATTGATCGAAAGGTATCACATATTTCTAAGAAATTAGTAATATGTAGATGGGGATCCTCGTCCGCAAGCCCAAGGATGGTTGCGGAGTTTTGAAGCATTTGTATCAAATGTGGCCGAAGTTCGAAGTTGTTGGCTTCAACATTTGGCGCATTGATAGCGGCGCCTAGATTACCTACGGTGGGACGTAGGTAATCCATGAGAGTACGTTGGTCCGCCATTGGAAGTAGGTCCCCCGAAACTTTCTCTTGATTTTTAGCTTTGAGTCGTTTGCGTAGAAAGCGTTCGGGTTCGTCTAGGGGTTCTTTTATGTCTCTACTGGAACTAGAGCTCATACACTATGTGGAGAATACGTATGTGGCGCCTGAGTTCCAAGTCCTGCAATAAAAACATAAAGGAATGTCGGTCAGAAGATTCACCACGGCCCCGTGCTCAGGTGAACACGGCCCGTGGTCGGAGATACAGTGATTGTTTCCCGGACCCCTGTTACTGGGGAGTTGGACACGGCCCCGTGTTGCACCGACACGGCCCCATGCTCAGCTCTCTGTAACTCGGAAAATAAAAACTGCCAGTGACAATGCTGAACATGGCCCGTGCAGAGCTCTGCACGAACTGAAAAATTACGACAATCCTAAAAACAAAAGAAAAATTAGAAAAAACGATTAGGCCGTTGATTCCTAACTTTCTTAAAATCCTCGTGTCCCCGGAAACGGCGCCAAAAACTTGATGTGCGTAAGTGTGTATAGTTTTTAATGTATATTTTAAGCCCTTTTACAATTTTTAGCCAAGTTTTAAATTTATAAAACACGATATTTACTAACATTAAACACACATATGGGCAAGTGCACACATCGTGGACGTAGTATAGTGTTGGTAAGATACTGAGGTCGTCCAAGGACACAAGAGCTTTTAGTACCGGTTTATCCTCAACGTCTAATCCAATCAAAAAGTTAGAAAAAAGTTTTTAAACTAGAAAAATAAAACTAACTAAAATGCTGAAAAATAAAATAAAAGTAAAAACAGATAGACAAGATGAATCACTTGGATCCGACTCATGTGTAGTGTAACCTTTGATTATTTCTGCACTTTTGCACATTTTAAGAGATTATCTTAGTTATTGTAGTAGGCCCCTCTTTTGAAGGTGACGTTACCCTCAACCCAGTAGTTTGAGTCAGCAAGGATACAATCCTAAAGGGTCGGATTATTGAAAGATAATTAATTAAGTTATTAATGCATAATGTGGTAGGCCCCTCTTTTGAAGGTGACGTTACCCTCGGCTAAATAGTCTGAGTCAGCAGGGATGCAGTCCTAAGTAGCCGGGTTAAAGTTTTAATAGTAGTTTAACTTATGAGGGGATCAAAGAGTTTGGACCCCCGCCATCCAATATCGGTGGGTATTGAAGTAGGTCCTACTAAATTTGACCCAGGTCCTTTGCAGGGTCTATACACTGAACAATGGCAAGACTCTTACCAAACCGTCCCCTTAACCCCTGACCAGGTAGCCAACATATCTCTATATAGACCGTGGAGATATGAATGGTGAAAATCTTTTATTTTATATAGACAGTAAAATAATGCCAAGACACCACGGACAAATGATAAGGAAGAATCACCTTCAACATAAGAAACTAGTTATTAAAGTCATTAATACATAACCAAATAAAAAGTGCGAAAAGATTAAAAATAAAAAGTATTACACTAAACACTTGTCTTCACCAAGTGATGTAAGAGACTTAGGCAAACATGGCCTTTGATTGTCAAGAACTCTTATGATCAATCTTGGATCCCAAGACGACTCACACACTCTATGATGGACAATGGATGATGGTGGTGGATGATGGTGTTGTGATGGTGGTGGGTGGTGGGTGAAGTGTGAGAGAGGTGGTGTGCCAAGGGATGAGTTGCAAGTGAACCAAGCACTCCAATTTATAGGCTGAACAGAAGCTCGGGCACGGCCCCGTGTCCATCCTCCTCTCTTTCTTCATTAATTGCAGTTTGTCTGCATTAGTTGATCACGCCCCCGTGTCCGCTGAGCACGACCCCGTGTGCAGAAGCATATCTGTACTATCAAGATTTGCTTGGATTCTGCGAATCTTATAGTTGACCACGGCCCCGTGTCCGCTGAGCACGGCCCCGTGGTGGGCGATGGAAGCTTCTACAACTTTGTCTTTTCTGCTAACACTTGGGCACGCCCCCGTGCTCACTGAGCACGGGGCGTGTTCAGCCTTCTGTTCTCTTGTTTTGCTTGGAAAGATGTTGTCGGGGGGTCGGGCATGCCACGTTTGTTTCTTTTCTTGTATTTGTGTTAGATTTAGCTGCCTTTTTGCTTCTTTTGTTTATTTGAGCTCATTTAATCCTGAAAATACAAAAGGAAGACAAAAACATACTTTTTCCAACATTAATACTAAAGAAGGGTTAGTTTTATGCCACAATTGATGTAATTTATATGTTGCATTCTGTGCACATCACTCAACTTGCTTGATAAACCGATACTTTAAATCATAAGAACCTACAGAAGGGTATGATGACATTTTTAACTCTTGAATGTGGAGCCAAATTCATATATGTTATTTAACTTGTATATTTCTTCAAGTCTCATGTAAAAGAAGGATATAATAATCATAGTAAAAAGATAAATATCAATAAACCGAAAGAACAAAAATAAGACTAAAAAAACAGGTTCTCATAATTACCATTAACTTCTTCATTTATCATAAAGAAGTACTCCACTTTCTGCACTTCAGACTTCAAAAACAGTGCAGAAGAACTCCCCACTGCTCGCTCAGAAAAAAAAGCCGAAACATATCAACACCTTAAAATAAATATTATCAACATATATCAACAGTTTAAAAGAATCCACAAACCTAAAATAACCCGCAACTGATTGTTTAAATTTTAAACAACTCTGATTAGGCTGAAATATAAACAGAGAATTAGAACAGATCAGTTCAAATTTTAAGATTCAAAATCAGAGAAAAAAACATACCCTCAACGATGTTGCAACAATGATGTTGGAAAAATTTCGTGAAGTACAAAAAGCTGTAATCGCAGATGAACAGACTGAATATGCAAAGCCAAGGTCAAAGGTGAGTGTGTGAAACAGAGCTTCCATGAAACAACGATGTTGGAACAATGATATTGGAACAAAGAACTGTATATGAAGATTAAGCGCCTCAATCATGAGAGCTATGCATTTGAGTAAGAGAGATATGATCGCAAATATAAAGGAGAGAGATAAATTGAAATTTGAATGTGGAGTCAAATTCACATGTAGATATGAGCGAGAGAGATTTGAATGTGGAGCCAGATAATTATATCTTATTTATAGGATTAAAATATATATGGTTTGAATTTTGAATTTTGAATTTTGAATGTGGAGTCAGAATTTTGAATTTTTAACGTGAGAAGAGGTTTTTTGAATTTTCAATAAACATCAGTACTTTAAATTATGAATGAGGGCAAACCTTTGAGTATAAGGCTTTATACAAATGGTCAGACCTTTGAAAGGTGGATGTGGGCCAACTTTGAATTTTAAAGTCTTTTAATATTAGGCATTATGATGTAATAATGACATAAGAAAAGTATTGTTGGACATGCTCTCCTGCTGACACATCAGCTTTTTTTATATCACTTAGATTTCTTCTTTTATAGAAAATATAGATAGAAGATTATCTATTTAATCTATTTTATTATTAAAATAGTGGATTACTCGGCCTTGGGTATTAATGTTGTTAAAAATGTACAATTAAATTTAAAATATATAAACAACTTATTGATTTTAAAGTCATTTGCACTTTTCTCTTACTAAAAAAAATTAATCAAGTTACAATATTTTTTCATGTTATGATTTTTTTTATAAAGTCATTTGCACTTTTCTCTTACTAAAAAAATTAATCAAGTTAAAATATTTTTTCATGTTATGATTTTTTTATAAATATTAAAGTTATGTGGCCTAGATGGGACATGTATAAAACTAAAAGCTCAGTTTGAATTTGAAGTAGAAGAAAATTGTAAAGATAAAAAAAATATTAAACAAAACTAAGTTTCATAATCGTTACATTCTAACTTTCTAAGTGATCTAATTAAAATAATTATAAATTTTCTTTACAATAATTAAGTAATATTGTAGTTTGAGTGGTTTTATAGATATCAAAATAAATTCCCTTAAAAGGTTATCATATTATATTTTACTTTTATTGGTCCCACACGGAACTAATGTTATGTTACGATGATAGATTGGTTTGATTGTGATTTCCCACCAACTCCTTTCAACCAAACCATTTACTACGCTTTTTACTTCAAAAGGAGCTAAAAATAATGACTTCTTTTTCATATTTAAATCAATAGTAATTTCTTTATAAAAACAATAGTCGCTCTATTTATGAAATTTGGATCATTATTCAAGAGTGATGATTCGAAATGCAACTTGTTTACCTGAATTGTATCTGAAATGGGTTGGCACGAACTTAATTGGAACACAACAAAAATTGAATCTGAGTTTTGGTACACTAGCTAACTTCGAATTGACAGGTTTAGTCAATTTATAGTATTGAATAGTATGTTTGAAAAAATAAGAATTAATTAAACCTATTAAAGTTTAGAACTTTATCCACGCAAAATAGTACATGTATAAGTGTATAACTTTAATGTTAAAAAAAAAAAAAAATTATTTGTGATCAATACAGTGGAACTTATAATCGTTTAAAATTAAAATTTTTTTACTTGTTATTAATGAAAATAAAGTAAGAAACAAACATTAATATATGTATATGTATATGTGTATATGTATACACACACTGCACACACACACTCAGGTATATTGGGACACATTTTTTTCCAGGTTCAATTATATGTTGAAAACTGAACCATATAAAACATTTGTACATATTAAATTAATTATTTAGCGAAATAGTGGGGTAAACAATTATGTAACCTCCTTATGTATCACATTGAAGCAATATGTACAATTTTTTTTTTTGTTATTAAATGAACACCTCTCCGGGTACAGATACATGTATATGTATATGTATATGCATACGCATACATGAACGTGTGTGTTTATATATGTGCATAAAAATTAAAAAAAAAAAGTACAGAATCAAAGCAAATTAGCCGAAACCAAACTACACATATACATGTGTCAAAAATCGAGTCAACGTGAAATGCGACCCAAAGCTAATACGAATTAAGCAACACGAACCGAACTCTTCGTAATATTAACCTTTAATAAAAATAAGTCGACATATAAGTAACGAAATTACCTGGGCCGACCCGAATATGATCTATAATTTCAAATAAGATTTGGTTTGTCATCCTTGGTTTAGGACACTCAATGATGAATAGTGGGCTTAAAGTCCCAAAGCCCAATCCATAACTATTGGGCCATGTTCAAATAAAGACATGTGTATATCATGAATAGTAGCACAAAAACTTATAGGATTGCTAGAAGTAGTCAAGTAGATATGCTATGAACAAAAGTAGCAGTCTCCATGGGCTAAAGACATCAACACAAATTCATAGTATATGTTGTTTTAACTTAGTAGACATAGCCCTTAACAAACATGCCCTTTTTCGCCTCCTCGGATTCACCCTCACCGGTGTATTTCCCGAGCTGAGCCAGTGAGTTGGCACTAGCCCTCTGCAGCAAAGCATCTTGAGCCGCCTTCACATTCTCGGGCCTTCCTCCCCATGTCTTCAAACAAGTGTTCTGAAGGGCCCGTGCGTATGAAAACGACACGTGCCATGGGTTCGGGCTTTGGTTCATTGCATTCAAGTTGAGTGTAGCCTCCACCTCGGATTGTCCACCCGACAAAAACTGCATTTTAGGTAACAAGTTCAAGTTGAAACGGGTCAGTTTTTTAGTGCATGTCAAAACGGGCCGGGTTGAGTTGGCCCGCAAACATTAAAGGTTTAGGTAGGGATACAAGATACTTGCCATGATTCCAGGAACCGCAGGCGGGATTCTTCTATGAAGAAGGCTGAGAGTGTAAGAAGCAACTTGTTCGGGTGTGGCCCGTTCTTTGCAGTCGGCACCAGGTGTAACCATGCTTGGTTTCAAGAGGATGCCTTCAAACATCACGTTGTTTTCGGCTAAGTAAAAGAACACTTCAGCCCACACCTTTTGTGCAACCTCAAAGGTCCTGTCAATTCCGTGCTCTCCATCAAGCAATATCTCGGGCTCGACAATTGGGACCAGCCCGTTGTCCTGCAAACCACACCACATAACACCCAGATTTCAGACCTTGAACCACAACGAACCATGGTGCATAGATCAGTTTGTTACCTGAGAAATAGCAGCATAACGGGCCAAACCCCAAGCTGCTTCCTTCACTGCAAGTGCTGATGGACCATTGGGAATGCTCACAACAGTGCGCCTAAATGATCAAGAAACTAAGTTTAGGGGTTCTATTTTTTTTTTTTTTGGCTCATTTACTTATTAACAGTCTATTTGGGCAATGTTTTATACGGGCCAAATGGGCTGAACGGGTTGAAACTGCCCGAGAGAGTTTTCTTAATCCATACTTCTTAACCACATTATTTAAAAACTTTATAATATATTTATGAGTTAACTGCCAGTTTTCGTCCTTATGGTTTGTCCAATTATGTCAGTTCATGCCAAATTTAAGATTTGTATCATTTCCGTCCATGACATTCTTGAAACATGTCAATTTCGTCCAAAAAACTAACGTCTGTTAAAACCTACTGTTTAGAGAAGGGTAAAACCGTCGTTTTACCTTTTTATTAACCCTGTTTTTTAAACCCTAATATTAATAATAGGGTTTTAAAAAATGACGTTTTTACCCTTCATTAAACTGCAGGTTTTAACAGACATTAAGTTTTTGGATGGAACATGTTTCAAGAATGTCAAAGACGGAACTGATACAAATTTGAAAGTTGGCCTGGACTGGCATTATTGGATAAACCACAGGGACAAAAATGAGAGTTAACTCTATATTTGTTCTTAAAACCTTCAAGAAAAAGGACAAAAAGTGGTTGCGGGTCAACAGGAGACCCTAATATAAGTCATGAATTACCACCCAAACCCACATCGGCCCGTTACCAAACTTGCGCATATTGCCACCTACAGAAAGAATGAGTGGTTTGAACAACAACATATATTTACCATTTGGCGAAACGGGCACCCTGTTGGTAGTAAGCAGCCGAACGAGACGCAAGTCCATCAAGACCTTGGCACCATGACTCATCATTTGAAAATGCCAATGGGACTAGACCCTGTAAAAGTAAGCACTCGGTTAGCACTTAGCCGTTGCATCATTTGTACAGCAGCGGACGGTTAATGTACCACAAAAAAATATGTTGAGTCTAGATACATTACCTTGTCAACCTTGATACCGGGGACAATTCCTTGTTCCAAAAGAACATCGACGATCTTCTTGCCATCGGTTGTGGATTGGTACAAAGTTTCCTCAAAGAGGATGGCACCTGAGATGTAGTTGCCTAGACCTGGTGCACTAACCAAGAGGGTCCGGTAAGCTTGGCGGTTAGCTTCGGTGTTCTCTAGCCCGATTGAGTCTAACCGCTTTCCACAAGTCGCGTTTGACTCGTCCATGGCAAGGATTCCCCGGCCGGGGGAGGCCACGGTTTTCTACATAAACAAATTCACTCATCAGAAATATGTTTCATGTTACTTGTCATAGAGGTTAGACCAGGGGTGCTAATGGGTCGTATTCGTGGTTTGGCGGGTCACCCGAAATGAACCGGATAGTTGACTCAGAACTGAAAATCATGTCAGACACGTGAACCATGACACGGATATAACGGGTTACACCAAAAATTTATTTTATATTTTATTTTCTTTTTGCATATTTATACTCTAAAATTACAAACTTACAACAAATATATATAATATAATTACGATTACAGTTATATTATAAAAAGCGATGCCAATTTCTCTTTTAGTTTTAAAGTTTTTTTCACGGGCTAGACGGATCCCCCCCCCCTCCCCTTTTTTTTCGCTTCGTAGTGTAAGATTTATCGAATTTTGTTTATGTAGTGTAAAATATTAGACTTTGAGAGTCTGACCACCCCTGATTTTACCGAAAACTAAGTTCAAGATCCGTCAATGAACCCATGAACCCCTAACGTCAACCCGAGCCCAACCCATTTAGCTAAACGTGTTCGACCCGTAACTAACCTAAACCCACGAATTTCGTAATAAGTTAGGTTGGCAACGGATTGAAAACAGGTAAAGCTGGTGGCCAAAGCTTTTTTTAAGGAATTTACAACTTTATAAAAATAAGAAAAAAGTAAAAAAAAAAGATATATTATTTTTAAATATGTTAATATAATTGATGTGATGTTATCTTATACATTCGATTCTTATTCTATAGCCAACTTGTTTTCTAATCTATAAAGAGTCCCAAGAATCTAAACAATTCATAAACATCAACAACATAACACAAAAAACACTAACCGCGGTTTTAACAAGCTCATCGGCATAAGAACTTGCACGGACAGTAAGTGCTGAGGGTGCAGCCGCGTTGAACCGGACCGCAGACACGTTGGCTTGTCGAAGCGTCTGGCCCTTGACCCAGTCAGACTTATCAAGAACAGTTGCTGCAGATGGCTTGAAAAGAGAAGCTGAGGCCATAATTGGATTCAATGAATGAACTCAACTTCTATCCTTTTGAATTAAGCACCACTCATTATGTGTTTGGGTTCACTGTTTTATACTTCTACTTGGTGTCACTTGTGATATGCATTTTGAGGCCATAATGGGTTGGCCAATGGTAGGTTGCCACGTGGGTGATAACTTTGCTGACATGGCAAGTGGGAATTGAGCAGTTGTTGTGAAGATGATATGTGATGAAGGGTTGATATTTGGCCCCCTGTGGAGAGCTTATGATTGCCATTAAGTGAACATGTGATTGTGGGTAGGTTGCATGAATAGTCCTTGGATTTATGTCTGTGTTACATTTTTGTCCATGTGAATATTGCTGGTTAACAATAAATGGTTCATATGTTAAATGATTGGTGATATGATGATATATGATTTAGTTGGTAATGAGCGGGTTTTACCTCACCGCACTGTCGTGCCTTTGGGCGAGTGTTCACGAGCTTCAGCCCTAGGTGAGGGTTTTCCCTGGTTCGGAGGCGAGTGTATCCCGATGTGGTGAATTTCGCCAATAGCCCATTTGAATGATTCGTTGGCCATTCAAAAAAAAAGTTGGCAATTTATCAAATATAAAAACTATATGCTGGAGGGGATTAAATAGATTATTAGAAAAACAAAAACTTTAAAAATTATTCAGAGATTTATTAACATTTGAGTAGATTTTAGATAGCCGTTGAATAATATATTTTGGTGTGTGAAATGAATGTAACAAACACGAACGGATGCTTGTTCGTGTTCAGTCTTTTAACTTTAATCGAAAAATGTTTAACTTATCGTGTTAAATAGGTTAATAGGTCAACATGACACGTTTATGGCCCGTTTTTCAAGTTGTATAGTTCTACAGGCTTTATAAATTATTAAACATGGATTATAATTTTTGATAACTTATATTTAATTGTGTTAGTTGTGTCTTATTATTTTAAATTGTATTTAGTGAATCGTGTGAAACGTTTCATGTCATTCATGTTATTGAACTGCTATATTTAATTATGTTATACGTTATATCGTGTCATTCATGTTATCAAACTCATAACCGTTAATCTTGTTAAACATGTAGTATCGTGTAAACCACTTAATAAACATACTAGTGTTAGTGTTTAGGAAAATGACACATTTGGTTAAACGTGTCGTGTTTGGGTTCAGTAGTCGTGTTAAAAATGTGGTGTCGAACACAACCCGTTTAACACAACAAAGCATGTTTTTCCAGCTCTACTTAAACAAACAAATTTTTGTGTTCATGTTCATTATTATTAAGAAGATGAACATGTTTATGTTCTTTATTGTTCTTTCTTAATTCTAAACAAAGATAAATACAAACAAGTTTACATAAATGAACAAAAGAGAAAAACTAATGGGTCATGAAACCTCTTGATACAACATCAAAACGCCAAAAAAATTACTCTATAATTTGACCTCTGTAACATAATGACTACTTTCTTAAAGAGAGAAAATTTCGACTTCACTTGTAACGATGCCTTGATTCTATTTAAGATAAGTAGAAGAAACCCACAGAAGCGTGTATGTTACCAACGATGTTGTCACTTCCAAACTCCTCGGCCCTTTCAGTACTGGTGGAATAACCGACACCATCAAGAACGTTCCCAACAGCCACGACACGATAAAGGTTCCAACCCTGTAACAAACTGTCAGACACAATTGCTACATAAAAAACAAAACCGCAAAGTATGAAGCATACCCGTAAAGAAAACCGCTGAGTTTACTCTTGAGCCGATCGTATATAGTTTACGCTTGGTTTGTGACCCGCGTATTTTTGGACTAAGAAGGTTCTAGCACTTTGGATTTCGTCTTCGGAAGCTTCCTTGCTGATACCGAGTCTTTTGTATGGATCGTTTATGTTGATTCTTGGAAAAATGACCGCGTTCAAAGTAAGCAACAGAATTGTGGAGTTCTGGTTTGATTAAAAGTACCAGTAAAGAAATTGAACTGCACGTTATCGATAGAAGTGTGCATTTTATAAGTGACTGATATTAAATAAACGAACGAACATGAACAGACTTTTTTGTTCATTTAATTAAAAGAAACGAACATGAACACACGTTTTGTTCATTCAATTCTTGAACGTTCGTTTATGTTCGTTCGTTTAAATTTTAATAAATATATACATAGTTACAGTTATAAAAAATATAAACATTAAAGGGGATTCTGCTACTTATATAAAAATAACTTATTAGTAATTGGGCTTCCTAGTAATAAAAAGTGGATTTTCGAATTGAACTTATCGTAATTAATCAATAATTTACATGCTCGTTTATGTATGGTCAATTGTGTTCATTTGTGTCCGTTATGTTTATCAAGTTATGCTAGTATAAGTTTTTTGTCTATGTTGTTTACATTCGTGAACTGTTCATTTAGGTTTTAAATGAATGAACATAAACGAACATGAACATGAACATGCTCATTTTCTTAATGAACAAACATGAACAAAAAAATGTGTTCGCTTATATGTTTGTGTTCGTGTTCGGTTGCAGTTAAATGAACGAACACGAACATGTCCACGTTCGTGTTCATGTAAACCATTCATTTCTCGAGACTCTTAACTTTGACCAGTTTTGACCCACATGTACCTGGCTTTTCAGTCATCTCGTGATAAATCTTCATGTAAACCATTCATCACCGAACGAAGCATCCATGGCACATTTCACCACAGAAATTCTTTTCGTGATAAATCTTCGTGTAGAACAATTCAAACTATTTCGTCTGCTTAGACGATGAAATTATTGAACTAATCCCAGTTTTAGTAACCAAATACAAACTCTTATCAAGAGTGATCAGTAAAATTACCTTTCAAGACATAAAAAGTCTCTACGTGTCCCCTGATCTTGAAAACCCAAAGTGCGCTTACATGGTAAAGTTGGCCCTCTCGAATGGAGGTGAAAGCAATACCTTGTAGGGCTTCCGGTCAATCCAGATAGATTCATCTTTTTATAGGCACAACTGAAGTTGGTCACAAGCCTTAAAAAATCAAAACAAAACCAAGAATGATCATGAGTATGAAAAACAAGGAGGACAGGACAACTAAAGTAACAAAAAACAAACAGATCAATTGAAAACATAAACAGAATTTATCCAATCTGCCACAGTGAGTATTAGGGGCGTTCATAAACCATCGAAACCGCCTAAACCGAATCAAGTCAGCAGATTTGGCCAGTTTGAAATTAGTACAGTTCGATTCGGTTCATGACTTCATGTTTTGCCAACTTACGGTTTGGAACTTGAAACCGGGCGTTAAAAATTTATTATTTTTTTATTTTAAAAATTAAGTTATTAATATACATGTGTTACGATGAAACAGAAGAACTTAACTTTTTTCTGTGCTAAAAAAAGGACGCGGTGGCATTTTTGTAAATATTGTAATTACATAATTCAGCAAATAATTGCACTATATAGTGTAATAATTGTTACGCTGCAATTTTTTGTAGAGTAATTATTACGCTACTGCTTCGCACCATTCGCGCGCTAAAGCTTGTTTGTACATGATCCCACCCCAATGCATATTATATTCATGAGCAATACCTATAATTTGAAAACCTTCAAAACCGGTGAAGTCGGTTCAAATTTTCCCAAAACAGCAGTTACCGGTGAGGCCCAAAATTTAATCAAAACCGAACCTGACCGTGACCACCCCTACTGAGTATGAATTATGACACAAAGGTGCAGTTTGTTTTTTAAGAGGTAAAATGTCTACAGCCTGCGGACCACATCTGTAGAAAAAGATGTGGACCAAACCTCTGCAGTCTGCAAGAAGAAGGTTGTTTGTTTTTTAACGTATGTATGTAGACTTCTAAAATAAACCGGTGGTGGTAGTGGTGGACGGTGGTGGTGGACGTGGGTGGTGGTGGGCGGTGGTGGTGGTGGACGGTGGTGGTGTTTAACCCTCTGCAACCTTAGAAATCTTAAAAGTGGTTGGGCCAAGTCTGCACCAAGATGAGCTCACGAATACATTTTTTAATTGAAACGTCTTTGGAAAAACAAACAGTGTGCAGATAGCAATGTGCGCGTAGTCTACGCTTTAGAAAAACAAACACTACCAAACATAAATTCTAGTTATGCCTTGCAAAATGGGGTGGTCGGGTTGGACAGCGTAACGGGTCAGGACAGGTTATCTTGAAAATGGTTATTTTGGTCCAGGTCAGGACGGGTACAGGTCTGCGTTGCAAAATGGGCGGGTCGGGTTGGGTAGGGTAACGGGTCATTTTGAGAAAAATGTTATTTTGGTCCGGATTCGTGTTTAAACGGGTCAATGTCCAGTGAAACAATTTGCACAATAATCTCAATTAACCTAAACATAATCCAACAAATAAACAAGAAACAAGTATAACGTTGATGCTGACCGTCAATTTCAATGTCAAATCATACATTGCAACAGATTATCAAACTATCAACAACTGGAAGACGAATTACCTGAAGAGTGTAAAGATTAAACGATGCTCTGTGAATCAAATAATGAGATGAAAAGCTTTGAATTAGTACTTAATCTATATGGGTATTGAGACGACGATTGTTGAAGAAGCAACGGATTAAGGACAGCATATCGGGCAAGGGGTTCATGGGTTCCGATTGAGGGCTGGGTTCTGACCCAACGATGTCGGACACAAACGTAATAAAGTTAAGTAAAATCGATTTTAGTTGTATAGAGGCCGTGTATCAGAGAATATCTTATACGACTCGTATACACTTATACAAGTCAAGTTTTTCGAGTGAATGACAGTCGTATACACTTATACAAGTCAAGTTTTCCGAGTGAATGACAGTTAAACGATCAGTATACACATAAGGTTGTATACATGTTAGAGAATTTCAGCTTTGTTGTGTGATATGAATGTATACGAGTCGTATACTTGTATACGGCCTATATATAAGTTGTACATATAGTAAGACCCTTTTTAAAGATGATGTAAGTCGTTTACTCTTACACGTGTTGAAGGGGTATGGTCCCAAATCCTACGCTGACTATTCAGGTCGCGCGCGAGACCATACTCATATTAAACCAATTTGGTAGCTTTCCTGACCTCGCGTCGTCTAATCAGATGTACTCCAGATTGCGCGCAAGGTCAAAGTTAACACAGGATCAGATTTGACACTTAACTCCTTAGATAAAAACCCTGACTTCCTGGACCTTGCGCCGGTTACACGGGATATTCCCCGGGGTCGCGCGGAGGAAAAAAGCGCAGGTAAACCTAAGACAAGTACCAAAAGTACAAGTGGCAGAGCAGTGGACCAATGAGCGTCCAACAGGCTATATCTGTTTATGCTGCACGACGGACAATCGTACAGGAGACAAGAAGGTACACAAGTACGCACACGTGGCACCAATCAGCGTGCGCCGACCACTGCTCCATGATCTCCACTTAGCTGCTGATGACTGTCCAGACAACAAGGGTGGTTGTCAGGACACGTGGATCCATTCAGCGTGCGCCAGCTATCCTCTCGCCTTGAAGCACCAACGGTCGTGGCAGAGGAGACAGAATGGATATTCCTTGTTGTCGACTACAGGCCCAAGGCCCATCAGCCCATCTCCTTCACAAACCACCTCGGCTATAAATAGTGAACTTCACCTCCAGGCAGTGGCGAAGCTTGAGATTTTCGACAGGGGGGGTCGAAAACGTATATACCCAAAAATTTCTATACAAAAACGACATACTCTCCACTACTGAACGAAAAGTTCGGGGGGTCGGCCGGCCCCTTCGCCCCCACTATCCTTCGCCTATGCCTCCAGGTTTAAGGATCGCTCTTTTAATCTCTCACTTTATACACATACTATTATCTTCAAAACAGATACTTATTCTCAAGCCGGATGGCGGTTACAAGGAGAACCCCCCTATTCTCCTCCTTGTAACGAGCTTACGGTGTGTTACTGTTTTGCAGGATCATCATCATAGCAGCTTAGACGAGACAAAGAAGATTAACCCTTATTTGTCGAGGCACAAATCCCAGACTAATTACCAGATTAGTTTGGTGTTTTTTCACGTGTTTAGAAAAGAAAAATCCTAAAAGTTGACATGCTTAATTATATTTAAAAACTATTTTACTGTAGTTTGGTTCTGATTTTGATACCCGTGATTATCTTGACCATATATATGTGTGTGTATTTATAATTTGAGCAAGTCCATAAGTTCTTATTGCATTTGAACAAGTGAGGAATCACGGTGTGCACCTCACTTATTGTATTACAGTACCTTGAATGTATGCAGAACAATTGGTGCGTGCCTAACAACCCATTCTGAAATGGTCTAAGTCGACATTATTAAAAAAATCAAAACAAATGACATATCTTCTCCGGTTTAAAAGTGAATCAGAAAAAAAGTAACTTGTATGGGGTGGATGTAGATGAGAGTGAAGTAGAAGATTGGCAAGCTCACTAAAGTGTAAACCCGGTAAGTTTCTATTTTCTTATTTGGGCTTAGAAGTAGGGGCGAATATGAATCGAGTCTCAAATTGGAGGGAAGTCATTGATAAATTTAACAAACGATTATCAATGTGGAAGGCGAAACTCTTATCGTTTTCCGGGAGAATTACACTAATAAAGTCAGTTTTGGGGAGTTTACCAAACTATTATATGTCACTTTATAAAGCACTAGCGACCGTCATCAAAACTCTAGAAGGTCTAAGAAGCAAGGTAGTGTTTGGTATGCAGGAATGACAGGTGGAATGGAATGAATGATTACGAGGGAATGAAGAAAAAAGTGTTTGGTTGGTCAATGGAATGGAATCATCATTCCAAAAGGCATTCCATTCCTTCAAAATCATTCCTTCCACCCCCATGTTTTTTTTTCATTCCATCCCCACTTGCACCATTCATCAACAACACCAGAACCCATCACCTTCGCCACAACCCACCACCACCACCACCACCCCCACCACCCACCACCGACGCCATCGCCGCCACCCGCCACCACCTCGCCCCAACAGCCACCGCTGCCGCCGCCACCACCACCCACTCGCCACCGTTATCACCCACAGTTGCGACCAACCGCCAACGCCACTCGATGCCGCCGCCCACCACCATCGTCGACGCCACCACCACCGCCACCACCAACCACCGTCGCCACCACTAACCACCACCTTTGCTGCCATCCACCACCAATGGCCACCTTGCCGCCACCACCACTCGAGGGAATGAAGAAAAGAGTGTTTGGTTGGTCAATGGAATGGAATCATCATTCCAAAAGGCATTCCATTCCCTCAAAATCATTCCTTCCACCCCCATGTTTTTTTTTCATTCCATCCCCACTTGCACCATTCATCAACAACACCAGAACCCATCACCTTCGCCACAACCCACCACCACCCACCACCGACGTCATCGCCGCCACCCGCCACCACCTCGCCCCAACAGCCACCGCCGTCGCCGCCACCGCCACCCACTCGCCACTGTTATCACCCACAGTTGCGACCAACCGCCAGCGCCACTCGATGCCGCCGCCCACCACCATTGTCGACGCCACCACCACCGCCACCACTAACCGCCACCTTTGCTGCCATCCACCACCAACGGCCACCTTGCCGCCACCACCACTCGTCGTCAACGCCGCGCCGCCACTCGCTGCCACCACCACCACCCATCGCCGCCACCGACACCAACCACCGCCACCTATAACCACCCACAATCATTACCACCGACCACCACTACCACCACTACCACCACTCACCACTGATTTTATTACTCTGTTTTTCTTGCCTACCGAACAATACACAATAATAATTCATTTCATTCACACATGATAACCAAACAAGACATGGAATGGTAATGATCCATTGCATTCCCTCGTCCATTCCATTACCTCGTCTATTCCATTCCTTCGTTCATTCCATTACCCCATACCAAACAGACCCCAAGTTCCTATGGGGAGGTAATAGTGAAGCGAGGAAAATTAGATGGGTTAGATGGGATAAAATCTTAGCATCTAGATTAGTGGATAGCCTTTTGGTTGGGGGTATAAAAGAAATGAACCTAGCACTATTGTTAAAATGGTTGTGGCGACTAAAAGATGAACCGGAACAACTTTGGGTCAACACAATAAAGGCAACACATCACAATACTCGGGTGAACAGTATGATTCCTATGCAAAGTTCAATGACAGGGTGTTTGAAAGCTATAGTAAACATACAAAATGAGTTCTAAAAGATGGTGTAGATATTAAAACGTAGAGTAAATTGCCATTTTAGTCCTTGGGTTTTTGTCCAAATTGTCATTTTAGTACAAATAGTTTTTTTTTCTCCTCTGGGTCCCTGACTTTTCCTTTTTCTTGCCATTTTGATCACATTGCCTAACTTAGTCTAAAAACCATGTTATAATCAGGGGTATTTTTGGCATTAAATTCTTATGAGGTTTATAAATTATGTTGTAAACTACCCCTGGTTATCATTACACAACAGTTATGCCAAAAATACCCCTGGTTATAACCAGATTTTTAGACTGAGTTAGGCAATGTGATCAAAATGGCAAGAAAATGGAAAAGTCAGGGAACCAGAGGAGAAGGAAAAACTATTTGGACTAAAATGGAAATTTGAACCAAATCTCAGGGACTAAAATGATAATTTACTCAAAAAGTATTTTATAAGTAATGTTAGAAAAGGTGAAAATACTTTATTTTGGTCAGACTATTGGATAGAAGGTGGCGCCCTAAAAGACAGGTTTCCTAGGTTGTTTCGGTTAGCGAAAACAAAGGAGCAAAGGTCATCGAATGCTACAAAGACAACAATTTGAATAGAATATAGGATTGGACTTGGTGCAATGTACGAACTGATGAAGAGGAGAAAAAAGAAATGTTTGAGCTGAAATCAATACTATCGCAACAGGCTATCTTAGAGGGGAAAAACTTTTGGAGATGGAAGCGTGGTAAAGAAAACGGATTCTCGGTATGTATGGTTCGACAAACTTTAGCGAATCAGATTGACTTGAATAGACCGGCGTGTGACTTTTGGTGGAACAAATTGTTTTACCAAGGGTTAGTATTTTGTATGGCGCGCGTATGAGGAAGAATTCCAACTGCCTCAGAATTAATAAAACGAGGAGCAAATCTACAAACAAACAAATGTGTAATGTGCGATGGTCCGGAAGAAACAATAGGGCGTGTACTTGTCTGGTGTCAAAGAGATAAAGAAATATGGAGACAATTTTTCTGGTGGATCGGGGTATCGACGAATCATGGGCTAGAATCGGTAAGACAAAATACGAAACGTAAGTAAAATAGGTTTATCAAATAAGTGAAGCAGAATAGTTCATGCAATTTTCTCAGTAGTGTTGTGGTATATTTGGAACATAAGGAACAAAAGACTTTTTGAAGGAAAAGACATGAGCACATACACAGCAGTGGAGGAGATAAAGGAACAAGTTTTTGAATGGATGAAAAATCGAACCAAAGGCTTTAATACAATGTGGGAGAAGTGAAGAAAATTTGATGGAACTGATTGAGGTCTCGGTTTATCGCTGAGTGTGTGTAGTTTTATTGTTTTTGTTTACCTTTTCTCGTTTTATGTTTTTGTTCTTTGTAGCTTCTTGCTGCGTTTTGGTTGTACACGATAGTCACTACAAATCTTAGTAAGGAGTGGAAAGATTATGACTATATTATTAGTGAAACACTTATACATTAGTGTCATCATAGATAAGTTGAATTAATCTTTTGACAAAAGGTAATCGAACCATCGCCAACCCTTATCATCGAACCTATAACCAAGCCATGACGGATACCACGCTGTGATGTGACTGTGTCGTTCCGATCAGTCAAAAACCCAATTAAACCTAGGTAGCTAGGATAAGTCGGGTATCGTATCCACGAAGAGCATGTGGTCAGTATCACACTAGTGGTTCGATTGTCTAAACTATTTACAAACAAGTGTACAAAATAATTATGAAGCTTGCTAATTTTCTTTGTTTGTTTGTTTGGTTGAAAAAGGTGTCGAAGTGAACCGACAAATTGCTATTATCTAAGACAATGGTTTGTTAACTAGGATTGCAAAACTTAACTAAGTGGTTGAAAACAATAATTTAGAAACAAGTTCCACACCCGGTTCGATAATTGCAGGACCTAGGGTTCCTACATGTTTTAACTTGATTCAGTTGCATATAGTGATTAACGAATTTAGTGTCACGTGGCTTAGGTGCCAAAAGCTATCAACGTTACAGGAACGGACCGCAGTGCACTTCTTTACCAAGAACATGTACATCCTAACCTAAGATAAGGCATAATTGCACACAACCATTTCGCAAAGTCAAATTTATCATCACTCGACAATTTACGAATTCGAAACAAATGCAAGACAATTATCAAAGGTTTCAAATACTAACCAACTTGTCACAAAATCAAAGCAAATAGAAATGTTTAAGCCCTAGAAAATCTTACAAAGTCTACACCGGGGTGGAACCCTAGAAGATTAGCCTCTCATGGTGTTAGAGGATTGGAATCCGGATCTTGAGGATGAAGAACTAGCAATAGAAATCTTGGTTCTTGGATGATCATCATGATTGGGAATAATTAGAGAGTGTTTTCCTTTTTTTTAATGAATGGGAGTTGAAGGAATAATAAAGTGTAACTCCCCCTTTCCAAAATTGACTTTTTCTCTCAAAAAATCCCGTTTTTACTAATTAGCCAGTGTACAGCAGATAATGCGTCAATTTCTGGCCCTTCAAAACCTTATATTTTGATTCATCTCTTCGAGCTACCCCAAATGCATATATTATAAGCCCCGAAACTCATTTTTTAGCTCAGGATAAGTCAAAATGAAGTTTGGACTGTTTCTGGCGCAGAGTTCAGCTCAGTTTTGCCTCTTTTTGCATTTTCTTCAATTATGTTCTCTCTAGCATCCGCCCAAAGTTTCAGTAAATCTCCAAAATGCACCTTAAACCCGTCAATACCTGCAAAACACAAACCATATCAAAGTAGTGTATTCTAGCAAGTAACTTCGTGTAATTAACCAAAATTAAAACCATTAAGCTATGGAATTTTACCAACCCATCATGCTGCCATCTTGTTATCGGGACCATATGTTTTTTCAGTTAGGGTAACCACCAGTGGCGGACCCAGGAATTTTTTTATAGGGGTGCAGAACATTTTCAAAAATTTTAGGCCCCAAGGTATATAAGTAAAAAAATTGGTTCGTATCGGGTCGGTTCGAGTCGGGTCGGGTCATGTAAAACAAAAGAACATCAAACTAAATGGTTGATATGGTCCTCTTAGTAGATATGTCCTTCTAATCTTATCTTGTTGACTCACGTTATATGATTCAATCGGCTTGCGATTATAAGGATCCGAAGGAAGAGTATCCACATCAACGAATTCGGAAGATGTATCAACTTTACTCTTAAGAAATCGCGCCATAACGTCCCTACTCATGGTTCCTATTGGCTATCACAAACAAATTGATCTATAAGTTCATGGCTCCATAACATATTACATAATGTATCAAGTATTCAAACACTAGAAATCATAATGTAAATCACACTAAAAATCATCTAAACATCATATACACCATTAAAAAAAACCCAGACATCAGGTCTGATCGTATATAACCCATCACAAAAAGACAAAATATCATCACTAACAAAATATAAATATATAACCCACCACAAAATAAAATATCATCACTAACAACAAGCACATGTCTCTTGCCATCAAAAAATCACTTCCGGTGGCTACCGGTTCCGTCCCACCCCACCAAAAATCAACCAAAAATCATCAAAAATAACATAAAAAATTACCCGTGTTCGATCGGCGGTGGTATGATGGCTGAGTACGGTGGTATGCAGCTGCTGTTGTCGCTGATGTTTTGATCGCTGGCATGCGTGCAGGGATTATAGAGAGCGGGAGAGAATATGTAAGGGTTTTGGGCTTGTTTATTTTATTTTAGTTTGAAATATTGTTGATTTGTTGAGTTTGTTTATTGGGCTAAGACTTAGTAGTGGGCTAGTTAAAGGTATTGGGTATTTGAGTTTAGTTATTTAGGTATTAAAAGTTATATAATTTATGTAGTGTTTTAAAAAAAATAAGAGTTTACTAAAAAAAATTAAAATATAAATTGATAACACTTTTTACCTAAGGGATGCGGACGGAAAATTCAAGGGGTGCGGACGAAAAATTCCAAGGGGTGCGGACGGTATTTTCGACGGAACTTAACACTAAATTTTTTTTCCCGGAGGTGCGCCCGCCCACCTTGGGCAAACCATAAGTCTGCCCCTGGTAACCACCTACAAACTTGAACTCGAACAACTTCCTGAATACCATTTTCATTTTTTGGGTGTTTGTGGGTGGGTTGGGGGGGGGGTCTTCAGGTTAAACAGGATAACATTCGAACCCATGAAAGATCTTGATGGTACAGTCTTCTTCGACCAAGCTAAATGAACACAAAATATAATAATTCCATAAAAAATTAAATAACATGAATGGTTACTGTTGATGCAACAAACACGGGACCAAGGATGGTAGCTAAGCTGGTTAGGCAAAAGGGGTGAAGGGTTCAGTTTTGCCTAACGCAGGTCGCGGGGTCCCTCCACGTTTGCAAAACGTGGAAGGAGGTTCACTAGTATGTTCTTGTTATTTGCTTTGAGGTTCCTTCTTCGAGGCCAGCTCGAATCCAGAAAAGAAAGCAAATAGAATGAATGAGATGAATCTGATGAAGAGTTATTTGGAAGTGACAAAGAACTCTTTGAATGACTAGAGATTAAGGAATCTCTGTGCTCATTGGAATGTCTTTGAAGTGTTCAGGAGCTGTCCTCTTATAGTGGAAGACTCCTCCTGAAATGGCATAAACTATACTAGCGAGACCTGTTTGCATATGGAGGGTTTCCCCTTTTGGGGTTGAAGGCTTTGGACCCCTGGTTAATAGAGTGTGCCTGTGCAGACCTGCTCTGACTTTGTGAGTTGGTGAGCATGGGTTGGTGAGACTAGTCCTTGGACATGACTGATTACTGTTTCTCGATTTCCTCATTTTACAGCTTTTCATCCGATGAACCTTTCAACCTTTTAAGCTCTTTGCATATTAATCATTTTGTTTGTCCTTGGGCTACCCCCGTCGTCAGCCCCCCAAGTCAGAGGTTTTTGGGGTAGTATACTCAAAGACTTCTGACTTTTATGCACGTCTTTTAAAGGCTTCAAGGGTTCGTTGCTTGGAGGCTTGAAAGGTTTGAGGCAGTTACTTTTTTGAATTTTGAATTTGAAACGATTTGACAGTTGATTTGATTGACATGTGTCAGGCGGCGGTTTTGCAGGTACCATTTATTTACCTTTATTACCCCTACTTTATCATCATATTTATTTTGTGTTTAGAAAATTTCTTCACTTTACTCTCAATCATTCACAGTTTCCTTCCTCAGGTTAGTTTCTCTCCTTCATTTTCGTTTTTGCTTTGTTCAATCATGGGTGCCCTTAAGGATTTAGCGAGGTCATTTTCTCGAATGACACAAGAGGAAGTAGACCTGTTTTGCCTTGAATATGGTATTGATAAAAAGTTTAATCCAACCGCCCCTTCTTGCGATGTTTCTATTGACAAACCGATTCCTGGTTCGATTGCTTTGTATTGTCGCCATTTTCAATGGTCCAATCTTCGTTACCCTTTTTCGTTTTTTGTTCTAAACTTGCTTGAGTATTACCGAGTGTCTTTTGGGCAAGTTCATCCAAAAGGAATGGCTAGGGTTTTGCACTTTGAAGTGCTCTGTCGTGCTCTTGGCTATGATCCCTCTCTGTTGCTTTTCCGGAGGTTTTTTCGTTTAGCCAAAAATGGCGATTGGTTTACTTTTGAAACGACAAAGGTTGATACTTGTCTCATTTCATCCATGGTTACAACCCTTGGATCCTGGAAGGATCAGTTTTTCTGGGTTTCTGATTCTATCATTCCTTTCAAAATGGTATGGAGGCGTCCGGATGCTGTTCTCAGTGATCCGGAGCCTTCTGAGTCTGAATTGAATGATGCCTTTCTTTCAGCCATTCGGGGGTGCCCTTCGAGGGTTCGTCCCTTTCCCGAACATTTGTTAGTGCTTTTAGGGGTTAGTAATATTTGGGCAAAAGCCGATCGGGATCCGGTGTTAATGAGAAATGGTATTGGTATGCATTTTCCCCCTTTATGCCTTTTTAGTTTACTTTGTTTGTGACTTATTTTTCTTTACTTGTTTTTTGCCAGTTATGTCTGCTTTGGACTTTATCAAAAGTGACGACACGTCTGATGTTGTTTTTGAGGATGCCCCGACTGTTCCGGGTGAGAATGTTGTGGTGAGAACTTCCGAGCAAAGGTTTGAGGGCACGGGTTATGCTAATGTTGCCAATGTTAAGGGTTTTACCAAGTCTACTGCCCCCAAGTCTTCAAGTCGCCGATCTTCTCGTCGTTTGCTGAAAGCTGGGCCTCAATCCACTTCCACTGAGCCAGTCGATTTGACTGATGATATTGAGGTTTCAGAGGATCAGGTTGAAGCGGGTGTTGAACAAGATAAGGAGTTGGTTGTTCATGGCAAGAAGGTTCGAGGTAAGAAGGTTATTCCTGTTCAAGAATCTTCAAGCAGGGACGCTGGAGGGTTGGACCCTGAAGGTGTTTATGTGCCTGCTTGGCAAGTGAAGAATGATGATACCTTTAAGGATGTTGCCGTTTGTGAGGATGCTCTTAGTCATCTTGCTCCTCCCTCTGTTCGTGAAACCATTGCTGAGATGGACGATGACTTTATGTTATCTCGCATGGTTTTAACCACTTGTAACCTTGCTGCCATGCTTCCCCAAGGGATTACTCGCTTTCGCCAAAGGATGCGGGAGTATGAGGATTTTTCTAAAAAGAAGGACAAGATGAAATCCTCCCTAGCATCAATGAAGAAGGAAGTGGCAGGGTTTGCAGAGAAGGAGGCAGCGTGGAAGAAGGAGGTTGATGGTTTGAAGAAGATGCATGATATTGAGATGGGTGACCTGAGGAAGAGCTTTGAAGCAAATTTGTTGAAGTTGAAGGCTGATCGAGAGGCCTTGTCCGTCCAGCAGCAGGCTTTTCGTGAAGAAAATGAGGGGTTGAAAGCTTCAGTTGGTCAGGTGACTGCGGACAATCAATGGTTGATCGAGCATGGTTTCCAGCAGGTGGTTACTTAGCTTTTGCATTCCAAGGAATTTAACTCTGCCCTTGGTGATGTTTACACAAAGCTGCTGAACCTGGGGAAGCATCAAGGCCTTACTGCTGGCTATAAACTTCATGAATCTGGACAACCTTTGGAGAAGTCACCCATGTTTCGCCCCGAGGCTTCTGATATCTTCAAGGCTTCTGTTGAGCAGATGGAGAGGCTAACCTACCCTTACATTCATGAGGTATCCTCTTGCTTTGGTAAGCCTTTGTCTGTTTTACAGGGATTGAAGCCTGAGGGGTTGAATGAGAAAGTTTGTGCTGAGGTTTTGGATTCCTTGTCAAGGAAGAGGTCATACTCTGGGGATAGTGATGATACCCTCTCGAGTTTGCCTGAGGCTTCAAAGGATGCTGGTTTAGAGACCTCTGCGGTTGGTGGTGAAGAAGGGGCTAAGATGAAGAAGACTAAGAAAGCCAAGAAGTCTAAAGTTGAAGGTTCCAAGCCTTCTATTAACTGATATTTATTCGTAGCTTTCTTAGCAAACACTTTTATGTCTGTAATGGTTTAAACAATGTTAGGTTTTTGGGAACCCTTAAGGTTCCTGTGGTTGGTTGGGCCTGTATGGCCATTTGAACACTAGTTTTATTTGCAAGTCACTAGGGCTTGCTTTGACTATTTTCTGAAGGTCTTTTATGGCCTTCCTAACTATGACATTATGGTTGTTGTTTGTGTTATTTTTGTTTGCTCTAGTTGCTTGGTTTGTCTTGTGAGGTTTCAACCCTTCAGGCTTTTTGTGTAGTTGTTAATGGGTTGAAGCCTTTAACCTTTCAAGCTTGTTTTCTGTTGGCTTGAAATTTGGGTACCTTTTGGTTTGGTTTGCATGGTTAGTTGATAAGTTCGTTTATCTTTTGTCCCTTGTTTTTATTTTCTTGCCTTGTCTTTGTTTACTTTGTCTTTATGTTTTTTACACTTTAAAGGGTTCAGTGCTGCAGTCACTTTGCCTTAGTGGTTATCATCAAGACGTAGTATCTATCCTTTTCTTCATTTCGTTGTAATTTGTTTGATTTCGTAAGTCTATTTATTGAGTACACTTTTTAGACTTAAGGAACGATTGGTGTAGGCTGTTCGAACCTGTCTATGAGACATTGTTGTTTTTCTTTGATGAGTCTCATGGAGTTGTATTGATCTAGGAACTCACCCCTTATATAGGTCCATTCAACCCTTGAACCTATTGAGCGATATGGCCTGGGAGCTCATCCCCTTACATGGCCCTTGCCATGGAGTTTTTTGCTAGGTTCTCAACCTGATATTAGGATAGAAAGACAAGTTTGATAAAGTAACTTCATTCATTCAAGCAACATCTGCTTTTACAAAAGGTTTTTGTTTTGCTACAAACCAAACTTTCTATACATAGAATTTTTTCAAGGTTTTTCCGTTCCAGTGCCTTGGGAGCCTTTTGCCTTCCAGATCTCCCAGCTTGTAGGACCCTCCTTTGTGTGCTTCGAGGATGGTGTATGGACCTTCCCATTTCGGGCCTAGTTTCCCTTGATTTTCTTTTTTGCTTGCTTCGTTGTTTCTGAGGACTAGATCCCCTGGCCTGAATCGTTCGTTCTTGACCTTCTTGTTGTAATAGCTTTCCATCCTTTGCTTGTATTTGGCTTCTTGTATTGCTGCTTGATCCCGGGCCTCCTCTAGGAGTTGTAAGTTCAACATGGTCTCTTGTGTGTTTACTTCGGGATCCATGTTGACAATTCGTTGGGTTACAACTCCTATTTCAGCGGGGATTACGGCTTCGGATCCGAATACCAAGCTGTAAGGTGTCTTTCTGTGACTTGCTTTTTCTGTTGTTCTGATTGCCCATAGAACGCTAGGCAATTCTTCCAGCCAATTACTTTCATATCTTCCCAATCTTGTTTTGATGCCTTCCACTATGCTTCTGTTGGTCCTTTCAACCTGACCATTTGACTGCGGGTAAGCCACTGAGCTGAAGATTTGGTTGATCCTGTACTCCTTGCACCAAAGGCTGAAGGGTTTCTCAGCGAATTGTTTCCCATTATCGGTGACAATTACCCCTGGCAGCCCATAGCGGCATATGATATTCTCCCATACAAAGTCTATGATTTGCTTTCCTGTGATTTTGGCAAGGGGTTTGACCTCTGGCCATTTGCTGAAGTAGTCAATTGCTACCAACAGGAATTTTACTCCCCTTTTGCTTGGAGGGAATGGTCCAACAATGTCCATTCCCCACTTATGGAATGGCCATGCTGAGGTTATGGGGACCAAGTCATGCTTGGGACTTTTTGGTATTGGGGAGTGGATTTGACAGGCATCACATTTCTTCAATTGCTCGACGGTGTCACGATGCATTGAAGGCCAGAAATATCCCAAGCTCATGAGTTTTGCAACCACCGACCTAGCTCCAAAATGAGCTCCGCATATTCCTTCATGCACTTCCTTAACCAAATACTTGCTTTGTTCGGGGCCTACACACCTTAGCAATGGTGCAAGGTAACCTTTTTTATAGAGAGTTTCTCCTTGCAACACATATTGTCTTGCTTTGATCTTGACCCTTTCAGCTTCCGTTTGATCATTGGGCAGTTCATTGTTTTGAAGGAATTTTTTGATAGGAGTCATCCAATTTGGATTTTCCTCGGTGACCACATCTTGTACTTCCAATTCATCAATCGACCGGGCCTTCAACACTTCAACCAACACCTTTTTTGTGAGGTGGGCGAATGTGAGAGATGCCAATTTGCTCAAGGCATCGGCCTTTTTGTTTTGGGATCTCGGAATCTGTTTGATGTTGCATGCCTGGAAGGTGTTCATTAACTCCTTAGATTTTTCTTTGTATTTTCTCATGTTTGGCTCCTTGGCGACATAGCTGTCATTAACTTGGCTTGATACTAGTAGTGAATCAGTGAACACTTCAAGCTTTTTGACTTTCATTTCTTTGGCTAGCCGGAGACCAGCGATCAGTGCTTCGTATTCAGCCTCGTTATTGGTGGTCTGAAAGTTGAAACGAAGAGCATATGTGAATTCTAGCCCCTCATGGTTGATTAGGATTACACCAGCTCCTGACCCTTCAACGCTTGAAGCCCCATCGGTGAATAGTTTCCAGGCTTCAGGGTTGGAGGGTTCAGTGGTTGTGGTGTTTACTTCTTCAGTCTTTTGGCTTGGGACTTCGACCAGGAAGTCAGCCAGGACCTGAGCTTTGATTGCTTTTCGTGGGACATAGGTGATGTTATGTTCACCTAGTTCCACTGCCCATTTTGCCAATCTACCTGAGTTTTCAGGTTTTTCAAGCACATTCTTGACAGGTTGGTCAGTGACCACTTGTATAGGATGTGCTTGGAAGTATCTTCTAAGCCTTCTGGCTGTTTGGACCAAGGCTAGGGCGATTTTTTCAAAGGGGGGATATTTGGTTTCAGCTAGTTTTAGAGTTTTGCTGAAAAAATAAACGGGTACCTGAGCCTTGTCTCTTTCAATAGTGAGAACTGCACTGATGGCTTCGTCGGCAACTGAAAGGTACACCGATATGAGCTCCCCAGTTTCTGGTGCTGCAATATCTGGTAGTGAAGCAAGGTGCTGCTTCATTTGATTGAAGGCTTCCTCAGCTTCATCGGTCCATTTGAAATCTCTTTTATCGGAGCAATTCTTGAGCGTCTTGTAGAATGGTAGAGACCTTTCTGCCAGTTTTGAGGTAAAACGCTTCAAGGCTGCAAGCTTCCCGTTCAAGCTTTCAACCTCCTTCTTGGTTCTTGGTGGTTTAGCTTCAAGGACAGCTTTTACCTTGTTAGGGTTGGCTTTGATACTTTGCTTTCCAACGATGTGGCCTAGGAATTTTCCTTCATCAAACCCAAACGAGCATTTTTCCGGGTTAAGCTTCATGTTTATCTTTCTAAGGTTTTTGAAGGTTTATTGGATATCGTCAAGCATTTGGTATTCCGTTTTGCTTTTGATTACTAGGTCATCGACATATGCTTCCATGTTTCTACCGATTTGGCTTTCAAAGGCCTTGTCGACGAGTCGTTGATAGGTGGCACCCGCATTCTTGAGGCCAAAAGGCATCTTTTGGTAACAAAAAATGCCCTTGTCGGTGTGGAAGGCTGTCTTTTCTTCATCCTCCTTCTTCATGAGGATTTGGTGATAACCTTTGTATGCATCGAGAAAACACTTAAACGGATACCCCGTGAGAGAATCAACCTTGAGATCGATTTCCGGGAGAGGGTAGCAATCCTTGGGACAAGCCTTGTTAAGATCTTTGAAATCTATGCACATTCTCCAAGAGTTGTCGGGTTTTCTGACCATAACAGGATTTGCAATCCATGATTGGTACTTGACCTCTCGGAGGATGCCAGCTGATACGAGTTTTTCGACCTCCTGGCAAGCTGCCAGGCTTCTCTCGGGTGCCAAGCTTCTTTTCTTTTGAACCACCGGCTTTACGTTGGGTGGTATCCTTAGTTCGTGTTCAGCAATGCTTCGAGGGATCCCAGTCATATCTTCGGGAGACCAGGCGAATACATCGCTGTGATGTTTCAGCAGCTTTTCAAGGTATGAAAGGGTCTCTTGAGAAAGGTTGGGGTTGACCCTTATTCGTTGCTCGGGGTATTTAGGGTTGATGACTAACCCTTGCTTGTCTTTCTCACCGCCCGAACTTTCCCCTTCGATTAGATAAGCTTCCTGAGAGGGTTGAAGGGTTGCAATTCCTCTTTCAGTGGGAAATTTGACAGTGCCATGGCCAACGGACACTGCCATGTAGAATGCACATTGTCCGGGCCTCCCTACGATTACGTCATAGTTGGAAGGGATGTTGATAACCACGAAGGTTAGTGATCGGGTTCTTTCCTTTGATCCCTCCTTAAGACAGACATCAAGGGTTATTTGCCCCAAAGGCTTCAGGGTTATATCAGCGATGCCCTTTATGGAGGTCCCGGAGGGTTGAAGCCTTGAACGCTCCTCGTTTTGCTTAGTTGATTGAAAAACTTCTCGAACATGATTTCAGTGGCTGCTCCCGTGTCTATGTATGCTTTGCATGTTTGTAAGGTACCCACGATGGCTTCAACCACAAGGGGACCAGGGAGTGGGTCCTTTCTTGTTGGGGGGAAGCAGACACACTGAAGCTCCCAATCCTCCAACCGTCGCTTCTTGTAAGGGACCTTTTCGTCAGAATATACCATGTTTACTTCCTTCCCTTTGCCTTCAGCCATTTTGTCTCGAACCCCTTTTACCAAATGGGCGAGTTCTCCTGACTTAACAGCCTCTTCAATTCTCTTTTTCAATTGGAAGCAGTCATTGGTGTGGTGTCCCTTTTCTTCATGGAATTCACAGAACTGAGAGGAGTTCTCATTTTTTCGACTCTTGGGAAGAGGTCTGGGAGGTCTAAAGTTTTGCTTGACTTCTTCCGTCGCCAGGATTTCTTGAGGGGTTTTGGTGAGGGGAGTGAAACTCATTCCTTTATCTCTGCTTGAAGGGTTTCGCCCTTCAACTCTTCGAGGGTCTGAACCCTTTGAGCGTCTGTCGTAAGAGTTAAAGTTTCCTCTCTTTCTGGCTGGGCTACTGCTTCGCCAGCCAGGACCCCTTTTTCTTTGTTCTTTGATATCCACAGCTTCCTCTCCCCGAATGTGAGCCTCGGCTCTTTCAAGGGCTTCTTCCAGGGTTTTGGGCAGAGATTTATTGAAATCTCGTGTGAGATACTTGGAGGTTATGGCGTTCATAAAACCGGCAACCCTCATTTTCTCATCAGCCCCCACATAGGTTACCCCTTCTTTCTTGTATCGTTCAATGAATGCCCGTAGGCTTTCATCATCGCGTTGTTTTATCTGAAAGATCACTGTTGCGTCTTTAACGTACCTCCTTTGTTGGGAGAAGTTTGCCAGAAAGCCTCTGCTGAGATCGTCGAAGCTTCGAATGCTTTGAGCAGGTAGGTCGTTGAACCAGATTCTAGCGGACCCAATAAGAGTCTGCATGAACATTAGGCAGCATTCAGCGTTCGTCCATTTTTCTATTCGAGCAGCTCCAGTGAAGATCTGAAGATGATCTTCGGGATCTTCAGTCCCATCATACGTTCTGATGTGAGCTGGCATCTTGATTTTAGACTGAAAATCATAATCAGCTATCTGTCTAGAAAAGCATGAAAGGTTACTTGGCTTGTAAGGTTTAGCCAGGTCTTCTTCATGTCTCGTACCTACGTTGTTGTTATTGCCATGGTTTCCCTGGGTGGCAAGCACTTGATTGATGAAGTGTTGCCAGGGGAAGTTGGCCATCATTTGAGACATCATGTTGGGTATGAAATTGAAACCTTGAAGGCTTCCCGGACCAACTGAGCAACTTACCCCAAGAGGGGAGCTGGCAACGGCACTTCGTGCTAAAGGGAGCACAGATAAGGCTTGCTCCCATGTGGTAGTTAGAGAAGTGGGACAACTGGTCACCGGGGATTGTAGGAGTTGGTCGAGTGTTAACTCGTGTCCCAGAGGAGTACCACTAACAGTTGGTTGGGAAGAGAGAGCAGGATGAACAGTGGGGTTTGTCACAGTGGACAGATAAGGGTGAAGGTTTGAAGGGTTGCTGGGACCGGCTTCACTTCTTGTAACGAAGGGTGGTAGAGGTGGCCCAGGAGACAACGTTGGCTCAGGTTCGTCGTAATCTAGACGAATCCTTACACCTTTTTCCCTTTCTCTGTTCACATGTTGGTTAAGAAGTGATCTTAGCTCAAGGAAGTTATTAGCGACCCCCTCGGGGGTAAGTTCAACACGTGCCGGAGTGTCTGACACACCAACGTTGGGAGACGGAGCTCCAGATCTGGATGGGGTTGGTGTGTTAAAGGTAAGAAACTCGGGTGTACTCCCCGGAGTTGAAAAAGGCGTTGTTATTGTTGTGTGAGCTTGACCACTTCCCGGGGTAGAGGTGTTAGGGATCTGGTTTACCTCTCCCGGAGATCCACTTTCTGACATGGTGGCTTTGAATGAAAGGAGCTACACGTACCAGGTCTCTTTTGAGGAGAAACAGCGGCGTAGCCCCACGGTGGGCGCCAACTTGTTGATGCAACAAACACGGGACCAAGGATGGTAGCTAAGCTGGTTAGGCAAAAGGGGTGAAGGGTTCAGTTTTGCCTAACGCAGGTCGCGGGGTCCCTCCACGTTTGCAAAACGTGGAAGGAGGTTCACTAGTATGTTCTTGTTATTTGCTTTGAGGTTCCTTCTTCGAGGCCAGCTCGAATCCAGAAAAGAAAGCAAATAGAATGAATGAGATGAATCTGATGAAGAGTTATTTGGAAGTGACAAAGAACTCTTTGAATGACTAGAGATTAAGGAATCTCTGTGCTCATTGGAATGTCTTTGAAGTGTTCAGGAGCTGTCCTCTTATAGTGGAAGACTCCTCCTGAAATGGCATAAACTATACTAGCGAGACCTGTTTGCATATGGAGGGTTTCCCCTTTTGGGGTTGAAGGCTTTGGACCCCTGGTTAATAGAGTGTGCCTGTGCAGACCTGCTCTGACTTTGTGAGTTGGTGAGCATGGGTTGGTGAGACTAGTCCTTGGACATGACTGATTACTGTTTCTCGATTTCCTCATTTTACAGCTTTTCATCCGATGAACCTTTCAACCTTTTAAGCTCTTTGCATATTAATCATTTTGTTTGTCCTTGGGCTACCCCCGTCGTCAGTTACAATATATCCGTATTGTCAGTTTTGATACCTTCGTTTCCTTAAAAAAATACATATGATCCACATGATTCAGACGTCTATGACATGTTTTGTTCATTTTACCAACATAGATTACGCTACACGTGGTCTAAACACATGAGTTTTCTTTTAGTAGTCACAACGATTAGAGGTCTCACTGGAAGCAGCCTCTCTATTCTTACGAGGTAGAGGAAAGACTGGCTATATCTTACCCTCCTTAGACTCTACCTTGGCTTTGCTATTGGTGGGATTTACTGAGTATGATGATGATGAATCCCATGATATAACTCCAACGATTAGTTTTATGAGTGACAAGAGTTATTAAATCATTAACACGTTTGTACGGATCTCTATAGTTTCAACTACTATTGTGATGAGCTCTCTAGTCACCTAACGATCAAAGAAAATTTAATTAAGTGTTTATAAAGCAAATTACATACAATTAACCATTAATAAACTAATAAACTATTATGAACCAATAATTTAAATCATCAAAACTCAATTCTGTACCCTAAAATTACAACAAAAAATATTAATAATAAAAAACCAAAATAGACTTTAATAAAGTTATAACAATGTACAAATATGTGTTAGAACACAACTAGGCTAGAAAGATAATTTACGCACAACATATAAAATTGTCACACACAATGTTCTCATATCTTGAACAGATTAATTGGTTCGAGTGTCCAATCAAACTGTAAATCATACTTTTGAACCACATTTATCTAATCCGGCGGAAGAGTAACCTTGCTTAAAGCGGTGCTAGGTAATTTACCTACCTATTTCCTATCTCTCTTTGGTGCACCTATGCAGGTTTTAAAGCAACTGGAATGAATACGGCGTAAGTTCCTTTGGGGCGGGTGTTTATAAAAAACAAAGTGGCATGGGTCCCTTGGTTCAAAGTTCTAGAACCTAAGGAACAAGGTGGACTTGGCATCAGAAGTTTATCATCGACAAATGCTGCATTACTAGTTAAATGGCGAGTGCGCTTTAAAAACAAACGCAACCATTTTTGGGCAAAAGTAATCATGGCCCTTCACAAGGGGCAGCGTATTTAGTCGAGCATTCCGGTCAAAGCAACATGATCGGGGTGTCACACCCCAACCGATGGCGGAAACATCGGGGCATGGCACTGAGCGAAACAGATTGTCCATGAGTATCCATAACAACTATTAATTACCAGATATTTAAATGTCATGTCCCATACCACAACATATCCAAATAAAACAGTTATTACAAATAATTTTCTCAAAAAAAACACTGTTCCGACAACTCAGATTAAGCGTGACATAACTAGACCCCTAGCTTGATTCACCAAAGCACAGCATTCCTAGCATTCAAACACCTGTCACATACGTTAAAATAGCGATCAATACACATATTGTAAAGGTGAGCATACAAGTTTAATAGTATAAAAGATTTGAAATCGTTTACGCATAACCAGCGTGTAACGTGTAGCAAAGTGAAAGCTAGTAGGTTATCGACAATGAAATATGCACAGATGTGACTGCGAGTTGTAGAATGCGCAACACATATCCCCACTGGGACACGTGAAGTAAAGCCCTTAACAACCCCTATCCACGACAGGTGCTGAGTCCAAACTATAGTACTATTGTTGCTTAAGGTGTCAGGCAACAATCACTGTGTTAACATAACATACAAGCATTCATCGAATAACACGTAACATGCAATATCGGTAAGCGTATAAATAGTATTTGCGTTGTGTGTCGGTTGTGATTTGAATAAGTAACGTTTGTAACACCCAAAAGTGCGTAAAGCAAAAAGGGATCGAGTATACTCACAGATCGTGTTTAGTAAATAAACACTCTCTTGGATTGAAGGGAGCACTGAGAGGTTAGCCTGAACAGTTAACGATAGCATAAGCGAAGAACGGCGCGTTAAACGAGGAAAAATGACTTAAGTGACGAATGGTAATCGATCGGATGGCAATCCGTTTGGATGGTCATCCGATCGGATGTCAATCCGTTCGGATGGTCATCCGATCGGATGGCCATTCGGTCGGATTAACATTTGTTTGGGAAGGATATGTTGGTGTATGATGGCTTTGAAGTTTTCGTTGTAGCATTTTGAAAAGAGAGAAGTATCCCTACCCTTCAGGTCGATCGATCGAACGGTCGTTCGATCGGATTGCAATCCGATGGGCGAGACATTTCAGTTGAGAACAAGTTCACAGCAGGATTGTCATTCGATCGGATAGTCTTCCGATCGAATGGCAATCTGTTAGGAATTGATGATCTTTGAAACTTAAAAAGTTTAAGTGTTGAAGTCCCAAATGTCAACCGATCGGATTTTCGTTCGATCGGACGGCAATCCGTTCGACATTCAGATCTTTTGAAAACTTGAAAATTGTTAGTGTGAACTATGAAGGCTCAAGTGCAATCCGATCGGACGACAATCCGTCCCAACGGTCTGATTGTAACAACTATCACTAAAATCAATAATTAGGACGATAATTAGTCAATAAGAAAACCCTAATTGAGACACCCAAGTAATTCTGCATTAGCCCTAAAATTTTCAGAACAATCGGAATCAGGATCAGGGCCCCTAAAACTCAAGGGGGGCAAACCCTAGTCGAATAGTTATCTAAATTAAACGTTGGGACAATCTGATTTGTCCAAATTATTTATTCAGCAAGCCTAGTCCCGAGCCTAGGCAGCTTATAATTAGACTGCTTAGCTTACGGACCGTAAGGGATCAGGCATACGGTCCGTAAGCGAGTCCCAAAAATTAGTATAAATAGCAGACATTGGGACATGAACAGAACACTGAAAACGATGCCCAGATTCTCTGTGTACGTCGAATTAGAATCGTTATACTACAATTAAACACACACGATCACGAGGTGCTGCCGCAATCAGGGTAATAACTCGATCGCTATTACGATTCAACGTCCGATCGATTATAACTATCCAACGATTGTCCGAGTGCTGCTCAAATTGAGCTTGTACTTTGATTATTCGTCGTGATTTCGACTTGAATATTTGAGTGCTGTTCGAATTCGGACTATGCTCTGTTATTCGTTGTGAATCCGATTGAATTATTAAGTATCGCACTTGTTAATCGATGTGAGGGTTTGATCTCGTGAATTGACGTAACTGCTGTATTAGTTACTAACCCGTTTGTGTGTGCATTGTGTTAAATTAGGTTTAATCCAGGCTAATCAGTAGGCTTATATCTTGCTCGTTAAATCTGCAATGTGAGTCATTCTCTTTTTATCAACTGTTTTACAATACTCCAAATTATTTTCAAAAAGTTATAATTACAGGGACTAAGTCGTGGATATCTTGATTTATTGGTTAGTGGGGTATTGTGCACATTACTATTTCTCCCAGTTAGGTTCATTGACCTACTAGGGAGGAACGTCACTATTAGAGTTCATTGACCTAATGGTGGTATGACCATCGTCACCATTGTGACTTGTCACCATTGTGATAGAAAGCCAGATAAAGATAAGATAGGAACCATTGTAATCGCTCTTATGCTGTAATTTATAACTATGGGTCATTTCCTAAAACCTGAATGAACTCACTCAGTATTTCCCTGCTGACAAAACCTTTTTCAAACATGTTTCAGGTGATCTGTTGTGAGCAAAGAAAAGTGCCAGGAAGCACTACCAGCTTAGAAAAGTGGCTCAATGTAAATAAATAAACATGTTTTGAAAAGTAAAGAGTTCCAGTGAAATCACATTATTGTAAATTATGGGATTTATCCCTCAGTTATGAAACGAGCAGTTTTAATAATAAAAGATCCTGTTTTAAAAAGACTTCCGCTGTCGCCTAAAATTTAAATACCGCAGGATTTCTGTCCCGCGGCTCCTGAAACGGGTCAAACCGGGTCGGGGGCCGTGACAGAAATAAGGTGGTATCAGAGCCACTTCTCAAGCCACTGATTTAAGCCAATTAAGTATTTAGAAAATACTTAATTTCCATTAATTGCTATTTTGTGATTATTTGTTTATTTATCTGACTAATTGTGTACAGTATGAGCAGATCTTTATATGCTAGTCAATGTAGCAAGTAATGCAAATTCTTAAATAATTTGACTCAAGTATTAGTACCTTTATTATCTACAGTCTAGAAGTCTTATCAAGAAAATCATAAAATTTACAAATAAAACCTCGTGTGATGTAAATTTCAGTTATTTTAATAGTACCCAGTAGGAACTAATATTTAAAAAGTTTTCTATAAATTTTATGAATTCTGACTATGTCTATTTTGCTAAACAGCATGAGTAACTTGTCTGAGGCCCTTCAGAATTTAAATCTCTATCCAGTAAGAGTAGAGGTCTTCAGAGATTTCAATAGATATATACCAGACATAGAAGAACCTATAGAATTTGATGCTTTACCTCTCGAGAAACCCAAGCCCAAGGAAATAGAAATTGGGGAAAGTTCTAGGCAAATTGAAAAGTTACCATCTCAGGAAGAGTTAGATTTTATAATGGCAAGCTATAATACTATTAAGCCTGTTAATGAAAATATTTTTAATCGCTCTCTTAAAACACAACTACCAATGAACTTAGAACCAACTATTCCAAACCCTTCAATCCACTCGCAAATAGACGAATGGTTGATTAACGAAATACAGTTACAAAACCATCCCTATAAGCTTTTTCCTCAGTTCAATTCAAAAGCTTTACCAAATCCACCAATAAGTAACGAGAATACAGCTAAACTTCGCCTTGGTGAAGAACTAATGGACAATGGAAATAGGATCCAAGAGATTGGGGGACAGATCTCCTGGAAATACGATGAGAGGGAACACCATACTAGAATATCATCCACAGGATAGGGGATCTATGGAACTGTGCTTGTATAATAGTAATAGCAAAAAATCAACCTATAAAATCATTACAAGGTAAAAGTGTGTATTGATGTCTCCTATAAAATATAAAAATAGGAATCAAGAAATCGATAATTTGGTTATATGTATATTGTGAAATTTATATGATGATTTTAGGTATAATTGTTGATACTAATAAATTATATATTTATATATATACATTAATTATCAGATGGAAAACGCGAATAATGAACCAGTTAATGATTCTGAGCAACAACCGGGGGATCAATATATGACTAGGCAGGATATAGAAAATATCGTTGCTCAAGGGATAGCCAACACTATTTCAACAATGATAGCTCAAGGGATAGCCAACGCTATTCCAGCAATCGTTGCTGCTGTTAAAAATCCAATAGAACCACAACAACTAGTTCCTAGCAAACGTATTTCTGAAGATAACTTCAGTAATAGCGTAAACTGAGGCAATGATCATGTTAATCATGACAATGAACCACAACAAGCGCCGCTCCCTAAGAAAATGAAAGTTGCAACGCCTGGTTGCACTTACAAGGAATTTCTTGCTTGTAAACCATCTGAGTTTGCAGGCAATGAAGGAGCGACTGCGGCACTACGTTGGTTAGAGAAAACGGAGGCAGTAATTTCCATAAGTAAATGTGCTCAGGATGATCAGGTCATGTACGCGTCAAATCTTTTCAAAGAAGGGGCGCTAGAATGGTGGAATACGGTGTTACAATCAAAAGGAAGAAAGATGGCGTATGCTATGAACTGGGAAGAATTTAAGAGCTTGGTAGAAAGAAAATTTTGTCCCGAATATGAAAAGGAACAAATGACAAACAAGTTTCTAACCCACCGGATGGTGGATGTAGATTGTCGAAAGTATACTACGACATTCTTCGAGTATGCTCGAGTAGTACCAACCCTGGCTTTGCCAGAGCCGGTACTTATTTCTCGATATATTTGGGGATTGATTTCTGAAATCCGTAACATCGTCAAGGCTGCGAAACCTCGCACGATTGATGATGCGGTGGATTTAGCCAATACTCTGACTGGCGAACTAGTACGGACAAGAGAAGAAAATAGAAGGAAGGAAGTAGCCCAAAAGATTACCCAGGTAATCCGTTCGGATAACCATAACGATTTCAAGAAAGGAGGGAATGGGCAATCTTCCACTAGTCCATTTTGCAATTTTTGCAAAAGAAAGCATTTTGGAAGATGCAAAGGATACTGCAATTTTTGCAAAATTCCGGGGCATCAGGAAGAAGACTGCAGGAGGAAGAAATTTTCAATTTGTTACAACTGTGGAGAAACTAGACATCTTAGGCCAAATTGTCCAAAACTAAACAAACCATCTGACACTAAAGCCAAACCTGCAGAAGAAGCAAAAAGGAATGCAAGAGCCTTTCAATTGACTGCTCAGGAAGCAGAGCTCCTTCCAGATGTAATAGCCGGTACGTCCTAGGTTACAACGTTTACACCAAAAAGTATTATTTGACTCTGGTGCAAACCAAAGTTTTATAAATACTTCATTCTGTCAAACTCTTAACTTATCATTAATCGAACTTAGGCAAATCTTTACAGTCGGAACAGGCAAAAAGGAAAATATAGAACTCTCAGGTCATAGAATTCTTCGCCAATCTAATTCCTATGAAATTAGCCGAGTTTGATGTTGTAGATTGGTTAGTAGCCAACCCTGCTCGAATTCTCTGTGATAAGAACTTTATAGAAAATCCAGGCACCCGCCGGAGAAGTATTTATGATTACAGGAAATAAACCACGTAAGGTCACATGATGAATCATGAAGGTATTCACTTAGATCCTGCTAAGATAATAGCAAATTACTAAAATGGAAGGTTTCGCAATCCCTAAATGGAAATTAGGAATTTTGTAAATTTAGCCAGATACTATAGGCAGTTTATTAAGGATTCTCTCAGATAGATATATCCTTAACTAAGCTAAAACAGTTAATTCTAAATAAGAACCCAAACAAAAAGAAGCCTCTAGCATAAATTAACAAATAGTCCAATCCTAGCCTTACCAGAAGGAACAAAAGATTTTAAAGTATACGGTGATGCTTCAAAGCTAGAATTTGGATGTATGGTAATGCAACACAAAAAGGTAATTGTGTATGCATCAAGGCAATTGCAAAAGCACGAAGAAAGCCATACCACTTGTAAACTTAAAAATTAGAAGCCACAAGTTACCCTTAAGATTAGGAAACATTATCTAAGCAACTTTACTATCCATATGGGTCATAAGAATTTAAGATACATATTTGAGCAACAAGAATTAAACATGAGGAAAAGGAAATCCTCGGTGACTACGACTGTGATATTTAGTATCACGAAGGAAAAGCTGAAATTCGTAGAGAAACCCCTACAAATAGAATACCGGAAGATCAAGTTTCTCAAACACAAACGACTAGTGCTAGTGAAAGTCAAATGGGAATCCAGAAGAGGACCAGAGTACACTTGGGAACTGGAATCAGAGATGAAGCGAAAATACCCTCATCTATTTCAGTAAATCTCGAGGACGAGATTTTTCTTAAGGAGGGGAGGATGTAACAATTGTCACTAAAATCAATAATTAGGACGATAATTAGTCAATAAGAAAACCCTAATTGAGACACCCAAGTAATTCTGCATTAGCCCTAAACTTTTCAGAACAATCGGAATCAGGATCAGGGCCCCTAAAACTCAAGGGGGGCAAACCCTAGTCGAATAGTTATCTAAATTAAACGTTGGGACAATCTGATTTGTCCAAATTATTGATTCAGCAAGCCTAGTCCCGAGCCTAGGCAGCCTATAATTAGACCGCTTAGCTTACGGATCGTAAGGGATCAGGCATACGGTCCGTAAGCGAGTCCCAAAAATTAGTATAAATAGCAGACATTGGGACATGAACAGAACACTGAAAACGACGCCCAGATTCTCTGTGTACATCGAATTAGAATCATTATACTACAATTAAACACACACGATCACGAGGTGCTGCCGCAATCAGGGTAATAACTCGATCGCTATTACGATTCAACGTCCGATCGATTATAGCTATCCAACGATTGTCCGAGTGCTGCTCAAACTGAGCTTGTACTTTGATTATTCGTCGTGATTTCGACTTGAATGTTTGAGTGCTGTTCGAATTCGGACTATGCTCTGTTATTCGTTGTGAATCCGATTGAATTATTAAGTATCGCACTTGTTAATCGATGTGAGGGTTTGATCTCGTGAATTGACGTAACTGCTGTATTAGTTACTAACCCGTTTGTGTGTGCATTGTGTTAAATTAGGTTTAATCCAGGCTAATCAGTAGGCTTATATCTTGCTCGTTAAATCTGCAATGTGAGTCATTCTCTTTTTATCAACTGTTTTACAATACTCCAAATTATTTTCAAAAAGTTATAATTACAGGGACTAAGTCGTGGATATCTTGATTTATTGGTTAGTGGGGTATTGTGCACATTACTATTTCTCCCAGTTAGGTTCATTGACCTACTAGGGAGGAACGTCACTATTAGAGTTCATTGACCTAATAGTGGTATGACCATCGTCACCATTGTGACTTGTCACCATTGTGATAGAAAGCCAGATAAAGATAAGATAGGAACCATTGTAATCGCTCTTATGCTGTAATTTTGGGTCATTTCCTAAAACCTGAATGAACTCACTCAGTATTTCCCCGCTGACAAAACCTTTTTCAAACATGTTTCAGGTGATCTGTTGTGAGCAAAGAAAAGTGCCAGGAAGCACTACCAGCTTAGAAAAGTGGCTCAGTGTAAATAAATAAACATGTTTTGAAAAGTAAAGAGTTCCAGTGAAATCACATTATTGTAAATTATGGGATTTATCCCTCAGTTATGAAACGAGTAGTTTTAATAATAAAAGATCCTGCTTTAAAAAGACTTCCGCTGTCGCCTAAAATTTAAATACCGCAGGATTTCTGTCCCGCGGCTCCTGAAACGGGTCAAACCGGGTCGGGGGCCGTGACACTGATCATCTTGAACTTGATTATTTTGAAAAGTTTACGGTTTATTCGAGACAGTAGGACAACGTGTTAAACAATGGAACCTCGTCAAGTCCCAAGTCGTCCAGTCGAACAGGAATCACCCAAATCCGATCAGTTTGCTAGTTTGTGACGGTTGTTCATGTTTAACCCGAAATCGGTTGTCTCTTTGATAGAAATCAAATCTTAGACCGATACTTCACTAAGAAATGAGTAGAAGACCTGAACGAGCTCTGATTCTATCGGTTTTGAGTGCATTGAGTGTAAAAGAGTTGAAAGAAAGTTGGAAAAGTATCTTTCGATCCTTTTAACCTTGAAAATGTTTAGATCTATGCGAGAACATTATTTAATCATGTGGAAATCCTTCGGATCTAAGTTATTCTTGGTGGAATGAGGTCTAAACTTGTAGTTCATAAGAACTTCATGATGACATCACCCTAGAACTCCTCAAATCCGCTGATTTCATGGTTAAAAGTTAAGATTCAAAGGTGAAAATGATGAAGAAGTGCGTGTAGATCATAGAAGTACAAGATTTGAGTTGAAAACTTACAAGAATCACGAGAAATCGGAGGAAAAGTGAGCTTGAGCGCTGGTCTAACGAGAGAGAGAGTTATCACATCACTTGTGATGTGACAGGGGGTATTTATAGGTTGTCAAAAAGGGAAAGTGGAGCACAGGTAACGGATCGGATGGCACATCGATCAGATGGCCATCCGGTCAAATGGTCATCCATTCGGATGACCATTCGATCGAATGTTCATTCGGATGACCAGTCGATCGAATGGTCATTCGATCGAGTGGCTCCGACGAGTTGGTTTTCGGCGTTTTGTTTCGCGTGCTGAGCATTGCGATGCGTTTGAGGTTTACAGCCTCCCCTTCTTAAGGGAATTTCGTCCCGAAATTAGGCCTTAGCTGTTGATGTGTGCTAAACAGACTATAAAAATTAACTAAATTAGACTCTCTAAACTAGACACTAAAAAGCTTTAAATTCTAGACTCGACCTAAACCACACAATCGGCAAGTGTACCGATCAATGTAGTATAACCTAGGAAGTCCGGATATCGAACCACAGGACTCTATATATCACGTAAATTAGACTCTAACAGACACAGACAGACACGACTTAACTTGTTTATTTGTTTGGGGGGGGGGGGTTACGGAAAATCTAGGAAATCTATATTAAACTACTAAATTAACCAGAACTAGACTAAAGACGAATAAAGACTGAGGACTTTTCTTATATGAGAACGAGACCACCTAGACAAGAATCCTGGATTGTTTTTTTTTTAGAGATTACCGAATAAGTTAAGTGCACGAATTATGGAATCGGGATCTTAAAGTACTAAACCTATTAAGAACCATCGAGGCCCCTCGACCCTTCTCAAGGAGAAACCTGTGGAGCTACCTAGGCCGTTAATCCTACCGGTTATTAGACGCCTTTCCAGTTGTCTAATTATTGTGTAAGTACCCTAATGTTGACCTATTCTTTTCCATTCCTAGATCTAGGGTAGTTTGAAGTAATTAATTTGATTTGATAGACTAATAAGACCGACAGGTAAACCAAGACATGACCTTTTCCAAGGACTATTTAAAGCAATTCGCCGGGTAAGAGCTACCAATAGCCCCTCACTTTCCAGGTATTAGGACTAGTAGAACACTAAGACTTAGCAAATTATTACCAATTACTTCTAGGGGTTATTGGCCAATTCTCCCTAAAGAGTTAAGGTTTTCTTATGTGATATAGACACTCACCGAAATCCTAAACCCTAATATGACTCTATGTTGTGATATAGACCGTCACTAATAATCATACGAAGCAAATAATAACAATAAACCAATTCAAAGCATGCATATACATCAAATCATTAAATCAAACCGCTTACAAAACACAATCAATCCATAAAAATCATGCAAATAACATAAACGGTAAAAACTTTATATTAATCCATTCATCAAGTCTAGGCGGTTAATAAATCTAGCCAAGCATGTTCATAAACGAAAACAATTCAAAGAAGTTCAACAAAGAATTCATCATAACAAGTTTCGGGAGAAAAATCAAGAACAAAGAACTAGAAAACCCGATTAGATCTTCAAGTCTTCTTCCCCGAACTCATACCGATGATTCCTAGGCTTCAAGATCTCCGAAAAAGCTCCAAAAATGCTCAATGATTGCCCAAGAACTCCCCTCAGTCGAAATTAGGGTTTGTTCCACGTTTTAAGATGCTTATATATGATTTTCCATAAACAACCCTTGTTAAATTCGTAATAATTGCCAGCCAGAACGTTCTGGCTGGGCGCCACAAAATCAGGGACTGGGTGGTGGGGTGCCACCTTGTTTTTCAGCTCATGTACTAACTTCAATCTCTCGCCTGGTGCCAGAAACTTGCTCAGTGGGTGATGGGGTGCCAGAAAGTGATTTTTTTCAGCTTTTAAACTCTCTTTCAACTCCTCGACCTTTCCAACATGCTTCAAGACTTGACACTTCAACATTTTAACTCGTTTTACTCGGTTTCTCGCATATTTGAGCATCAAGACCTGCGACACACGATTTAATCAATAGTATACATATTCTACCGAAAATCAAAACTAAATATAACGAAAATTATACAAACTTTACACGAATAAAAGATGTATTTTGCAATACATCAAATATCCCCACACTTACTCTTTTTTCGTCCTCGAAAAAGAATTATGCAACGGAATCATAGACAAATATTCACTCGGGTCAAAAGCATAGGTATATTTAATTAAAACCAAGGCTTGCGTTAGCCGCGATTGCGAATATACTTGTCCCCTTAAACCCGAATCCAATCCTAAGCCCTTATCATGTGAATTTAATTTAAGTGCGGTCAGTCTACCTAGGGTCTCACGCTAGAATTTACAGTCCACCTACTCCCGCCTCAAGCTTATAGGACTAAAGGAACGATCACTGGACCAATTCCCAACCGTCTTATATCAAAACCAGAAGAGTTTACAATCATATTTTTCTTTTTTTTTCATTTTTTTTCTTTTTCTTTCTCTTTTTTTTTAAGTGAGCGTAGACAATGCTTTCCCTAACCAAGAGGCAATCCGGCTGTAGAGTCGCTATCCCCAACCACAAATTACTTAGGTTTCGGTACTTTTTTCTCTTTTTTGCACAGTCGATTTCACACACCCTAGCGGTAATCTTGCTGTAGAGTCGCTATCCCCAGCCCAGACTACATAGTAATGCACTACTTTCATTTAGTTTCTAGCCCACTTTTTATTATATTTTTTTTTCATGATCAAAAACTCTAACGATTTTAATTTATAACAGTGCCCCTTATACTATTATTGGCGGTTTTAATTTCCCATATCTCCCAGGCGAAAACCCACTAGTAAACCGACAATTAAGATATATTAGATCAAAGGGACTTCAAACCAAACCCGGGCCTATCCACATATCCCTAACTAGACGCAAGCTCGATTTATTAAAATCTCATATTATTATTATTTCAACCCGAGTAGAAAATTCATCTTTTCTATCATTTTACGTTTTAAAAAAGCAAACTTCTTTTATTTCAAAGGACATTTTCTGGTTTTTTTACAATTTTTTTTTGGATTTTTCAATTTTTAATTTTTTTTTTGTATTTTTAATAAGTTAGACTCGATTATTTACATGTATCCCATCCCCACACTAAGAGATTGCATTGTCCCTAATGTAAGAATGAAAATACGACTCAACAACTACCTAAAAATCAAAACTGCAAACGAAATAAATAAAAAAAAATAAAACAACAACAACAAAAAGGGAAACGACTTAGCTGAGTATGTGAGACTGTCAAAGTGCCAGTCGTTTCCACATAAGCCCTCCAATTCGATACGCGCTCAGCAAACAACTCCTAAACTCGGACACACGAACGAAAGCAGCTACTACAATCAAACCTAATTAAGCAAACACCAACCACTAGCAAAAGATAATATGTAATATCACGTTCAACAACCATCCACAATTATATCAACCAACCCCAAAATCCCAACCAACTTGTTTAATGTATTTAAGTACAAACCAATAGACGAGGATTAAAAACAGCATAAAGATAAAAATAAACAAAAGATATAAGTTGTCATCCTCGCTGCATCCTCGCTCTACTCCGCATCATCCAACACCTCATCACCCGCCTGTGTCCCACTGGGCCCTTTCCTGAGCGAGTGTCTCAGCCTCGTTTCCTGTTGGCCCGACTTGAAGTTCCTGCACGTGACATTCTGCAAAACAATTCAATAATGGCAATACGAGGCAAACAGAATATTAGTCACAAACTATTTTTTTGTATTTTTGATTTTTTTTAACATAAACAAATATATACAAAAACAACGGCTGTATAGCATTTCGTTCGCGGCCGTAGTTTATAAACAAAGTGACATTAAAGCGATTTTTGCAAGTCTCTTTTTAAGCATAACCGAACCTCGCCCGAATGGAGATTGAGTACGGGCGAGTGGTATCAATACTAAAGTACGCAAAACAAAGCATAATGACACTTAGACGACACTAACACGACTCAAAAATGACACGCACGACCTAACGGACCCTAAAGTAACCATTTAACTAGACTCCATCTAACGTAGACGCAAGGCACACAAATTTACAACCCTATCTCCTCCCGGCACTTTACTCGCCCTCAAGTAAACCCAAATGCCGATAAATCATCAAACAAAGCATAAACGTGGAAGCAACGGAAACGAGTCGAGTGTTTGGTGATAAATTACATTTTTACGTCAAAAAGTTTCGACACGTATCCCCACACTAAAGCTTTACTACGCCTATATCAACTACACCCGCAACATTCAAAGCAACCTAATTAAACCACCCCGTCGCCCATGTTAAAACCTGTCCCGACTAAAATACGTGTCCGAGCAAAACAAAACAATCACCCCCTCCTATCACTCATTTTTTTAAAGCATATCACAAGCAAAACATTCGCAAACAGTTCCACCAAAACAATCATCAACTCTATATACCCAACCCGATCCACCCGCATCCTCGCAATGTCCTAATATCAAACCTGCTCATACTCGACGGACTCTAAACGACATCAACAACTCAACAACTAACATGACCTTAAACTGCCAATGCATTCGTCAAATAAAACATAGACCTGTCAAACAGAATGCAGCTCCTGAAACTACTGAACTGAACTTGACTCGAAACCAAAGACGACAGTCTGACCTCACAACGACCACAACTTGACACAAAACTACTGACTCAAAACGAACGACTCGAAACAAAAATCCATGGACTCGAGACATAAACTTACTGACCTGACTCGAGATTGTAGACAGAGACTTAAATTAAACCGACTCGATAAACAAACCAAACAGAGAACTCGACTACTAAACTAAAATACAAGAAAAGCTTTGCAGGGAAACATACCTTGGATTCGCTAAAAACACGAAGAGTTAAAGCAATTTCGGTTGAACTTGAACCCCAAAGTAAATGATAGTTTTCGATGGTGAGTGTAGGGTGGTCGACGGCCGTGGTTGAGAGAGTGGGTTGCCGGCGGTGAGGAGGTGAGGGGTAGGTTGTTGGCGGCGGATGGAGAGGAGGTGGAAAGGTGTGCGGCAGCAATGTAAGTGATAAAGTGTGGAGGTGGTAAGCGGCGGTGGTTAATGGTGGGTGAAAGGGTTATCGGTGATTGGCGGTAGAGGTTTAGGGTGAGGAGAATATGGCAGTGGGGGGTGTGATGTGTGATTATCGGTGGTGGAGGGAGGAGAAGGACGGGAGTGGTGATTGGCGGCCGTGTAAGTAGTGAAGGGTAAATGGGAGGTGGCGATGGGTTTACGGCGGCGGTAGGCGAGGTAGAGGAGTGGCTGTGTACGGTGTGCGGCGATATCTGATGAAGAAGGGGGTGTTGGCGGTGGATGGGAAGGTGAGTGGTGGAGGTAATCGGCGGTGATATCGGTGGAGGAGTTGAACGGTGTTGTTTGATTTATCAGTGGGTGTTTATCGGTGGAGAAGTGGGGAAGAAGAAGGTTACCAGTGGAAGACGAAGGTGAGGTAAGGGCTTTACGGTTTTGAACAGGGGAAAGGAAATGGGGATGAGGAGTGGTAGGTGATGTATCAGTGGGGTGGGGATGGGTAAGGGGGAAATAGGGCTTAGAGCTTCTATTTGGGTGTTTAATTATTATTATTATTTTTTCTCAGATCTACGTTTTGGCTGCCCGCTAGAAACCTTTGATGTGGGTGGCGGGGTGCCACCACGGTAATTACGTTGTTTGGTTTTAAAGTGATTGGGTTTCAGCTATGGTTTCTGGCCGGTGGCCAGAAAGTTCAATAGATGGTGGCGGCCGGCCAAACCGTATGAATTTCCGAAATATTTTTTTTTTTTGAAAGTTTACCCTAAATCTCCTTTTCATGCGTTAGAAACAATTTTGATTTTACCCAAACCATCCAAAAACCAACAAAACCGACAAAAATATTTCTAACACTTAGAACTTACTTGGAACCTTGTTTCTCTCATAAAGTCCTGCAAATCTTCGGTAGTGCACTCCTGCAAATGACTCAAGACACAAACAAAGACCCGAAAAAACTAACAAAAACGACCGTTAGCTAGCAAAAAATACGAAAAATAAACGAAGATACAAACGGTACAAAATATACACTTGGGTTTTCAACTTTTCACATACTTATGGAGGATCAAAAAGATGCAGCTCACCTCCAAACACACACTCACGAGCTGTAGCACCATTATACCTATCATCGCTCAACTCAACCCAAACACTCTTATCTCCCTCACAACCTCTCAACTCCTCACTTGGCGGTTTGAATCTATACTCTTCATATCGAACTCCATCCCCACACTGAGTCTTGCTCAGTGTCTCTATCTTAGATTCTAAACGCACCATTCTCGCTTCTAATTCCTCTACTCTCCTATCAGGCGGGTCCTTACACTTGACTCCTATCACCTTCTCTAGACTCGGATCACTCATCACCTTCTCCTCATCTCTCTCGTCCTTCTCACACTCCCTTACTGACGATACCGCCTCCACTCTATCACTAGGCCCTCTCGAATTCATAACCTTAAAAATTACCGATTCCTCGCCCGCTCTAAGTGTGATGGTGCCTAAAAAGACATCTATGAGAGCTTTAGCGGTGTTCAAGAACGGGCGTCCTAAGATTAACGGTACGTTTTCATCGGCTTCCATGTCGAGAATGACGAAGTCAGCCGGAAAAACGAACTTGTCCACCTTAACAAGCAAATTCTCGACTATGCCCCTAGGGTGTTTCACGGATCTATCAGCTAAGGATAATGTCATTCGGGTGGGTGAACGCTCGCCTAAGTCTAGCTTTTTGTAGAGAGAAAAGGGCATTAAATTGATGCTAGCACCTAGGTCAGCTAAAGCTTTAGTATTGGTGTTACTACCGAATAGACAAGGAATAGTGAAAACACCGGGATCGGTAAGCTTTTCAGGAAGCTGATTTAAGACAACGGCCGAACATCCTCCATGCAATGGGACATTCGACAACTCCCCTAACTTCTCCTTATTCCTAAGAAGGTCCATTAAAAATTTCGCGTATTTAGGCATCGACTGAAGTGCCTCGATAAACGGAAGATTAATCTTCAATTGCTTGAAGATGTCTAAGAATTGCCCATATTCCCGCGAGTATTTTTGATTCTTAAGACGTGAAGGAAACGGGACATACGCATGGTTCACTAAAGGCGAAGGCCTAACATCCACGGGAGGTTTCTCTACTCTCTTCTCACCTTGAGACTCACCGGGCTGTGCGGTACTTGCTGGGCGCAGCCTCGATTGCACTTTGCCGGGAGCCTCCATCTCTATCTCTTCGTCTACAATATCTCCATCCTCATCGACTACTCTCTCCTCTACGCTCGGGTTCCCTACGGTTTTGCCACTACGGGTGGTAATGGTCTTTACATGAGCATTCGGGTTCGGTTGGGTGTTACCCGCAAACTGACCGGGTAATCTCTCCTCTAACTTCCTAGACATATCACCTACAACCCTTTGAAGGTCTTGGAAAGCAGCTTGGTGATTCTTAAGCATAAGGTCATGTTCGCTCAGTTTCTTTTGGGTGGTTTGATCCCTAACAATTAACTGACTCATCATGGACTCCATCCTTTCTAGACTACTCGCAAGATCATAGCTTGAACCTTGACCTGTTTGAACCTGACTACTTGACCCCCCATCCTTGACATGCCCATTTGAACCCCCACCAAAGAGTGAACCTAAACCCCTATTTGGATTTTGAGCTGTTTGAAAACCAGGGGGTCTGTTTGAGCGAAAATTGTTGTTATTAGCAAAATTATTAGTATTATTACGCCAACCCGAACCAAAGTTATTGTTACCAAACCCACTAGGTTGACCTCTACCTTGACCCCCTCCTACAAAATCGACTTGCTCCTCACCCACTAGCAGTGGACACGCACTCGTGTCGTGACCCCCTCGACAATACTCACATTTGTCTACCTTAGCCTTAATTTCTTTGAGTTCCCTAGACATGCTTTCCAAAACAGAGGCTAAACTAGGATCCATGGTGACATGGTTCACCCCTCGGGCGGGCGCACTAGTAGTGGTGTTCGAATTACCACTTTGATGCCGCTGATCGGATCGTGATTGGGATTGAGACTGAGTAAATGCCTCAAAACGCTCTAAACACTCAGCAACAGTAAGAATACCCATCATATGCCCCCCTGCATTAGTATCGAACCTATCACAAGTCTCTTGGGTGAGACCGTTATAAAATTTTTCACATAAAGCCCAATCGGAAAGACCATGCTGGGAGCAACGAGCACACAGGTTTTGGAAACGCTCCCAAGCAAGGTAGTAAGGCTCGTCGGGCTCCATGCGAAAGGAGTGGATTTGGTCTCTAAGGCGTGAGGCTTTAGCGGGCGGAAAATACTTATTCAAAAAGGCTTGACGAAGCCCCGCCCATGTGGTGAAGGTACCGGTTGGTTGAGAGTCCAACCAAGTAGCCGCACGCCCCGCTAGTGAAAATGGGAAAAGCTGAAGGTAAGTAGCATCATTAGGTGCTCCTTGAAGGCTAAAAGTAGCAAGGATACGGGAGAATCGGTTTATGTGGGCCGGTGCGTCCTCGTCCTCGCGGCCATGGAATTGGATGGTATTGGTGATGGCTTGCATGGCATAAGATGGAATCTGCCATGAGTTCTCGCTAACTATGGGTGGAACGGTGATGGGTGAAGCGAGGCCGGTGAAATTCTGGGTGGCTTGTTGGTGAACGGTTTGCCTAGCGTTGGCCATGTGTTCTAGGTTCTCTGGGATGCTAGAGGTGCTAAAAGTAGGGCTATCGGGTGGGGAAATCTTAGGTGATGTTTTGGGTGATTGAAGTGGGGTGGGTAATGGAGTGGAATCGAAATTGGGAAACTGAGACGTGGATGAAATTCTAACCTGTGGGCCTTGGCCCAAACGAGACGATGATGATGACTCGGTGACCGGTGGCTTCGGTGGCGGTCCGTGCGAACGCAGATGTGGCATCCACTATCCGCAAAAACCTGAATGTGAGAAAAGCAACAGTAGTCACTACGACTCAAACGAAAATAATAACACAAATAAAAAAACTCAAACAAACTAAACACGTAGCACGTATATGTCAATAAAGTCTATCAGAGCTAATGAACGCGATTGCCAAGAGTCCCCGGCAACGGCGCCAAAAACTTGATGTGTGCTAAACAGACTATAAAAATTAACTAAATTAGACTCTCTAAACTAGACACTAAAAAGCTTTAAATTCTAGACTCGACCTAAACCACACAATCGGCAAGTGTACCGATCAATGTAGTATAACCTAGGAAGTCCGGATATCGAACCACAGGACTCTATATATCACGTAAATTAGACTCTAACAGACACAGACAGACACGACTTAACTTGTTTATTTGTTTGGAGGGGGGGTTTACGGAAAATCTAGGAAATCTATATTAAACTACTAAATTAACCAGAACTAGACTAAAGATGAATAAAGACTGAGGACTTTTCTTATATGAGAACGAGACCACCTAGACAAGAATCCTGGATTGTTTTTTTTTAGAGATTACCGAATAAGTTAAGTGCACGAATTATGGAACCGGGATCTTAAAGTACTAAACCTATTAAGAACCATCGAGGCCCCTCGACCCTTCTCAAGGAGAAACCTGTGGAGCTACCTAGGCCGTTAATCCTACCGGTTATTAGACGCCTTTCCAGTTGTCTAATTATTGTGTAAGTACCCTAATGTTGACCTATTCTTTTCCAATCCTAGGTCTAGGGTAGTTTGAAGTAATTAATTTGATTTGATAGACTAATAAGACCGACAGGTAAACCAAGACATGACCTTTTCCAAGGACTATTTAAAGCAATTCGCCGGGTAAGACCTACCAATAGCCCCTCACTTTCCAGGTATTAGGACTAGTAGAACACTAAGACTTAGCAAATTATTACCAATTACTTCTAGGGGTTATTGGCCAATTCTCCCTAAAGAGTTAAGGTTTTCTTATGTGATATAGACACTCACCGAAATCCTAAACCCTAATATGACTCTATGTTGTGATATAGACCGTCACTAAGAACCATACGAAGCAAATAATAACAATAAACCAATTCAAAGCATGCATATACATCAAATCATTAAATCAAACCGCTTACAAAACACCATCAATCCATAAAAATCATGCAAATAACATAAATGGCAAAAACTTTATATTAATCCATTCATCAAGTCTAGGCGGTTAATAAATCTAGCCAAGCATGTTCATAAACGAAAACAATTCAAAGAAGTTCAACAAAGAATTCATCATAACAAGTTTCGGGAGAAAAATCAAGAACAAAGAACTAGAAAACCCGATTAGATCTTCAAGTCTTCTTCCCCGAACTCATACCGATGATTCCTAGGCTTCAAGATCTCCGAAAAAGCTCCAAAAATGCTCAATGATTGCCCAAGAACTCCCCTCAGTTGAAATTAGGGTTTGTTCCACGTTTTAAGATGCTTATATATGATTTTCCATAAACAACCCTTGTTAAATTCGTAATAATTGCCAGCCAGAACGTTCTGGCTGGGCGCCACAAAATCAGGGACTGGGTGGTGGGGTGCCACCTTGTTTTTCAGCTCATGTACTAACTTCAGTCTCTCGCCTGGTGCCAGAAACTTGCTTAGTGGGTGATGGGGTGCCAGAAAGTGATTTTTTTCAGCTTTTAAACTCTCTTTCAACTCCTCGACCTTTCCAACATGCTTTAAGACTTGACACTTCAACATTTTAACTCGTTTTACTCGGTTTCTCGCATATTTGAGCATCAAGACCTGCGACACACGATTTAATCAATAGTATACATATTCTACCGAAAATCAAAACTAAATATAACGAAAATTATACAAACTTTACACGAATAAAAGATGTATTTTGCAATACATCAGCTGTAACAAACAACTGCGGGTACTTCGCCTTCATGTCACTTTCGAGTTCCCAGGTGAACTTTGTGCCGCGTTTGCCTTCCTAGCGAACCTTCATGGTTTCTCGGTCCATGATCTCGACAGGCTTTTCCACGAAGTGTAATGTTTCTTCCACTTGTAGATCCTCAAGTGGCACTTGTAAATCCTGCTCGGCCAGACACTTTCTGAGGTTCGAAACGTGGAAAGTTGGGTGGACGTCGCTAAGTTCTTCCGGTAGTTCGAGTCTGTAGGCCACTTTGCCGATCCTTTCCAGAATCTTAAAGGGTCCAACACATCGAGGCGCGAGCTTTCCTTTCTTGCCGAATCTGATCACACCCTTCCAAGATGATACCTTTAGGAGTACGTGATCGCCAACGTCACATTCAAGGGGCTTGCGGCGTCTATCGGTGTAACTTTTCTGACGACTCCGAGCTTTCAGCAAATTGTCTCGAATTTGGAGGATCTTGTCAGTCGTTTCTTGCAATAGCTCAGGACCGGTTATTTGCGAGTCTCCGACCTCGTGCCATACAATAGTCGATCGACGTTTTCTTCCGTATAAGCCTCAAATGGTGCCATTTGGATGCTAGAATGATAACTGTTATTGTACGAGAATTCGACTAAAGGTAAGTGCGCGTCCCAATTACCACCGAAATCTATGACACATGAGCGAAGCATGTCTTCAAGGGTACGAATCATTCTTTCAGTCTGACCGTCAGTTTGGGGATGGAAAACGCCTACTTAGATTAAGCGTAGTACCAAGATTAGATTGAAATGTTTCCAAAAGACGCGAGGTAAACCGACTATCGCGGTCAGAGATGATGTCGGGAGGCGTCCCATGTTGACAAATGATCTCATCGGTGTAGATTCGGGCTAATTTTTCTACCTTAAAGTCTTATCGTATCGGCAGAAAGTGAGCAGATTTTGTCAAACGGTCAACGGCAACCCATATGCTGCTGTGACCTGATGGCTATACTCTCCCACTTCCACATAGGGATCTCGGGTTGGACGAGTAAGCCAGCGGGTCTTTGGTGCTCGGCCTTGACTTTCGAGCAAGTCAGACACTTCGAAACATAAAGAGCGATATCTTTCTTCATGCCCGGCCACCAGTACTTGTAGCGAAGGTCCTGGTACATCTTATCGGCACCAGGATGAATAGAATATCGATATTTGTGGGCTTCGTTCAGCAGAATTTGTCGTAAGTTGGTCCGCTTGGGGATCCAAATTCGGTCCAGATAATGGAATATACCATTCGATTTATTCTCCAACTGGGCGCCATCGTTAAGAATCTTTTCCTTCTTCAAAGTGCGTTCGGTGAAACAAGCATGCTGAGCATCACGGATAAGAGTTTCGAGATGGTGCTGGGGGTGAACATTACGAACGCTATGCAAATAGCTTCATTGGCTTAGAGCGTCGGCAACGACATTTGCTTTGCCTGGATGATAAGGAATCTCACAGTCGTAATCGTTGAGACGTTCCACCCATCGGCGTAGGCGCATATTCAGTTCTTTTTGGCTGAGGATGTGTTGTAGGCTCTTGTGGTCGGTGAAGACCGTACACTTGGTACCATACAGGTAGTGTCACCAAATCTTCAACGTAAAAACAACTGCACCTAGCTCGAGGTCGTGGGTTGTATAGTTCTTCTCGTGGATCTTGAGCTGACGAGATGCGTAAGCGATAACCTTGTCCCGTTGCATGAGAACACAACCGAGACCAAGGTTCGAGGCATCACAATTGACAACGAAGTGATCGTTTCCGTCAGGTAAAGCTAGTACAGGAGTATTACAGAGCATATGCTTGAGAGTTCGAAAGGCAGACTCTTGTTCAATTCCCCGAACAAAAGGTTTGTGTTTATGCATGAGAGAAGTAAGCGGCATGGCGATTTTAGAGAATCCTTCGATAAATCGGCGATAATAGCCCGCTAGTCCGCGAAAAGAACGAACTTCAGACAGGTTCTTAGGTGTAACCCAACTCTTAACAGCTTTGATCTTCGCGGGGTCGACGTGAATACCTTGACTATTGACAATGTGACCGAGGAATTGAACCTCCTCCAGCCAAAATTCACACTTGGAGAACTTGACATAGAGTCGAATCCCTTGGAGTAGTTCGAGAATCAAACGTAGATGCTGCGTGTGATCGGCTTTCGACTTGGAATAGATCAAGATATCATCGATGAACACAATGACGAAGCAGTCAAGAAAGGGTTTACACACGCGATTCATCAGATCCATGAAAACCGCGGGTGCATTGGTTAAACCAAAAGGCATAACAATGAACTCGTAGTGGCCGTATCGGGTGTGAAAAGCGGTTTTCGGTATATCTTCCTCCTGAATACGTAACTGGTGATAGCCTGAGCGTAAATCGATCTTCGAGAAACACGTAGCACCTTGCAATTGATTAAACAAATCATCAATTCGTGGCAAAGGATAGCGATTCTTGATAGTCAGCTTATTCAACTCCCTATAGTCGATGCACATTCGGAACGACCCGTCCTTCTTTTTGACGAAAAGAACTGTCGCGCCCCAAGGAGAGGTGCTAGGGCGAATGAAGCCTTTGTCAAGTAATTCCTGGAGCTGACTCGAGAGTTCACGCATTTCGGACGGAGCGAGTCGATAAGGAGCTCTAGCAACGGGATTTGCTCCAGGAATGAGGTCGATACGAAAGTCGATATCACGACTCGGAGGTAAACAAGGTAATTCATCAGGAAAGACAAGAGGAAAATAACGAACCACAGGCACCTTGTCTATTTCCTTAACTTCCTTTTTCTCCGCTATTACTATGTGTGCCAAGAAAGCTTGGTATTCCTTGCGGAGACACTTGCTAGCCTGGACACACGACATGAGTTGGAGTTTCTTGGATGCGACTTCCCCGTAGACACACAATTCATCACCATTAGCGAGTGAGAAACGAATCATCTTATCGAAACAAATAACTTCAGCACGATTCTCGCGAAGAAAATCCATGCCTACTATGATGTCAAAATTACTGAGCTGCATCGGAATAAGGTCGATGGGAAAGATATGATCGTTGAGTTCAAGCGTACAATCACGTATAATAGAATTGACAGCGACGGTTCTTCCAGTGGCAACTTCAACATCGAACGTCGAGGGGAGATGGGCGCGCTTACGATTAAGGAGCTTTTCGAATTCAAACGATACAAAACAGTTATTGTAACAACCGTCAAAACGTGTTCCCAAAGATCCGACTCGTTTTGAAATCTGAATCCTAACCTTTGAACTTTGGGAATTTTTCTTTCACGAAATAAATAAATAACGAAGGATGTATTTCTTGATTCAACCCTTCCCCCCTTCTCTCTTTATATATATATATATATATATATATATATATATATATTTGTTAAATTAATTAATTCAATAAAAATTATTAGTTTCTTAATATAATCTAGTTAGTTTTGTTAGGATTTCAAGTAATATAAGTTAAACCAAGTTAGCTTGATTAGTAAAGTTGAGGGATGCTCATTGTATCTTTCTAGACCTTTATAAAAACAAAAACAAGGAAAACAAAAACCCTAATAAAACATCAACAGCCGACACCCCCTTCCTCCCCTGCTCCCTCTCGCTTCTCCGGCGACCGGCGCCGAACCCGACCGGCTCTCCTACGACAAGTCACACGACAAGCACCACAACCCTCCTCCTTCACTATAACACACCCACTCTCGCTCGTCACTCTCGCTCATCTCTCTCGCTCTCTCCGTTAATCTTACGGCCGACCACCACCGAGTGGTGGTGGTGGCACACGATGTACGACGACCGTTTTTTTTTTTCCGATGTTAGACAGCAGCAACATCATAGGGGCTGCCTGACAGCAGAGGTGGTGGTGCACGACGGTAGTGAAACCGTCGGAACTGATGACGGTTGCGGCGATTGTGTTTCCGACGGCGGCAGAGCCGTGATAGCGGTGGTGGTCATTGTTGCTCAGCTCCGGTTCAGCTTCCTATCTCGGGTTAAGTTCTGGTCAACACTTAGTCGACATCAGGTTCCGGTTCGGGTTCGCAACTCAGTCGGTTCAGGTTAGAATCTGGTTCGGGTTTTGTTTGTTTAATTTTTTTTTTTCGAGTTTCGTTGCAGTTTTGATTTGAGTGGGTCTCAGGTTCAGGTTCGGTATAAACTCCTTCCTTTTCTTTGATCCTTGTATTTACCACTCATGTTAACTGTGAAAACATATTAATCAAAAACATAATATATACAAACAATATGTTCCATTGTTTTGTTTTTATAAGAAAGAAGATGTAAATGTATTAAGTTGTGTTCACATACTGTGCGACTGTCCTTTTTTTTATCAAGAAGTTAATCTGCCAAACCTTGTTTAAAATTGATCAGTCCCACTCCCTTCACAAAAGCAAATGCAGACCAAGTGGTTTTTGTGATCCCCCATAACCCGGAGGTCGGGCCTTCTGGTTTATCGCTAACATTTTCTTTTTATATACATAATCAGTATATTGAAACAATACGGTAACTGTATAAAACAATTAAAAAACCCAAATCCAATCAGGTTGGTCACGTAGCCTAGTTGGTCGGGCTTCGTGCACGTAACTAAGAGGTCACAAGTTCAAGTCCAGCTAAGGGTCGATTTTTGGGCTTTTTATATATATTTTTTAATCCATTTTCTTTTATTCTAAAAATCAATAAGTAATAATTTTTTTATTTAAATAATCTATATATAACTAATAGTTTCTATTTCATTTTATCTTCTGATTCGTTATTAATAAAATCATTAATTTCGATAATAACTTAAATAATTAACAATTTATCAAGATTCCTTTATATTATTAACGGGTTATTATGAGATTAACTAATATATACAAATAATCAAATTGTAAACCCTAAATACGAGGAATTTTATTTATCTAGATCTTTTTATATATTATACCTAAAACATTTAGTTAAAATGCTAACTAAATCGAAATGTAATTATTTTGTAAACGATAAAACAGTAGGGGTTATATTTAACCTACAAATTCTAACGAGTTCGTTATATATTTCGAAATATAGGGTAATCGTTTCCCGTTCGTTAATTGGATTCTCTCAATTTTTACTCATGCGATAATTCAAGGAATTCTTATACGCAACCAAGGTGAGCATACTCGACCCTTTTTACGCTTTAAAGCATATTTGGGTGCAACATGTATACAAATCCACTTTACGCAATCGATTATTATTAAATACTCAAACCATCGAACACGTGATTATAATTAAATACTCAAACCATCGAACACGTTCACTGTTATGCTTTGGTTGTTTATGCTTGTGAGTTCCAACTTGTAATACATGATATTGTTATGCTTAGGTTGTTATGCATGCTAGTTAAGGACTTTAATTATATACTATTTGCTAAGCGTAAGTTGTTTGTTTATATGTATGCTCGTTCAACTTGAATATAGAATGCCATGTGGAATTGAGACAAACTTTTATATTTATAATTATATTCAAACTTGTATGCTCGCCAGTGTTTTTGTACTGACCCATGCTTTTAACACATGTTGCAGGATTGTGACAGATGAATCCAGTAGGATTGCCTAGAAACGCATTTAAACTTTGTTGCTCGTTGTATTGAAATTTACTTTCAATCTTGTTGTATTCTGGTTCCAATACTTGTAATAATTCATTATTAATGAAATGAATTATAATTATTTGCATACTTATTGTGCTTTATTTTATTTTAAATTTGTTATGTTCTAGATCAAACCATGTAAAATGTAAACATTAAATACTTGACACACATAAGCGTTATGAAGTCTCGAGCAATCTACACACTTCGTCTCATCCCGATGTTTCCGCCATCGGTTGGGGTGTGACAGTTATCGGCTCCAGTATCAAATAAACACGAAGCATATATACCATTCACAAGGAACATACCATTAACCACATTGTTTTATGCTTGAGCCTGGCGGGTGTTGATGTTGAAAGCACGTCTGCGGGCTGCTGGCTGCTGCTGTTGTGGCTCTTGCTTCACCACTCGGTTTGGGCACATGTTTGCGAAGTGGTTGGGATCACCACACGCAAAGCAAGCTCTCGCGTGGATCGCGGGTGCAGGAGCCGCTTGTTGGCCTTGAGGAGCAGGAAGTAGAGCTTGTTGAGCAGGAGCTTGACCTTGAGCTGGAGTTGGAGCTTGACGTGGACCACTACGGCAGTTGGCGGTGAAGTGGCCGTACATGTTACAGTGCACGCAGTATCTGCAAGCAATCCCCACAGGATGATGATAAGTACAAGTAGGGCAAGCCGGGTGAGGACCAGTGTATGCACGCTTAGCGGGTGGTGAGTTGGTGACCAGTGCCGCTACTTGGCGGTGTTGGGGTTGTTGTTGGGAGCAGCGGTAACTTGGTGCAGATTCTTGGAGGCTTTATCAAAATAACCAGCCTTAACTCGCTTGTCATTGATCTCAGCAGCGAGTAAAAAGGTTTCCTCAATAGTTGTCGTATTCGCACCTTGAACGAAATCAGCCACACAATCCGGTAAAGCACGGATATATTTCTTGATGGTGATTTCGGGGGTGGTAACTTGACCTAGACAGATTATACTCAGCTGCTTGAAGCGAGCAGTTAAACCAGCGTTGTCGCCATCCTTTTGTTTGATGTGCCAGAACTCGTCCTCCAACTTTTGGAGCTCGTGGGGAGGGCAGAACTCTTTTATCATGATGTCCTTCAACTCGTCCCACATAAGCCCGTAAGCTGCATCATTTCCACGCTTGTTTCTCTCGGCAGTCCACCAGTCCAGAGCCCTGGACTAGAAAATGCCGGTAGCGTTAACAGTGCGGAGGTTTTCAGGACAGCCGCTTTGGCGTAGGGTGACTTCTATAGAATCAAACCATTGAAACATGGCAGTAGGTCCATCTTCTCCAGTGAATTCTTTAGGACTGCATGCTTTAAAATGCTTGAAGCTAAAAGTAGTCTTAGGAGCATCAGTCCTGGACTCTTCAGAAGACTTGCTAGCGTTTTCGTTCAGCTTGCTAACAATTTGCTGTATGACTTTCGCCATTTGCTTAGCGACGAGAGCAGCAATGCGTTTGTCTTCATGATTGCGGCGAGCTGAGCGAGAGTGAAATGATCCAAATGACGACATTGTCTGCAACAGACATCGCCATAGGACTCAGAGACTGTTTCGATTAAGTCGAGTATAGTCTATTATCTCACCCAAAGCTACTTTATATAAAGCACATGAACACATCAAACACATATTTACATATTCACGTAGGCACATAAACACATAAACACATAACACATCGAGCACAGAAGCACGTAAACCACAGAAACCACACTATATTTTGCACGTATTCACCTACATTTGTCGTACATATTCACCTATCATTCAAAGTCGCGCGTCCGAGAATAGCGATTGCGATTAGCGAGTACGCAGCAAGTAGCATAGCGAGCGATATAGGGTACGATTTGTTAGCGTGTTGAGATAGATGTGCGGTGCAAATTGTGTGTGTCGATCAAAGCGAACAGCGAAATGCGTATAAATCACCATCAAAACACATAAACAGGTAAAACCACATAAAATTCCACACAAAAACGACAAATATCAGAGTTGGCAGTTGCGGGCTCAGAATCGAAACACATAAAATCAGCGATTGCGAGCTCGAAATCGAAAGTAGAGTGTCTTAGGCTGATAGACGTCGACTATCCAAAGTGATTCGACTATTCTCAAGGACTACAAGTATACGTTTTGGCCTAATAGACTGTGCTCTATCACCGACACGGTGAATGGCACGCATCCTTTCGGTTATTCACGCAACGTGAGTCGTTGGAATCCACGAGACCTTGGTGAGAGTTTTGTAAAACCAAAATAGAGAGTGGAACGAGTCATCAAGGTTCGGGTTTCACCCCTAACTTAGCGACTACATTCCTGTTTGTGTGATAGAATCACGAGATTGAGGGAGGAATCTGCGTTGAAGTACGGATTTCACTCCTGATTCAACGCAAATTCTCTTGTTTGAAGTAAAAATGCAGGTCGAACAAGTAACCAAATTGAGAGTTTGCGGTTTTCACACCTAATCACTCGTTCATTTTTGAAAATAGTGTGCAGTGCGACTGCCTTAGGGAAGGCAGTGTGATAGTATAGTATGAGTGCGAGCGAGAATAGCAAGTAAGCTCGTACAAAACCCCAACCGGTTATTCAAAAGTCGGTCTGTTGGTACTTAGACTATAAACTAGGTTGTTTCTATGACACCGACCCGGACTAGGTCGAGTCTTGCCTAATTCCCTATAGTTATGGCTCTTATACCAATCTGTCACACCCCAATCGATGGCGGAAACATCGGGGCATGGCACTGAGCGAAACAGATTGTCCATGAGTATCCATAACAACTATTAATTACCAGATATTTAAACGTCATGTCCCATACCACAACATATCCAATGTAACGCCCCGCGTCCCTAAACTTTAGGCTTTTGGCAGATTTAGCCCCATACTTTGTCTATTTGTCAGTTTTAGTCCCCGTACTATGTGATGTGTGATACTTTGTTACTTTTGAGACTTGAATTCTATGACAATTGAATCTTGATACTTAATACTATGAGGCTTGACACTTAAATCTATATACTTAATTCTTGATGCTTGGAAATCTAGACTCTTGACTCTTGATACTTATTTAGTGCTCGACTCTTGAGACTCGTGAAACTTGATTCTTGGTTGAACGAGAGACTGGAGTCTTGTCACTGGCGGAATCTACTAATCTTGGGAACTTTGTGTTTATGATATAATCTAGTTATGCGATACTTTTACCCAATAATACGCAACGTGACGCTTAACCTAACTCGCAAACGAATCAAAAACGGGAACGTAGAAAGGATAGGATTGACCAAGCAGCAATCCGATCGGATGACCATCCGATCGGATAGCCATCCGATCGGATGACAAACCGATTGGATGGCCACTCGATCGACCCGCCATCCGATCTGTGCGGCACTGCCTTAGTCTCCTCACACATTATAAATAGGCCTGTCACATCACCATTCTCATTGATGTGACAGCCTCACTCGAACAGACGCACGCACACCACTTTTCTTTGATTTCTCGGCGATTTCGGTAAGTTTTACACTAGATCATTGTACTTTCTTGATCTACACATCACTTCTTACGAGATTCTCCTTTGAAATCTCACCTTTCACCGTGAAATCTCTTAGATCTGAGTTCTTGAGGATGATGTCATCATGGTGGTTTGTACAAACTGCTATATGATGTCATTCCTGGCAAGATCTAGCTCGGATCTAAGGAATTCCATGTGTTTTGCACCGAATCTAAGTTAGATCTAGGATTTGTCATAATAAAACTTAAGTTATCTTCATCTTTTCTTCAATCATTCACTTTAAACGGTGGAATCTGAGTCTAGACGGACTGTAGACTTGATGGATAGTCTGGAGTTGGTTTGGAAATGGATTGTTGCCGGAAAAGATGGCCGGAAAACAGATTTCGACATAAACTCGTAATAAACAGACGACTGATCAGACAGGGGTGATTCCCATCCGATCAGAACGGCTGTATGTTGATGAGTTTACCATTGTCTTAATACGTACCGTGCCGTCATTGTAATGCCAGAAACTTAGAAACTTTACAAAGTATTAAGTGGGACAAGGACCACTCGATCGAGCGACAATCCGATCGGGTAGCCACCCGATCGAACAGCCACTCGATCATGTGACACTTCTCTCATAGCCTTAAACACTTTGAAACTTTGAAATTTTCATCGTCGAATGGCAACCCGATCGGATAGCCATCCGATCGAACTGCCATCCGATCAGTGTAGCTTGTGCATCAAAATCTTTCAACACTTAGAAACTTTTTCAGAAACTTGAAGCTTTGGAACCCTTGATCGAATGGCAACCCGATCAAATAGCCATCTGATCGAACAACCATCCGATCAAAGCAACCAAACACTTAGCAACAATTACACTTGGATCGAGTGGTAACCCGATCGGATAGCCATTCGATCGGATAGCCATCTGTCCCCTCGCACATTGTCACTTCAATCGACTGACAATCCGATTGGATGGCCCTCTGATCAGACAGCCATCCGATCCAGTGACTGATCCGACACTTTGCGCAATCTCGTTATTCTGCCCGACTCTTATCTGTTGTAATCTAATCAGGCTAATTCTAAAAGAGCTCTGATGCGTGTCGTGTGTTATAGGTTTTTATGTATATTTTTAGCCCTTTTTAACCACTTTAGTCAAGTTTTAAATTTATAAAACACGATATTTACTAACACCAAACACACATATGGGCAAGTGCACCCATCGTGAGCGTAGTATAGTGTTGGTAAGATACCGAGGTCGTCCAAGGACACAAGAGCTTTTAATATCGGTTTATCCTCAACGTCTAATCAAATCAAAAATTTAGAAAAAGGTTTTAAAGTAGAAAATAAAAACTAAAATGCTGAAAATAAAAATAAAATAAAAAACAGATAGACAAGATGAATCACTTGGATCCGACTCGCCTTTAGTGTAACCTTTGATTATTTCCGTTCTTTTGGACTTTTTAAGAGATTATCTTAGTTATAGTAGTAGGCCCCTCTTTTGAAGGTGACGTTACCCTCAACCCAGTAGTTTGAGTCAGCAAGGATACAATCCTAAAGGGTTGGATTATTGAAAGATAACTAATTAAGTTATTAATGCGTAATGTGGTAGGCCCCTCTTTTGAAGGTGACGTTACCCTCGACTAAGTAGTTTGAGTCAGCAGGGATACAATCCTAAGTAGCCGGGTTAATGTTTTAATAGTAGCTTACATATGAGGGGATCAAGAAATTCAAACCCCCGCCATCCAATACCAGTGGGTATTGAAGGAGGTCCTACTAAGCTTGACCCAGGTCCTTGCAGGATCTATACACTGAACAAGGCAAGACTCTTACCAAATCATTCCCTTAACCCCCGACCAGGTAGCCAACATATCTCCATATAGACCGTGGAGATCTGAATGGTGTAAATCTTTTATTTTATATAGACAGTAAAATAATGCCAAGACACCACGGACAAATGATAAGGAAGACTCACCTTCAACATAAGAAACTAGTTATTAAAGTCATTAATACAAAACCAAAAAAAAAGTGCGAAAAGATTAAAAATAAAAAGTATTACACTAAATGCTTGTCTTCACCAAGTGATGTAAGAGACTTAGGCAAACATGGCCTTTGATTGTCAAGAACTCTTACGATCAATCTTGGATCCCGAGACTACTACACACAATCTATGATGGATGATGGTGGTGGATGTGGGTTGTGATGGTGGTGGTGGTGGTGGTGGTGGGTGGGTGAAGTGTGAGAGAGGTGGTTTGCCAAGGGATGATTTGCAAGTGAGCCTAGCACCCCTATTTATATCCTGCACAGAAGCCCGAACACGGCCCTGTGTCCACCCATCTTCTCTTTCTTCATTAAATGCAGTTTGTCTGCATTAGTTGACCACGCCCCCGTGTCCGCTGGGCACGACCCCGTGTGCAGAAGCGTATCTGTACTATAAATATTTTCCTAGATTCTGCGAATCTTAAAGTTAACCACGGCCCTGTGTCCGCTGGGCATGCCCTCGTGGTAGGTGATAGAAGCTTCTACAACTTTGTCTTTTCTGCAGACACTTGGCACACCCCCGTGTTCATTGAGCACGGGGCATGTTCAGCCTTCTGTTTTCTTGTTTTTGCTTCGAGGATGCTGTCGAGAGGTCAGGCATGCCACGTTTATTTCTTTTCTTGTATTTATGTTAGATTTAGCTGCCTTTTTGCTTCTTTTGTTTATTTGAGCTAATTTAATCCTGAAAATACAAAAGGAAGACAAAAGCACACTTTTTCCAACATTAGTACTAAAAAGGGGTTAGTTTTATGTCTCATTTGATGTAATTTATATGTTGCATTTTACACACATTGTCACACCCCTATTTTACCACGTATTACCGGTGGGCCCGGTGGGGAGTACCGTGACGTAGTTGATATCATCATAGTCAAACAACACAAATTTAAATGCACAGCGGAAGCAAAAGATAATTATATTACAATCCGATATAAAGTAATATCCAAGTATTACAAACGGAATGTAATGGATCCACAGGCGGATCAAAATAAAGAGGAAACTTGTTCAACAGACTTTAACATCTAAGCTTGCGAGACTTCTATTTGATGCTAGGAGAGACCAACCTATTACGCGTAGTACCTGCACTTAATCTTTTTGGGAAAATACGTCAGTTTACACTGGTAAATACAATTTAACTGACTCATTTTGAAATTGTTTTAAAAATTGATTTGAATGCCCGCGGCACAAAACTTTTTATAACTTGGGATAATGATTTGCTTATAATCTTGTAAAAGAATTACATGTTTGTCTGCGTTCAGTTTTCCGGGTCGTACCGGGTTAAAGATTAATAGACACACCACATAGTATAGTTCCGCCGCAAGATTTCATCTCGTACCGACTGTTATACTTTATTGATTTGAATGCACTACGGGTGTACGCCTACACCCGTGTGCGAAGGTCGTGGCCATTCTTTGAATGATGCTAATGATATCCGGGACATGGTCATTAAACCCCCAAAGGCGTTAGACAAACAAAACAACATTTTCAAACGGGACATTTGACTGCTCTTAACCACCGACCGGTTAAGGTCAATTACCCGACCAAGCGGTATTTTATATACCGTACCCCAAGCCCGTATAAGGGAAAATAAGTTAAATGTATTTACCTGAGCAAATTTATACAATTTATCCCAGCCGTATACTACCAAGCAAGTACAGATAGCTTTTACTGGGCTCCTAAATCTGGAATGAAGGTTTTTAATAACCTATTAGAATCCTAACGGGTCTTTAAATAAGCCTATGCTTAGATCGGTTAGTTTTCAAAAGGAAGACACGGTTCAAACTTATGATAAAACGAAGACCGGTTTAGAATGTGGTTTTGACCCGACAAGCTTGTATGCTTGTTTAATATGGGCAACTTAAACACATTCTGAATTTTGAGACAAAAACGATATGGTTTGACCCGTTTCGGTTAATATATGCAAACTAGCTACATACGCCGATCCGAACGCGAGAAGTGCGTAACGGGTAACCAAAAGAGTCATATACAGGTTTGCTAAGTCAATATGCCTTAAATATGATGTGATATCAGTAAGATACCTTCCGTTATGCCCAAAATGAATTTAAAACCAATCTATGCCCTGAAGGGGTATTTTGGTCTTTTTAAAGGTTATAAAAGAGATCAGATATAAATCCGAGGTTCAGGTCTGATTTGATTAGTAAAGATACTTAGTTTACTAAGTTACATCAGTAGGGTATTACCTATATGTGAAATTTATCATTTATAACCATACTATGCACCGTAGGAGCATTTTGGTAATTTCACATAGGCTTAAAAGGTCAAAACTGGAAACCTAAGTTTAAAACTTTTCCTTACTGTTAAAATGTAAAAAATTACTGAATATATCAGTAGGCATCAACCCTTATATGTTTAAAATAGTATTGATACATACTATGCGTTAAAAACGCTTAAAAAGACGATTTAGAGCCATTTCCGGGTTTTCAAAGAAAAGCTGATATTTTTATTATTCCAGAAGCCTCAAAATACTTTATTTATCATATTAGATCAGTAGAAAAAGGTTTGGGGTCAAAAGGATTTGTAAAACTCATTTTATAGCCCAAAAGGGCAAAACCGGCAATTACCGAATCAAGCTTAAAACCTTATGTTATGCTCAGCCTAAAAATAATTAAAAATCTTTAAGAATCCCAAAATATTATTTTATATCAGTGGGTAAAAAGTTTGGTATCAAAAATTGGGTTTAGATAGGTTATACGCTAATTATGTCGTTTAATTAATAAAAAGCTTTTTAATTACGCTATTGAGCATAACTCCTAATCTAGGCCTCCAACAGATGTCAAATTTTAGGGACATGTTTATATATCAGTAATAAAGGTTTCTATTCTTTCATATTTTCAAAAATATCATTTTATAGTCAAAAGGGCATAACGGTCAATAGTTAGGCATATAACGGAAACTTGCAATGAATAGGATAACTAAGGATCCAGGTTGTATAACCTCGGAGGGTTATACTAACCTATAACCTGGTCCTAAAAGAATCCTAAGGCATATCTAAACTAAGCTAAATCGGGTCAGAACTGAAAGTCAAAGCAAAAGTCAACTTTTGCGACTTTCGGTTCCGAACCAAGCCTATACTTAGAATTGTCGGGTTGAACATGCTTAGGCATGTTCAACTAATATTTACCAAGTTATTAATGTGGCAAAACTGATTTTTATGACTTTTAATTTAATAGTTATGCATTTTATTTATTTAAGACTAACCCGTTTGACTTTCATTTGACCCGACAATTAAACTAAGTAAACGTGGTAATTAGGAGGCGCCCTTTTGAGGGTTAATCGCCTACCTAATTACGGTCACGTAGCCATGTTCGTTGCGAACTATGGCTTAACTGTTTAAAAGTCAAAGCGTTTATCGAACGCTTGACTTTTCGGCTATAACCGCTAAAAATTTAAACTAAGCACGAAAAGGGACTTACAAAGGGTCCAAGCAAGGAGGGTTGATCCTAAATTCTCAGGTATGAAGAGCAAAGTCCCCAACTTAGAGAATTCAAGATCAAGGTGCAAAAGAAATGAAGTGGGGAATGGGTATTTATAGGAAAACTAGAACCGTTAGGATCGTTTATCGTAAAACGAGCTTCGATCTCATCCGTACACATGTGCCCATGGTTTTGTGAAACCATGGGAGCCCATAGTTTCATTAAACCCATGTGCAAATGAGGGGAACAGCTGGAACAAGCTGGAATTTAGATTTTTCATTTTGGTCCTTTCCTAAGATAACTATGGCAGAATGACAATTTTGGTCCATGAACTTCAGAATCTTGCATTTTGGCTCATTTTTGACACGTTTAAGCCCCGCTAACCTCATTTCAAGGCTCTAAAATGAAGTTAAAGTATAGGGAACTCAAAAAATGCTCAAAAATATTTTGGATGTCGGTTCGTTTGGTCGTACGGTTGCGTTGTTCGGTTAATTACGACGGAAGTCGTAACGAATGCAAAAACGATCCAAATTACGCGACGAATGGAACTTTATCATGCCAATCACTAAAATAAAATATTTTAATGATTACATAAAGTTTTGGATGTCCGGATGTATTCAGAACGTAAGATATGCGCGAAAATGCAAACTTGTGCACTTTTGACACTTTTAGTCCCTACATGACTTAAAAGTTTATTTTTGCGCACCAAACACCTCTAAGCCTATATCTAAGCTATATAAAGGTTAATTAGGTTATGTTTAACTCATGGACATATTTCGGAAGGTCCGTTATCAAACGATTCGACCTACTTTTGCCGTTTGACGCAAATAGTCCTTTAATTGCGCAAAGTAGCGCGAAATGCTGTTTAATGATATCCAAGCTTTCCATGGCCCATATTGATCATTCCCAAGCATACACATAATGTTACTACGCTCTTGTTCGCTTAGATGGTCACCGAAAGGCGTAGATTCAAAAGTTGACGCTTTAGGTCCCTCTAATGCGCAAACTTGCGCATTTCATTAATTAATAGCATTGAAGCCTTATCTAATACATATTAAGCATTCTTGGGAGTATTATTAAACACCACAATGCTTCGGGTTCCCTAAAAGGCCATTCAGAGGTATAATTAAACATATTGACACTTTTAGTCCCTTATACTTACAAAGTTGCGCGTAACGTCACTTAAAGGCACAAAAGCCTTGGACGGCCAACGATTGGCATTCCCGAGAGCATAATCAAATATCATGAAGCTCTCGGTTTGTTAAAAGGTCACTCAGAGGTAAGAATTAACATGTTGACGCTTTTAACCCTTTATTGCGCAAACTTTCAATTAAATACACAAACGACTACACTTGATCAACACGTGGCTTATTTGTGAATATAAAACCATAAAAGGTTATTTAAAAACTTACTTAAGTTTTGTTAATACTTCCAGTTTGTTTATAATTAAAGTTTTTCGATTTTTCGAAAAATTAGTCACTAAATTTCAAGGTTTGACTTTATTAGGGTTTATTACACGTGTCAATACATCATTGGAGGTGATTTTACGAGGTGTTACACACATCAAGTTCCCTTTGATCCAATAACGGCCTAAACTGTTAAGCAATCACTGTGAGTATACTCGATCCCTTTTTCGTTTTAAACTTTGGGATGTAACATGTATTCTATAAACTACGAAACTTGATACTTTTGAATCTAAACTCTATCCTATGTGTACGTGAAACTTGTTGATTCTTGATTCTTTGGGCTATTTGACGTTTAATCCAGAAGTGTGTAGTTCCGCCTTAACAATAGTAGCGCTACAGGAGATGCACCTCCCCATTATTCTTGGGGGTATTGTTAGGAGGATTCTAGTTTACCTTGAGTCTTGGGTAAACACTAAAGCATCGGGATAGTTGGGCTATCACTGGTTGGACTGCGACACTAGCACGGCTGAAACTATTTTTATTACTTACATTGTGGATATGAGTTCTTTTTAACCTATTATTCTATATACTCAAAATTGTATACTCGCCAGTACATTTTGTACTGACTCTATTTTAATACATGTTGCAGGCTGATAGGATGCTGTGAATCAAGAAAATGCTAGGATGCGGCTTAGAAACACATCTTAGTCAAATTTAGAAACTTTGAAACTATTTTGGGATGATTGAATGTGATATTTTGGGTATTTGATGCTTTTAGACAATTTGTTATGAAATCTTGATTAAAATCTATTGAAACTTTTAGTGTTATGGAATCTCATGAGCAATCTAAACACTTAGTGCTCGCGCCCCGATGTTTCCGCCATCGGTTGGGGTGTGACAGATTGGTATCAGAGCCATAACTATAGGGAATTAGGATAAGTAGGAATACTTGCCCTAGTCTATAGTTCTAGGAATTTTGACTCTTATTTGTTGTTTAAGACTTATGCATTCTACCGTATCTGCTTCCTAGCAGCACAGTTTCTCTGTTAAACTTACATGCCTTTCCTAAGGCTGATACAATATACACTTGATACTTTGAGAACGTTGTTAATCAGTGTTTGTATTTTGCACGATATTTGCCCTCAATTCAGGAGTGACGTCCGAACCTTGATGGAAAATCTCCATAACATTCTAACAGGTCTTGTCTGCGGATAAGTACCAACACTATTAGGGTACGATGTTGCCAAGTTAGAGGTGAAACTCAGACCTTGATAACTAGTCCCACTTCTTGATGATTTTTATGTCTCGCCAAAGTCTCGAAACTTCCAATCAATTAGGAACGTGAAATGATCAAAAGGACGAATATCGTAGGCCTAACCTTGATGACGTATTTGTCTAAGTAAGTCAAGACACGTTACCTCAATTCCAAAGGGGCTCGAATCACTTTGGTTAGTCACCGTTCCTCTACCCAGAACAATCCTATGTTTTATGAGCCTATCCTTTTATGTTATCTCGATTTTCTGTATGTGGTTTTAAACTCGATTCTTCGTTCATTTCGGGATGCTTTTACACAACTCACATGTGTGTCCGCAATCTAAAACGTTAACTCTAATCTCAGGATCAAACTAAATTTATGAAGCTTTATATAATGTGCAATCTATGTGGAAAACTTGATCGACTAAGATACTATGTGAAATCTATCTGATGGATATGTGTGTGTTGTTGTGGGTGTGGAACACTAAATGGCATGGAAATACGAGACTGAAGTGACATGTCTGAAGCATGGCGGATACGCCGCTAGTACTTCCTATATATAAGTGCTTCCGGCATGTTACCAACTTTCGTAACAAGTGCCATGTAAGACTTAGTGTTTGCAGACCGGTGTTGAGAATGTTGAAATCTAAACTATGGGAAAACTACTCGTGTAATCTATGAGAAGTCTATGGGAAGTCTATGTAATCTATGTGAACTCTAAAACTATTCGTGTAGCCTATGGGAAATCTATGTATGAACTGTGTGTACTCTAGCGAAATTATGTTAATCTATTGAGTTAATCTACGATTCATCTATTTGGGGATAATCTATGTTAATCTATTGAGATAATCTATGTCAACCAACTGAGTTAATCTATGAATGATCTGTTAAGCTAATCTATGCGAAACTGTTTGAGTAATCTATCGGGTTAATCTACGTGTATATAATGATGATGATGATGAATGTATTGTTATGTTTGGTGATTGCGACACGTAACATGACACCGAGTACGAGGCAGAGGCGACGTGCCCGAAGCGTGGTGGATACGCCGCTGGTACTTCCTATATATAAGCGTTTCTGAAATGTTGACCAAACTTCGTACAACATGCCACGTGAAGGTCGTGAGTTTGCAATGTTGAATCTTGATTCTTTAATCTATCGTGTGTGAATCTTTATTGTGAGACTTCGTGATCTAGACTTATACAATCCTCTGTTGGTTCTGTAGATGTCGTCTCGTAAGCTATCCGACACTCTCAAGAGATCCAGGGAAAAGTCTCAGAAAAAGATGATGTCTTTCATGGCCGACCAGATCGCTCGAGTCGTGCCAAAGATCGTCTCTGAGATCCAAGGATCAAACACTCCTCCATCCTCTGTGGACTCTAAGACGGAGAAGTCGACGTCTGCAAAGTTCAACTACAAACATTTTGTCTCGTGCAACCCTAAGTCTTTCACGGGCAGTGACGGGGTGACTGCAATGCTTGAGTGGTTCGACAACATTGAAGTTACTTTCATTAACAGCAAGTGCCCGGAGCATTTAAAGACTAGGAGTGCAACGGGAATGTTTCAAGGCAGAGCGTTGGAGTGGTGGTCAAATGAGAGAAACATCCGTACTAACGAAGAAGCCTATGCTCTTCCATGGGCTGAGGTGCGAGAACTGATGATGCTTGAGTTCTGCCCTCCTCATGAACAAATGAAGCTTGAAGAAGAATTTTGGCACTTGAAGCAAGTTGGTGATGATAATCTGGCGTACACTACCCGGTTCAAGCAGTTGAGCTTGATTGTTCCTCACTTGGTTTCGACTCTTAAGCGGATGATAACCAAGTACATCAACGATCTACCACCTGCTATGCGTGATTCTATTGAGGCAGCCCAGCTTGGAACTATTGAAGAAGTATATCGTTTGACAGCTAGTTTGAACAACAACCGCGTGCGTGATAAGCAGTTTGCTACTCCTTCTCCCTCCAAGTCTGCAAACCAAGTCACCCAGCAGCCAAGTGGCAGTAAGAACAAGAGAAGGAAATCTCAGGGTTCTGGATGCAATGCTATTGTTCCTTCTGCAAACCCTACTGCTAAACCTGCTCCCACTACTGCTGTTGTTAACCCTCCTGCTCCAGAAGCTAAGAAATAGTACACTAGTGCTTATCCTAAGTGTACAACTTGCAACTTCCATCACCCTACTACTTCTGCATGTCGTCTGTGTACCAACTGTAATCACTATGGTCACACAGCTCCGTATTTCCGTCAAGCTAACCTGGCTCAACCAGCTCAGCAAGCCCCACCTCAGGCAGCTCCACCAGCTCTTCCACAAAACCCAGGTCCAGTCAATGCCGTCCGTGCATGCTTTCAGTGTGGAGATACTGCCCATCTTCGAAATCGTTGCCCCCAGCTGAACCAAGATCAACAAGCAGCCGCTCGTGGACGAGCGCTCAATCTCAGTGCTAACCAGGCTCGTAACAACAACGATGTGGTGAATGGTATGTTTCTCGTCAATAACCTTTATGCTTCGATTCTATTTGATACTGGTGCCGATAAAAGCTTTGTGTCCGTGGAATTTGAGTCTTTGATAAACTGTACACGCTTTAAGTTACCGGAGTCATTCACTGTTGAAGTCGCAAATGGCAAGTCGATTCTTGTTGATTCCATTTTGCGTGATTGTTCCCTGACTCTTAATGATCACGTCTTCGCTATTGATCTAATACCCATGCATTTTGATGTCATCATCGGTATGGATTGGTTGCGTAAGAATCATGCCGAGATTGTTTGTCACGAGAAGTTTATTCGTATTCCTCTTCCGTCTGGTGATACTTTGAACGTCTATGGGGACCGAACTTCGAAAGGACTGAGGCTGATGTCATGCACACAAGCAAGCAGATGCTTACGTAAACATAACCTTGCCTTCTTGGCCCATGTGGTGGAACAAAATGGGCAAGAGGAAGAACATAAGCGACATTCTAGTGGTGTATGATTTCACTGATGTCTTTCCTGAAGATCTTCCTGGTCTTCCTCCTCCTAGATCCGTCGACTTTCGTATTGATTTAGTACCCGGTGCGACTCTTGTCGCCAAGGCTCCTTACCGTCTTGCACCTTCCGAGATGCAAGAGTTATCCAGTCAGCTACAGGAACTGCTCGACAAAGGTTTTATTCGTCCAAGTGCCTTCCCGTGGGGTGCTCCCGTTTTATTTGTCAAGAAGAAGGATGGTTCATTTCGTATGTGTATCGACTATCGTGAACTTAATAAACTTACCGTGAAGAATCGTTATCCTCACCCACGTATTGATGACCTATTTGACCAACTATAAGGCGCGTCATGCTTCTCTAAGATCGATCTTTGATCTGGATATCATCAGTTGCATGTCCTCGAAGATGATATTCCAAAAACTGCGTTTCGTACTCGATATGGGCACTATGAGTTCGTAGTCATGCCTTTTAGCTTGACCAACGCGCCTGCAGTGTTCATGGAGCTCATGAATCGTGTTTGTAAACCCTATTTGGATCGCTTTGTTATAGTCTTTATTGATGATATTCTCATTTATTCTAAGTCTAAAGCTGATCATGCTCGACATTTACGCTTGATGCTTGAACTTCTACATGGTGAACGTCTGTATGCTAAATTTTCTAAGTGTGAATTTTGGATTGATGAAGTGCAATTTCTCGGTCATGTCGTTAGTAAGCACGGTATTCATGTTGACCCGTCTAAAATCGAAGCTGTGAAGAATTGGAGTACGCCTAAATCCGCATCTGAGATTTGTTCGTTTTTAGGATTGGCGGGTTATTACCGCCGATTCATCTCAGACTTTTCTAAGATTATTGTACCTCTCACCTCACTGACCCAAAAAGAGAGACCTTTTGCTTGGGGTCCCGAGCAAGAGGAATCTTTTCAGACTCTTAAGACCCTTTTGTATAACGCTCCTGTACTTACTCTACCCGATGGGAATAATGATTTCGTGGTATATTGCGATGCCTCGAACCGTGGAATGGGCTGTGTGCTCATGCAGCGAGACAAGGTTATCTCTTATGCCTCTCGTCAACTTAAGATACACGAGAAAAACTATACTACTCACGATCTAGAGCTTGGAGCAGTTGTATGTGCGTTAAAGATTTGGCGACACTACCTGTATGGTACGAAATGTGTGGTCTTCACCGACCATAAGAGCCTCCAACATATCTTTGACCAAAAGGAACTGAACATGCGACAGAGACGTTGGGTGGAACTACTTAACAACTACGACTGCGAAATTCGCTATCATCCCGGCAAGGCGAATGTAGTGGCCGACGCTCTTAGTCGTAAAACTCATTTTAAGGCTATTCGTATCTCTAGTGATCTGCATGCGTGTATCCGTGAAGCTCAGTACTCGTTAGCTAATGAAGGAAGTCTATCTGTTGAAGTTCTTGGCGCTAATATTGATCGACTCGACACTAAACCTGATGGTCTTCAGTACTACCTCAATCGCATCTGGGTGCCAGATCGCGATAACCTCCGTGAGCTCATTATGAATGAGGCTCACAAATCTCATTACTCTATTCATCCAGGTGCCGATAAGATGTACCAGGATCTGCGTACGATTTATTGGTGGCCTGGCATGAAGAGGAACATTGCTACATATGTTTCTAAATGCCTTACTTGCTCAAAGGTAAAGGCTGAACATCAGCGTCCCTCTGGACTCTTAGAACAACCTGAAATCCCAGTTTGGAAATGGGATAACATCGCTATAGAGTTTATTACTAAACTACCCCGTACGCCTTTTGGTCACGATAGTATCTGGGTGATTGTCGACCGTTTGACCAAATCGGCCCACTTTCTTCCTATTCGTGAAAAATATAAAGTGGATAAACTTGCTCGAATCTATATCGATGAGATTATATGCCGACGTGGCATACCTCTTGACATAATCTCGGACCGTGATGGTCGTTTTACTTCGCGTCTTTGGCAAACGTTTCAGTCTGCTATGGGTTCGCACTTGAATCTTAGCACGGCCTTTCATCCTCAGACGGATGGACATACCGAGCGTACTATTCAAACCCTAGAGGATATGCTCCGTTCTTGTGTCATCGACTTTGGTGGTAACTGGGATGTACATTTACCATTGATTGAGTTCTGTACAACAACAGCTATCATTCCAGTATTCAGATGGCTCCTTTCGAAGCTTTGTACGGCCGCAAGTGCCGATCTCCTCTCAGCTGGCATGAGATTGGTGACAAGCAGTTTAATGGCCCTGAAATCATTCAAGAGACAACGGATAAGATCCTTCAGATCCGTGATAACTTGATCAAGGCTAGGAGCAGACAAACGAGTTATGCTGATGTTAGGCGTAAGCCTCTGGAATTTGATGTTGGCGATCGAGTTCTTCTCAAGGTATCTCCCTGGAAGGGAGTAGTTCGTTTTGGTAAGAAAGGAAAGCTCGCTCCTCGCTATGTGGGTCCTTTCAAGATACTTGAAAGGATTGGCAAGCTGGCGTACAGACTCGACCTGCCACAAGAACTAAACAACGTGCATCAGGTGTTCCACGTATCTAATCTATGTAAATGCCTAGCCGACGAGGAACTGCAGGTTCCCCTCGAAGACTTGCAAATAACTGAAGTTGTGCAATTTGTGGAGAAACTGGTCGAAATCATGGATCAAGCTGTCAAGCGACTGAGGCGCAGCAAAATTCCCATTGTTAAGGTTCGATGGGAAGGAAAGTGTGGCGCCGAATTCACTTGGGAATTGAAAAGTGAAATGAAGGCCAAGTATCCACAGCTCTTCGAGCAGTCTTCCTCTAAGATTTCGGGGACGAAATCTCCTAAAGGATGGGAGACTGTAACGCCCTGCGTCCCTAAACATTAGGCTTTTGGCAGATTTAGCCCCATACTTTGTCTATCTGTCAGTTTTAGTCCCCGTACTATGTGATGTGTGATACTTTGTTACTTTTGAGACTTGAATGCTATGACACTTGAATCTTGATACTTAATACTATGAGGCTTGACACTTAAATCTAGATACTTGATTCTTGATGCTTGGAAATCTAGACTCTTGACTCTTGATACTTATTTGGTGCTCGACTCTTGAGACTCGTGAAACTTCATTCTTGGTTGAACGAGAGACTGGAGTCTTGTCACTGGCGGAATCTACTAATCTTGGGAACTTTGTGTTTATGATATAATCTAGTTATGCGATACTTTTACCCAATAATACGCAACGCGGCGCTTAATCTTACTCGCAAATGAATCAAAGACGGGAACGCAGAAAGGATAGGATTGACCAAGTGGCAATCCGATCGGATGACCATCCGATCGGATGACCAACCGATCGGATGGCCACTCGATCGACCCGCCTTCCGATCCATGCGCCACTGCCTTAGTCTCCTCTCACACTATAAATAGGCCTGTCACATCACCATTATCATTGATGTGACAACCTCACTCGACTAGACGCACGCACACCACTTTTCTTCGATTTCTCAGCAATTTCGGTACGTTTTACACTAGATCCTTGTACTTTCTTAATCTACACATCACTTCTTACGAGATTCTCCTTTGAAATCTCACCTTTCACCGTGAAATCTCTTAGATCTGAGTTCTTGAGGATGATGTCATCATGGTGGTTTGTACAAACTGCTATATGATGTCATTCCTGGCAAGATCTAGCTCGGATCTAAGGAATTCCATGTGTTTTGCACCGAATCTAAGCTAGATCTAGGATTTGTCATAATAAAACTTAAGTTATCTTCATCTTTTCTTCAATCATTCACTTTAAACGGTGGAATCCGAGTCTAGACGGACTGTAGACTTGATGGATAGTCTGGAGTTGCTTTGGAAACGGATTGTTGCCGAAAAAGATGGCCGGAATACGGATTCCGACATAAACTCGTTATAAACAGATGACTAATCGGACATGGGTGATTCCCATCCGATCAGAACGGTTGTATGTTGATGAGTTTACCATTGTCTCAATATGTACCGTGTCGTCATTGTTATGCCAGAAACTTAGAAACTTTACAAAGTATTAAGCGGGACAAGGACAACTCGATCGAGCGGCAATCCGATCGGGTAGCCACCCGATCGAACAGCCACTCGATCAGGTGACACTTCTCTCATAGCCTTAAACACTTTGAAAATTTTCATCGTCGAATGGCAACCCGATCGGATAGCCATCCGATCGAACTACCATCCGATCAGTGTAACTAATGCATCAAAATCTTTTAACACTTAGAAACTTTTTCAGAAACTTGAAGCTTTGGAACCCTTGATCGAATGGCAACCCGATCGGATAGCCATCCTATCGAACAGCCATCCGATCAATGCAACCAAACACTTAGCAACAATTACACTTGGATCGAGTGGCAACCCGATCGGATAGCCATCCGATCGGATAACCATCCGTCCCCTCGCACATTGTCACTTCAATCGACTGGCAATCCGATTGGATGGCCATCGGATCAGACAGCCATCCGATCCAGTGACTGATCTGACACTTTGCGCAATCTCGTTATTCTGCCCGACTCGTATCTGTTGTAATCTAATCAGACTAATTCTAAAAGAGCTCCCTTTGATCCAATAACGGTCTAAACTGTTAAGCCATCCGATCCAGTGACTGATCTGACACTTTGCAGGCTGATAGGATGCTGTGAATCAAGAAAATGCTAGGATGCGGCTTAGAAATACATCTTAGTCAAATTTAGAAACTTTGAAACTATTTTAGGATGATTGTATGTGATATTTTGGGTATTTGATGCTTTTAGACAATTTGTTATGAAATCTTGATTAATATCTATTGAAACTTTTAGTGTTATGGAATCTCATGAGCAATCAGAACGCTTAGTGCTTGCGCCCCGATGTTTCCGCCATCGGTTGGGGTGTGACAGATTGGTATCAGAGCCACAACTATAGGGAATTAGGATAAGTAGGAATACTTGCCCTAGTCTATAGTTCTAGGAATTCTGACTCTTATTTGTTGTTTAAGACTTATGCATTCTACCGTATCTGCTTCCTAGCAGCACAGTTTCTCTGTTAAACTTACATGCCTTTCCTAAGGCTGATACAATATACACTTGATACTTTGAGAACACTGTTAATCAGTGTTTGTATTTTGCACGAGATTTGCCCTCAAGTCAGGAATGACGTCCGAACCTTGATGGAAAATCTCCATAATATTCTAACAGGTCTTGTCTACGGATAAGTACCAACACTATTAGGGTACGATGTTGCCAAGTTAGAGGTGAAACTCAGACCTTGATAACTAGTCCCACTCCTTAATGATTTTTATGTCACGCCAAAGTCTTGAAACTTCCAATCAATTAGGAACGTGAAATGACCAAAAGGACGAATATCGTAGGCCTAACATCGATGACGTATTTGTCTAAGTAAGTCAAGACACGTTACCTCAATTCGAAAGGGGCTCGAATCACTTTGGTTAGTCACTGTTCCTCTACCCGGAACAATCCTATGTTTTATGAGCCTATCCTTTTATGTTATCTCGATTTTATGTATGTGGTTTTAAACTCGATTCTTCGTTCATTTCGGGATGTTTTTACACAACTCACACGTGTGTCCGCAATCTAAAACGTTAACTCTAATCTCAGGATCAAACTAAATTTATGAAGCTTTATACAATGTGCAATCTATATGGAAATCTTGATCGACTAAGATACTATGTGAAATCTATCTAATGGATATATGTTTGTTGTTGTGGGTGTGGAACACTAAATAGAATGGAAATACGAGACTGAAGTGACATGTCTGAAGCATGGTGGATACGCCGCTGGTACTTCCTATATATAAGTGCTTCCGGCATGTTACCAACTTTCGTAACAAGTGCCATGTAAGACTTAGTGTTTGCAAACCGGTGTTGATAATGTTAAAATATAAACTATGGGAAAACTACTCGTGTAATCTATGAGAAGTCTGTGGGAAGTCTATGTAATCTATGTGAACTCTAAAACTATTCGTGTAGCCTTTGGGAAATCTATGTATGAACTGTGTGTACTCTAGCAAAATTATGTTAATTTATTGAGTTAATCTATGATTCATCTATTTGGGGATAATCTATGTTAATATATTGAGATAATCTATGTCAACCAACTGAGTTAATCTATGATGATCTGTTAAGCTAATCTATGCGAAATTGTTTGAGTAATCTATCGGGTTAATCTACGTGTATATGATGATGATGATAATGAATGTATTGTTACGTTTGGTGATTGCGACACGTAACATGACACCGAGTACGAGGCAGAGGCGACGTGCCCGAAGCGGGGTGGATACGCCGCTGGTACTTCCTATATATAAGCATTTCTGAAATGTTGACCAAACTTCGTACAACATGCCATGTGAAGGTCGTGAGTTTGTGATGTTGAATCTTGATTCTTTAATCTATCGTGTGTGAATCTTTATTGTGAGACTTCGTGATCTAGACTTATACAATCCTCTGTTGGATCTGTAGATGTCGTCTCGTAAGTTATCCGACACTCTCAAGAGATCTAGGGAAAAGTCTCAGAACAAGATGATGTCTTTCATGGCCGACCAGATCGCTCGAGTCGTGCCAAAGATCGTCTCTGAGATCCAAGGATCAAACACTCCTCCATCCTCTGTGGACTCTAAGATGGAGAAGTCGACGTCTGCAAAGTTCAACTACAAACATTTTGTCTCGTGCAACCCTAAGTCTTTCACGGGCAGTGACGGGGTGACTGCAATGCTTGAGTGGTTCGACAGCATTGAAGTTACTTTCATTAACAGCGAGTGCCTGGAGCATTTAAAGACGAGTGCAACGAGAATGTTTCAAGGCAGAGCGTTGGAGTGGTGGTCAAATGAGAGAAACATCCATACTAACGAAGAAGCATATGCTCTTCCATGGGCTGAGGTGTGAGAACTGATGATGCTTGAGTTTTGCCCTCCTCATGAACAATTAAAGCTTGAAGAAGAATTTTGGCACTTGAAGCAAGTTGGTGATGATAATCAGGCTTACACTACCCGGTTCAAGCAGTTGAGCTTGATTGTTCCTCACTTGGTTTCGACTCCTAAGCGGATGATAACCAAGTACATCAACGATCTACCACCTGCTATGCGTGATTCTATTGAGGCAACCCAACTTGGAACTATTGAAGAAGTCTATCGTTTGGCAGCTAGTTTGAACAACAACAACAACAACGTGCGTGATAAGCAGTTTGCTACTCCTGCTCCCTCCAAGTCTGCAAACCAAGTCACCCAGCAGCCAAGTGGCAGCAAGAACAAGAAAAGGAAATCTCAGGGTTTAGGATGCAATGCTATTGTTCCTACTGCAAACCCTACTGCTAAACCTGCTCCCACTACTGCTGCTGTTAACCCTCCTGCTCCAGAAGCTAAGAAACAGTACACGGGTCCTTATCCTAAGTGTACAACTTGCAACTTCCATCACCCCACTACTTCTGCATGTCGTCTGTGTACCAATTGTAATCGCTATGGTCACACAGCTCCGTATTGCCGTCAAGCTAACCCGGCTCAACCAGCTCAGCAAGCCCCAGCTCAGGCAGCTCCACCAGCTCTTCCAGCTCCTCCACAAAGCATCGGGATACAAGTTTACCTTGAGTTTTGGGTAAACACTAAAGCATCGGGATACTTGGGCTATCACTGGTTGGACTGCGACACTAGCACGGCTGAAACTATTTTTATTACTTACATTGTGGATATGAGTTGTTTTTAACCTATTATTCTATATACTAAAACTTGTATACTCGCCAGTACATTTTGTACTGACTCTATTTTAATACAAGTTGCAGGCTGATAGGCTGCTGTGAATCAAGAAAATGCTAGGATGCTGCTTAGAAACACATCTTAGTCAAATTTAGAAACTTTAAAACTATTTTGGGATGATTGTATGTGATATTTTGGGTATTTGATGCTTTTAGACAATTTGTTATGAAATCTTGATATATATCTATTGAAACTTTTAGTGTTATGGAATGTCATGAGCAATCTGAACGCTTAGTGCTCGCGCCCCGATGTTTCCGCCATCGGTTGGGGTGTGACATCCAAATAAAACAGTTATTACAAATAATTATCTCAAAAACAAACACTGTTCCGACAACTCAGATTAAGCGTGACATAACTAGACCCCTAGCTTGATTCACCAAAGCACAACATTCCTAGCATTCAAACACCTATCACATACGTTAAAATAGCGGTCAATACACATAGTGTAAAGGTGAGAATACAAGTTTAATAGTATAATAGATTCGAAATCGTTTACGCATAACCAGCGTGTAACGTGTGGCGATGTGAAAGCTAGTAGTTTATCGACAATGAAATATGCACAGACGTGACTGCGAGTTGTAGAATGCGCAACACGTATCCCCACTGGGACACGTGAAGTAAAGCCCTTAACAACCCCTGTCCACGACAGGTGCTAAGTCCAAACTATAGTATTATCGTTGCTAAGGTGTCAGGCAACAATAACCGTGTTAACATAACATACAAGCATTCATCGAATAACACGTAACATGCAATATCGGCCAACGTATAAATAGTGTTTGCGTTGTGTGTCAGTTGTGATTTGAATAAGTAACGTATGTAACACCCAAAAGTGCGTAAAGCAAAAAGGGATCGAGTATACTCACAGATCGTGTTTAGTAAATAAACACTCTATTGGATTGAAGGGAGCGCTGAAAGGTTAGCCTGAATAGTTAACGATAGCATAAGCGAAGAATGGCGCGTTAAACGAGTAAAAGTGACTTAAGTGACGAATGATAATCTGATCGGATGGCCATTCGGTCGGATTGACATTCGTTTGGGAAGGATGTGTTTGTGTATGATGGCTTTGAAGTTTTTGTTGTAGCATTTTGAAAATAGAGAAGTATCCCTACCCTCCAGGTCGATCGATCGAACGGTCGTTCGATCGGATTGTAATCCGATGGGCGAGACATTTCAGTTGAGAACAAGTTCACAGCAGGATTGTCATTCGATCGGACGGTCTTCCGATCTGATGGCAATCCGTTAGGAACTGATGATCTTTGAAACTTAAAAAGTTTAAGTGTTGAAGTCCCAAGTGTCAACCGATCGGATTGTCGTTCGATCGGATGGCAATCCGATCGGACGACTATCCGTTCGACATTCAGATCTTTTGAAAACTTGAAAATTGTTAAGTGTGAAGGCTTAAGTGCAATCCGATCGGATTGTCGTTCGATCGGATGGCAATCCGATCGGACGGCAATCCGTCCCAACGGTCTGATCATCTTGAACTTGATTATTTTGAAAAGTTTGCGGTTTGTTCGAGACGGTAGGACAACGTGTTAAACAACGGAACCTCGTCAAGTCCCAAGTCGTCCGGTCGAACAGGAATCACCCAAATCCGATCAGTTTACTGGTTTGTGACGGTTGTTCATGTTTAACCTGAAATCGGTTGTCTCTTTGATAGAAATCAAATCTCATACCAACACTTCACTAAGAAATGAGTAGAAGACCTGAACGAGCTCTGATTCTATCAGTTTTGAGTGCATTGAGTGTAAAAGAGTTGAAAGACAGTTGGAAAAGTATCTTTTGATCCTTTTAAACTTGAAAAGGATCTGAGTTGTTCTTGGTGGAATGAGGTCTAAACTTGAAGTTCATAAGAACTTCATGATGACATCACCCTAGAACACCTCAAATCCGCTGATTTCACGGTTAAAAGTTAAGATTCAAAGGTGAAGATGATGAAGAAGTGCGTTTAGATCATAGAAGTACAAGATTTGAGTTGAAAACTTACAAGAATCGCGAGAAATCGGAGGAAAAGTGAGCTTGAGCGCTAGTCGAACGAGAGAGAGAGCTGTCACATGGTATTTATAGGTTGCCAAAAAGGGAAAGTGGAGCACAGGTAACGGATTGGATGGCACATCGATCGGATGGCCATCCGATCGGATGGTCATCCGTTCGGATGACCATTTGATCGAATGGTCATTCGATTGAGTGGCTTCGGTGAGTTGGTTTTCGGCGTTTCGTTTCGCGTGCTGAGCGTTGCGATGCGTTTGAGCGAGTTTCGATTAAGCGATGCGATAAATTAATAATAACCACACAAATACTATATCTAATATACAATCATCCTAAATAATTTGCGTTTAGCGTTTGCGATTTGATTACGTTGCGATAGAGTTGCGATTGCGATTCGATTAATCACCACCAAACAGTAAAGTAAACATGCACAAGTAACACATAGATAGCACACACACGTAAAACAATATACAAAATCTATAAATCAAGTTGCGAATGCGATTGCGATGCGATTAGCGGTAAAGCGATAAAACATGCGATAACTTTGATTAAACCTCGATTATTAATAGATACTCCACATAATACAACTAAAGCGATTAAATAAAAAGATTCGATTACAAGTCATTAACGTACAATCATTAGTTAAGCAAGGAGTGACAGATCGTAATTAGCAATCTTTTCTTCCTTTGACTTTGACTTGTACTTTGACTTTCGTAACACGGGGGTTTGGAACAACATTATGAAGATATCCAAAAACCTATCACGTCAAAACTTTGAGGTAGATAATCGGTTGGTAGTAAAACTTGGGCGTGGCGATAAAACTCTGTTCTAGATAGACAAATGGGTTGGAAATCAACCCTTAAAAGATGTCTTTCCAGGCCTTTTTACTGCAGAAACTGATAAGTTTTGCACAGTCTCGCAACGGTACTCGATTACGGACGGAATTTCACTTGGTCATGGGGTGGGGTGGCATCCATCAATTGAACTGGGCTTGCGTTTCGAGAGACTGGGAATCATGCACTCTTCGGTTACAAGGGCAGAATCCAAGTAAAGGCGCTGATTCTTGGGTGTGGCGCGAATCGGATGGCTGCCAAACTTATAAGGTACGTAACCTCCGTAAAGAACTTGACTACATTGACTTAATACCTGAAACGAAGGTGCTTACATGGCTCAACTGGATCCCCCTCAAAATAAACTGCTTTTTGTGGAGGCTGGTACCGAATCGTATACCAATTAGGGACGCACTATTAAAAAGAAATATTTCTCTACCTTCGGACATGTGCCCCTTCTGCTGCCACAACCCCGAAAACTGCTGACCATCTCCTAATAACCTGTGACTTCGCAAGGTGCGTTTGGCAACAAATATTCATCTGGATAAAGTTCCCCTCCCGCGTTTCCTCCTTAGTGTCGTCGAACTGCTTGAAATCATCCGTTCGCACCCGGTTTGCAAACCAAATAAAAAGGCAATGCTTTTGATTATAGCCACAATGTGCTGGATTCTATGGAAGACGCGCAATGAAGTTATTTTCAAAGGCAAATACACGTCACACTCAAGCGTAATTGGTGAAGTAAAAACATGTTCCTTTTTGTGGATCCGAGCGCGGGCTAAAGTACAAGAGCTAGATTGGGAGAAATGGAGATATTTCGATTTCAAAATGTTTCCGTTGTAACCGTGCACTGTAAACCTCATGTAACAAACACATAAAGTCTGTTAGTTCTTTTTTATTTTCTCTTGTACTTGTTCTTTCACGCTTGAGTGGCTTGCTTAAGCTTTTGTTATAAAATCGCCTATAAAAAAAAAAATCTAAGCGGGCGAATGATTGGTTGAATCATGTTGGGACTAGATTTTTCACTTAAGTTTAGTTATCTTACTAAAATTTTAATGTGGTTTAACACTTTGTTTTAACTTATTTAACATCCACACACATCCAAGTTTGAAATTATTTATTTGTCAATTCAACTTTCCATACCAATTCAACATCCAAAAGATTTACTACTCACCCCTAAATTGGTACACACCAATTCATCCCGCAACTCAACTCACTTGTACTACTTTTAAGAGAAAATGCATCAACGTGTTAGATAAACACTCCCCCTTCCGGTACCGGATCGACGACGTCGTTCTCCCTCTTCTCAAACACCAACTCACATCACCGATAATATTATTATTCCCCAAATTACCCCCAATCAATCATCATATTTCCCAAATCCCCCACTTCCCCCAATCCATTTCCACTCGATTAGGGTTTCTTCATTTCACTCAACTGTCAACCGATGACCTGATTTCAACTCATTTTCAGTTAATTTCCACGATGGAGCTTCGAAATTCTAGGGTTGAGGGTCCAGCTGTTGACCAGAGTCAACCGATTGCTCAGGTGGTGGCGAAGAGGAAGCGAGGGCGGCCGCCTAGGGCTCAGCCGGTTGCGAAGAAGAGTAAGGAGGAAGATGAAGATGAGGATGTGTGTTTTATTTGCTTTGATGGTGGTAGTCTCGTCCTTTGCGATCGCCGGTTTGTCTTCATTTACTTGCTTGATCTACTGCATTAACTCTTGTCTTATATGTTTAGATGTTTGTTAAATGTGTGCATTCATTGAAGTTTATGTTACAACAAATTATGTAATATCCCGAACCGTTTCAAGATATAGATATTGCCCGCTTTGCCCCTGATGGGTTGCCTATCCAGAAACTCACGGTTTTGTTTCCACCCGACGAATTACTCGCCCGGGCAAAATGTGTATTGGTAGAGCAGGTGGAAGTTTCCACCTGCTCTTCTACCTTTTTTGCCTGGGCGCGTAATTTGTTGGTGGAAACAAAACTGTGAGTTTCTGGATAGGCAACCCATCAGGGGCAAAGCGGGCAATATCTTACCCGCTTTGCCCCTGATGGGTTGCCTATCCGGAAACTCACGGTTTTGTTTCCACCCGACAAATTACTCGCCCAGGCAAAAAATTGTAGAAGAGCAGGTGGAAAATTCCACCTGCTCTACATTGCCTGGGCCAGCAATTCGTCGGGTGAAAAGAAAACCGTGAGTTTCTGGATAGGCAACCCATCAGGGGCAAAGCGGACAATATGTTGGCGTGGTTTACTTCGGATGTTACACTTTATATACTTTTGAGGTGATGAAGTATGAATAATTGATTAATGTTTTGCTTTTTTTTTTTTGGGTGTAGGGGATGTCCAAAGGCGTACCATCCGGCTTGTATTAAGCGGGACGAAGCATTTTTTCGATCGAAAGCTAAATGGAACTGCGGTATGTCATATTATTATCTTTAACATTTAGGGTTGCTCAAAATCTTTAACATTAGGAGCTAATGTTGTTTTGGTGTTTGTATGGATTTCAGGTTGGCATATATGTAGCATGTGTGAGAAGACAGCACACCATATGTGCTATACGTGTACTTATTCATTGTGCAAAGGGTGTGTTAGAACGTCTGATTATGTGTGTGTGAGAGGTGATAAAGGCTTTTGTACAGTTTGTATGAAAACAATCATGCTGATTGAAAATAGCGGAGATGCAACGGTATGCAAATTTGTACTTTTTCTTATACTCTTATTATATGTGGCTTTCTTTATGTTGTCTAGGTGAGGTCTTTCTACGGATTTAGCATCTTCAGGTTATAACACTATAGTTGTTTTTTTGATATTGCAATATGTGCCGCAAAAGAATAACAATCATTTAAAAAAGTTGGCATCATTAAATTGAACTTGTAAGACAATATCTTTTTCCTCGTGTTTTAAAAATGGGCATACAGAAAATATACACATATCTGTAGAGAATTTAATTTCAGTAAACTAGTTATGGTTAAACCAATTTTCTTATATAGTCATAGTAAATGGAAAAGGAGTTTAATAAAGCTAAAATAAAGAAGTAAGCAGTTTTATTTATATTTTAAATGTATCGACTTAGATGGATCGTGGATCGGTTAAATGTGTTGATCTATTGGATAAATGTTTTTGACCTGTTTGGTCACATGAATAATTTGGATAGGATCTTGAGACCTGAACAATTGACAAGCTTACTGGCTTGTGTAGCTTGCTTAATATTGTAAACTACACTCTTGTAAAAACATCATGATTGTTGAAGTTATTTATTTTATATATACACTGTCTCACACACAAACCCACACATATATCTATACGCACATATACATACATATATATATATCATAGTTATTAAAGGCGCGAGGCGCACTTAGGGCGATTTGTTGGGCCCAGGGCTTTATTTGCGCCTAGGCGCGCGCTTTAATAACTATGACATGAACCATAGTTATTAAAGGCGCGAGGCGCACTAAGGCGGATTTGTTGGGCCCAGGGCTTTATTTGCGCCTAGGCGCTCGCTTTAATAACTATCATATATATATATATACATACACCTATATCTATACACACACATATATAAGAACAATTTTAAAATGTAAAAGAAATATGAACAAGTACCAAGCATTCATTTTTCCAATATTAAATATCTAAAAATAAAAGAAAATGGTTTAAATGTAATTGCTATTGTTTCTCACTCATCTCTCGTAAAATCATAAGAAAATTTTTTTTTGAACAAATTAGTTTGATTTTTTGTTTATTGTGTAGGGTTATATTACCTACACATGTGTAGGTAAAAGGTACAAAAGTCGAACATATATGAACAAATTAGTTTGATGTTTTTTTGTACATAATTTACGCATGTGTATCTAAGAAGCACAAACTAAAAAAAATATGAACCATCTGTCAAGACATTAAACGCTTTAAATTCGATTCATTCTTGCAATTATTTGGTGTTATGTAATAATCCTCACCCTATATGTGTCTATATATACATACATATTCATTATATATATATATATAAATGCTTTTGCTTATATATTCTCATCAGGTGGATTTCGATGACAAGACTAGTTGGGAGTATCTCTTCAAGGTATATTGGCTCTACACAAAAGGAAAGTTATCGTTAACTCTTGACGAGCTTACGCAAGCTAAGAACCCATGGAAACTAGCTTCCATCGAACCAACCACTTCACATATTAGCGCCAGTGGTCGAAGAAGCATTACAGCCGACCTATCTAAAGCTAGTCTCGAAGCTAACGAAGCCAAAAGAAGAAAGACAAATGAACAGACCAACGGGCTTCCTAACGACCTGTCTACGGACGTGCCCAAAGAATGGGCGAGTAAAGAGTTACTCGAATTCGTCGCACACATGAAAAACGGTGATACGTCTGTTTTATCTCAATTTGATGTCCAGGCACTTCTGCTAGAGTATATAAAGCGAAATAATCTCCGGGACCCACGAAAGAATACGCAAATCGTATGCGATTTACGGTTAATGAATCTCTTCGGCAAACCACGCGTCGGGCATATTGAAATGTTGAAGCTTCTGGAGCCGCACTTTTTGGTTAAAGAGAATACTCCAAACGACACACCCGACAGCACTGCAAAACCGGCGAATACTATTACTGATTGCAAAACCGAAAATACGGCGGTGGTTAGTAACAAGGAACGTAGAAATCACAGGAAGGGTGGAAAACGTATACAGAATAAATTGGATGAATATGCTGCTATTGATGTGCATAACATGAGTCTGATATATTTAAGGCGTAATTTGATGCAGTCTCTTGTTGAAGATAATGAAAAGTTTAATGAAAAGGCGGTCGGGTCGATTGTGCAAATAAGAATATCTGGTAGTGATCAAAAGGATGATATGTATAGGCTTGTACAAGTAGTAGGTAATGCAGTTTTTTTATTGTTTGCGCTCCTGTTGGAATTATTATGTAACGTGCCGATCTTTATTTACGGTTTTGTATTATAGGGACGACTAAGGTGGATGTACCGTATAAAATTGGTGATAAGTTGGTGGATGTTATGCTTGAAGTGTCCAACTTAGACAAGAAGGAGACGGTGTCTATTGATACAATTTCAAACCAAGAGTTGTCTGAGGTGACTATTTTTTTTGTTTAAAATGCCATTTTCGTCCCTGAGGTTTGACCAGTTTTGCGACTTTCGTCCAAGGGTTTGTTTTTTCGCATCTGGATCCAAAAGGTTTGAAATCTTGCCATTTTCATCCGGCTCGTTAACTCCATCCATTTTTCTCCGTTAAGTCAGGGGTATTTCCGTCCTTTTGTTAACTTAAAGGGCAATTCGTTTTTTTTCCAGGGGTCTTCAGTTGTTTTTACATAAAGTGAAAAAGACCGTATTGCCCTTAAAATTAGCAATAAAAACGGAAATACCCCTGACTTAACAGAGAAAAATGGATAGAGTTAACGATCCGGATGAAAATGGTAAGATTTCAAACCCTTTGGATCAAGAGGCGGAAAAACAAACCTTTGGATGAAAGTCGCAAAACTGGCCAAACTCCAGGGACGAAAATGGCATTTTACTCTTTTTTTTTTTTAAATTTTTTTATAAAACTACAATACAATTGCTTGTTTAATATAAGTGCCGCACCATTATAAACGGAAAATTAATGTTCCTTCTACTTTTCAGGATGAGTGCAGACGTCTGCGAGAGAGTATAAGATGTGGGCTTGTGAGATGTTTTACTGTAGTAAGTATGCATGCCATTTTGTAGGGGTGCGCACGGTTTGGTTCGGTTTTTTTGATAAATCAAAACCGAAATGTTTGGTTTTCGAAAACCGTTCGGGTTCTTCGGTTTTAGCAACGGTTCGGTTCGGGTTTTTTTCGGGTTTCGGAACAGAATTACGTAAAATTCAACAATAAAAAGTATAATCTAAGATTTAAAAATCCTTCTTAGATGTTTACATTTAAGTTATTATATTTAACCTTTTTAACTAATATTGTTGACATAAAAATAACCTTCTAATCTATTTTTATGTTTCTCCAAAGTTTTTATTAAGACATTTTGTTTTATAATACTTTGAAATTATTTAAATTTATGTTAAAATTTTGTTATTATAATACTTTCTAATTTCTAATTATTTAATTTTTTATGTTAAATTTTGTTATTTCTTGTAGGCAGTGGATAAATCGTTTCAAAGATAAATAAACATGTTAATCTTTTTATTGTAAATACTTAACATTCAAGAATAAAATTAATAATTCCTAAATCAGTATATAATGAACTTTAATAAAATGATTTTTAGGTTATTCGGTTTGGTTCGTTGTTTTTATGTTTTCATAAAATGGAAAACCGTAACCGAAATGTAAATTTCGTTTAGTATTTTTTAACGTTTTTTTGTACGGTTCGGTTAAATCGGTTTTTTTTGGTTTTCTGCTCATTCCTACCATTTTGTTTTATGATTTTATTAAAATCCCCTATACTTTGCTCATGCGAGCTTTTGTGCTTGATATAGGGTGAAATACAGGAAAAGGCAATGGCCCTGCAGTCAGTGCTGATTGATGATGTGAGTTATTTGGTTTCGAGATATAGGGCTTGAACATGAGATATCATAGGCTTGTTTATTGCCTATGTATGGTAGAATCTACATGTTACGATATTTTTATTTATGTCATTTAGATTGTTAACCAATTCTGGAGGTGGTGGCAATATGGAGGGGTTGTATAGCTTGGGTAATGGGTCGAAACGGTTCGAGTTGGGCTGAATCTCAAAACACTTTCTTTTGTCCATATTTAAAATAGTTTGTAAATAACTGAGTAAAATGACATTTTCGTCCTTGAGGTTTAGCCAGTTTTGCGACTTTCGTCCTAAGGTTTGTTTTTTCGCATTTGGATCCAAAAGGTTTGAAATCTTGCCATTTTAATCCAACTCGTTAACTCCATACATTTTTCTCCGTTAAGTCAGGGCCTCAGGGGTATTTCCGTCTTTTTTGTTAACTTAAAGGGCTTTGTTTTTTTTACAGGGGTATTTGGTCTTTTTACATAAAGTGAAAAAGAACGAATTGCCCTTTAAGTTAACAAAAATTACGGAAATACCCCTGACTTGACGGAGAAAAAATGGATGGAGTTAACTAGCCGGATTAAAATGGCAAGATTTCAAACCTTTTGAATCCAAATGCGGAAAAACAAACCTTTGGACGGAAGTCGCAAAACTGGCCAAACCTCAGGGACGAAAATTGCATTTTTCTAAAGTAAATACATGTGTTAACTATGCAGTTAATGCGGTAAAATATCGGATATCGGTCAAGGACCGATATTTGAAATATAGGTTATCTCGGTGAGATATCGGTAATTTTAATATAATGCAGAATTTATATATATAGCAATTTAACACCAATAATTCAGTGATATATCGGTCAATATCGGTACCGATATTTGACACCGATATATCACCACTAGATCATAAAAACAATATTATTACAATAGTGATTTAGGTTTATGAATAAACCAAATTAGGAGGTTATATGCATAAAAATGTTAGTTAAGGGACTTTTAACCTGTTTGACCCTTTCCAAAATAAGCCTTTGAACTAATTTTTTTGGGTACTATTATTATAACAAATTAAGCCTTGTAGTTAGCTTAGGAAAATGATAAATTTTATCATTTTTTTAATTCAAAACTTTGGTTGATATGTAAGTTAGTTTAAAAGCTTAATTTGTTATGAAATTAGGTCAAAGAATGTATAGGTAATGATTTGGTTCCAAAGTTTTTTGATTTGACCTGTCTGAGATAAAGCGCAACTCAAATCGGCGCGTTAGCAAACAAATGGGTTGAAATTGCCACATTTAAATGAATAATGTAGGTTTTTTTATCGCTTAAATAATTGGTTTTCCATTTTTTGTGTAATATAGAAAATCGGAGCCGAGATGCTGCGGCTCAATCAGCTTCGCGATCGAGCAAGTGAAAAGGGGCAGAAAAAGGGATATCCTATGATGACAATATATTTTTATTTTTTACTTTTTACTTTCTTATTATTCACGCGAGTATTTATTATTTATATATTGGAATTCTTTGACCTATCCCACTGTTAGAGAATGCGTGCAGAAACTCAAAATTCTGAAAACACCAGAGGAGCGCGAACGCAGGTTACGCGAGATTCCAGTGGTGCATTCTGATCCAAAAATGAACCCCGACTATGAATCTGATGACACCGAGGAGTACTTTAACAACGAACAAGGTTTGTATGTTTTTTTTATTGAGTATAATACCATTTTTGTCCCTGAGGTTTGGCCAGTTTTGCGACTTTCGTCCAAAGATTTGTTTTTCAGCATCTGGATCCAAAAGGTTTGAAATCTTGCCAATTTCATCCGGCTCGTTAACTCCATCTATCTATCTTCGTTAAGTCAAGGGTATTTCCATCGTTTTTGTTAATTTAAAGGGCAATTAGTCTTTTTACATAAAGTTAAAAAAACCGGTTTGCCCTATAAGTTAACTAAAAAGACGGAAATACCCTTGACTTAACGAAGAAAAATGGATGGAGTTGACGATCCGGATGAAAATGACAAAATTTCAAACCTTTTGGACCCAATTGCGGAAAAACAAACCTTTGAATGGAAGTCGCAAAACTGACCAAACCTCAGGGACGAAAATGGCATTTTACTCTTTTTTGTTTTTCTTATTGTAGTTTCACATGGACTTTTGTTGACCAATAATAATAATATGGTAACATTCCTCAGGAGAACATCGAAAGCCGAAGTTTCCTTGGGTCAGTGGCACAAACACAATCTCTCCTACAAAAAAAGCTGATAGTTTAAAAGATCAACCCGTAGACTTGCATGTTGCAAATGTCGATGAGGATTCTAAGAAACCAAACACGGGAAACGATGCGATTGTGTTAAGCAGTTCCGCGAGTCCACAAAACGAGGCTCAATGTAATGGTTCAATAGTCCCAAAATGCGACCCTGAAGCTGCTTTGACTTCATCGTTATCGAACATTGCGTCAGATCCAGCACCTTCAATTCCCTCCCTGATGAACAACCGATCGGTTGATGATGACATGTGGCATTACAGAGATCCGAGTGGAAATGTTCAAGGCCCGTTCTCTCTGTTACAGCTGCAGAAATGGAATACAAGTGGATATTTTCCTGCCGATATGAGAATATGGGCGGACCTAGAAGCCGATTCGTTACTTTTGAACAATGTATTGCAGGAACACTTTCACAATCCCGACGGTCAACGCCCCGAGAATGTTGCTAGCAACGTTAAAGATAATCAAGTCGATAGCGTCACTGTTTGCAGTGAAGCTCCGTCATCCACTGTTCGTGCAACTTCTTATGCTTTTGATAATTCCGTTAACCTTGAGAGGATGCCGGAAGCTCCGTCATCCACCGTTCGTGCAACTTCTTATGGTTTAGATAATTCCGTTAACCTTGAGAAGATGCCCGAAGCTCCGTCATCCACCGTTCGTGCAACTTCTTATGGTTTAGATAATTCCGTTAACCTTGAGAAGATGCCCGAAGCTCCGTCATCCACTGTTCGTGCAACTTCTTATGGTTTAGATAATTCCGTTAACCTTGAGAGGATGCCGGAAGCTCCGTCATCCACCGTTCGTGCAACTTCTTATGGTTTAGATAATTCCGTTAACCTTGAGAAGATGCCCGAAGCTCCGTCATCCACTGTTCGTGCAACTTCTTATGCTTTGGATAATTCCGTTAACCTTGAGAAGATGCCCGAAGCTCCGTCATCCACTGTTCGTGCAACTTCTTATGCTTTAGATAATTCCGTTAACCTTGAGAAGATGCCCGATGATTTGAACTGTGATCCCGATCCCCCAAGCGTTGGTTCTTTGACCAAGATGAACGAGTCAACCACAACTGAACAATTTGGTATCCAAAACATGCCTGATATCAACCAGCACGTGTCTTCTGTTTTTACTGTTGCAGATGCGCCTCTTGTAGATTTACCAACCTCGTTACTGAAAAAGGAAAGTCACGACAATCCGAAAATACAAGATTCCAGAGACAAACAACCGTCAAATTTTTTTGTTCAAGATTCCGGGATCCAAAAAATGCCAGATATTAACCAGCAAGTTTCTTCAGTTTTTACCGTTGCAAATGCAGCTCTTGTGGATTTACCGAGCCCGTTACCGAAAAAGGAAAGCCATGAAAACCCGAAAATACAAGATTCCGGGAATCCGCCTAGCTGGAGTACAACTTTGAGTCTAGTGGTTGGTGGGACCCAACTGCCCGAAACAGGTGATGAATGGGGCAGGTACTCTACTACTGTAGATCATCCTACAAACTCTACTATAGACCAAATTACCAATATGCCATCATGGCATGGACTTAGTGAAACGATTGAGTTTAGCACGTTGGCGGAGGAATCAGTTTCGGATCTTTTGGCTGAAGTTGACGCAATGGAGTCGCGAAACTGTGTCCCGTCACCTACTTCTAGAAGGAATAGTTTTCTCGAGGATTTGTTTAATGGGTCAATTGACGATTTTAGCCCGACTGCCGATCAGGGTACGAGAAGTGACGGGTTTAGCTCCACTGCGGATATACATTTAAGTCGGCAATCCACGGGCTTACAGTTCTCCTTTGGGCTTGAGACTAAGCCCACTTGTGCTGTTAGTATCCCTCAGACATCGGTTTCGGATAATATCAGTTTTAAGTGGGCGGAAATGGGGAGTTCGGAGCTCCACCCACCACATCCGCCCCGCCAAGACATGATCGATTTGAATGATTCCACACGGGCAGAAGCTGACGACGGAGAAAGAGAAACCGTAATCGAAGAAAAGTCAACAACCCGCCCGGTAGTCAATGCGGAAACACGGGTAGGAAGGAAGTCGAAAGAAAAAGAGCGTGAAAGTACAAAAAGTATAAAACAAGAGATATTCGAAGCGAAGATTGTTCATGGTTTTTCGGTAGTAGCTGAGGAAGAAGGTGAGTTTGTCCAGCCAGATATGGCGGCACCACCACCCCCACCGCCGCCATCACAACTACCACCACTACTGCCACTTCCACCACAACCAGCGATGGGACTGGACACGGTTGATTCACGCAGAGCGGGATCAGGAAGACCGTCTCAAGGAACCACAACTACAGGTCGAGTCCATGCGCACACCAGTAGTAGCCGTAGCGGTAACGTAGGGCGGGACTCGCATCACAGGCGGTCTGGCGGAGATAGATATTACAGCAACAGTAACAGTCCACGAGAGCGGAGTCATCATGTTGAAGATTCAGGTTACAGTCGAAGCAGTAAAGCTTCATGGAGTAGGCAGTCTTCGTTCGGTGGCGGCAGCAGTGGCGGCGGCGGCGGTGGTGGAAGTGGTTATTCCAGGCCGCCGTTGAAAGGGCAGCGTGTATGTAAGTTTTATGAAAGCGGGCGTTGCAAGAAGGGATCGGCGTGCAACTATCTGCACCCACAAGACAGGTAATTTTGGGATGTGGTTGTTTTGATTGGTGACATGTTTTTTGTATGATCAATATATGTAGTATGATGATGATGATGCTTGCCCCTGCCTGTGATTCGGTTTACCATATTTTGGCTATCGGTTATTGGGACTAGTTGGTTTATGAAGATCGTTTATGTTGATAACTGGAAAATTGAAATTGTAATAACTCACAATTATATTATTGCTTTATGAAGATCGGTTCGGTTGATATATGAAACCTGCGCGGTCATTTTTCAATACAAGGGAACCCTATACATGTCTTTAGCATAATGAATAAGTGGTCATTTATCAATGTTAGTGACTTAACCCAACCGATCTCTAGATATCATAAGATCAATCGGGAGAGTGGTATTGTGTAACGCTATCAACTCATTGACATGTCAGTATGATTGACGCAACTTCATATCCGCAAGTTTTCATGACAATTAGCGCAAAATGATGGGGCTTATGTCCATGTTGGGTTGTTTAAACATGGTTGAGCCTTCTTGTACTTCTTAGTGAATATAAATATTTGTCTTTCATGTTTACAAGACATCCTTCTATCATTGCATTGTACAGGGTGACATATTTATTAGCCGTCAATGGCGGCCAAACCTATTCACGGCCAAACCTCGCCTTATATTGTGGACCCGTCAATGGCGGCCAAACCTTGTCTCATATTGTGGATAGCGTCTTACCTTATTGTTGTTTACTAGACGTCGCTTTTATTTTCATATTTATCAATCTAGCTACGATGTTAACAACATAATTAAACATTTGTAGTCTATTGTAATACATTTTATCACGATTGAGCGATGTGTTTTGAAAAAAAGACCGGAAATAATCACTTTAGTAGAAACATTGTCAAAATAGTTTGGTATAAATACCTAGTAAAGCGATTACTTTTGTCTTCACTTCCACCAAAAGTTATTCTAGTAAAACAAAACTTGTGATACATTTAAGCCGGCATATTGTGCTATTGAGGTTGCATTAGTTTGTTAAAATTGATTGCTAAAAGTATTAGATGTTGTATATTTACTATATCTTCAATAGGATTAGGTTCAAACGTGAACAAAATCCCAAGAGTGAACTGCGTGAACTGATCTGGGTTCTTGATTTTTATGATCTTGAGATTAAAGTGAGTGGCATGATGGTAATTATTTGGTTAATTTTTTTCATTTAATTAAATACAAAAAGGGTATATGTGTAATTTCAATCTTAAATTGATTGCATAAATCTCTCACAAATCAAGTAATCAATTATCCTCTTAAATTGATTGCATAAATCTCTCACAAATCAAATCAAGGATTAGGAAAGATGTAACTTAATTCAATTATTAAAATAATTATTTGTTTAAATGCGATGTACACATGTGCTTTCTGATTTTGCCCTCTTTTTAATGCGATGTACACGTGTATATCGTCTGTTTTTGTGATATCTCAGAATTTTTTTTGTATTGAATGTTGATGTACACCTGTGAATTACTGTACACATATGTACGATGCTGAGTACACATGTGTACTGTTCTATTTATATCCAAGTACACATGTGTATACCGTTGAAATATGAAGGTTACATGGATCTTAAAAATCAAAATTTGAATTCTGGTGATGAAATCTGAAATAAAAATAAAAATTGAAATATGGTGATTTGTTGTTTGTTTTGATAATTATCTTATTAATAAATAAACATAATGTGGATAATGAATTTAAATTAGGAAATATGTAACTTAATTCAATTATTAAAATAATGATTTAAATCTATTTTTTATATATAATTACAATCCTACCCTTAACAACTAAAAAGGAAATCAAGGGTTCATATCTGTTCACGCAGTTCACCCTTGGAAGGTTGTTCACGCTGGAACCCTACCCATCTTCAATAATTTAATTAAATTTAGAAGGATATGAAAACTATTAGGTGTTACATAACATATACTTTCCATCATAAGTTAAGTTTCTTGCAATTACACATCGGACCTTAAATGGCTTTCTAAGTAGGTAGTATGAACATTGTACATGACATGTTTGAATAACATCTTCAGGCAAGAAGGCATGAAATCATCTACGTTATAAAATGTTGAAAATGTCTAAACTATGGTGAATGTTGGCTGGAATCAGGGCCGGTCCTAAGAATTCATGTACCCTGTTCGAGTTTCAAAAAACGTGCCCTGAGACCTTAACGAAATTGGGTATTGAGCTCAATAAAGGTCTAAACCTAATGTCAATTGGCTAATAACAAATTTATTATATCTTCTTACTTCAACCTCAATACGATTACAAACTAATGACAGGTAGACGAGCAACAAGCTGCGCCGCTACCCCTTTCTGCCCCTTAACATGTGCGGTGTTACTGCTTACCACCTGTTGAACCCGCTAATAACTAATCTAACGCATAAGAATAGTTTTGTAAGTGGACGTACGTTTGTGTTTGTATAGGTATACCCTATTAAAAAGAAATTTTTACGTATACATATCAGGTGTTTTCTAAAAATAGTGTGCCCTCCGATAAATATCGGACCCTAGCCGGTGGTCCTCCCCGCCCACCCTTAAGGCCGGCCCTGGTTGGAATGAGTTTAGCCAATTTAATTGCATGTTGGGCCCATGGCATTATAGCCAAGTGGTACTTTGGAGGTGGGATAAGGCTTAGGGACCACTAGGTCCTGGGATCGATTTTCACAAGGGGGTTTTCCCTAGATTTATTGGCTTTCCTCCTGAATTAGTGTAGTATATGTATTATTGTTTAATGGAGCTGGATATGATTGGGTTCGTGGTATGATGATACTTCAGTGATCTGTTAGTAATCCAAATTTGCTATTCAAAGAGAAAAAAATGCACGTTTGGCCACCATTCCTCAGCTAATATATGCTCTCTCAATTGAATACGACGGTAAAGACGTTAAGAGACATGTAAACCTTGAAAACATAACATTAAATTTTCTATAAAGAACTAGAACTCGAACCATTTATAAACAAGCAGCACACGAAAAACATACCTCATCATTTTCTATCACTTAGGGTAGGCGATATGGTTTGTTTGAGTTAGGCTGTTTGAGTTTTCTCTATCCAATGATATAAAGCCATGTCAACTCTCCCCTTCACTCCCCATTTTCTACTCAAACACTAGGTATGGTTCAAACACCCACTCAATTAAAAAATAAAAAAAATTGATTGGTTCTTCTCTCCTCTCTCTCTCTCTCTCTCTCTCTCTCTCTCTCTCTCTCCTCCACCTTCGGTGAATAGTCACCGATTTCTCTCCCTCTCTCCTACTCAAACACCCTAACTCAAACACTAGGGGTGGTTCACCGATCGGTGAAACCATTCCCCGAGCTTGGTCCCCGCAACCATACCGCCTACCCTTATGATTTGAATTAGTCTAACAGAACGTAATTGATGACACACGAAGAAAATTTAAGAAGGTACACGACACATGACCAACTATAAAGTAATTACATCTCCAAGAGAGTAGTTTCTTTGGCTATAACATTCAAACAAAAGGTGATTGCTAAACAAACATAACTGACACACTATCTGAATACCTAATACATTACATAATAAAATTGATATATAACCAATTATAGAGTAAGGGTGGGAGTTGGCTACAAAGTCCATTTTTTCTACAAAGTGTAAAAAGTTATAAAACACCATAATGTCAACCATAAAACACACTCAAAACCCATAAATAACAAAGTGAAGATTACTAAAACGCCATGTTTGTGGGTTTTATGTTGTGTTTTGGATGATAAGGCTTTGATTATCGAATGATTAACGCTAATGTGTTTTATGTTGATTATTATGTTGTATTTTATATTCATAGTTCTACGATGGTGCGTTTGAAGTTTTTATGGACTGTTAGGGTTTTGAATATTGTGTTTTAGTGATCTTCACTCTGTCATTTGTGGGTTTTGAGTGTGTTTTATGGCTGAAATTGTGGTGTTTTATGACTTTGTACACTTTGTAGGAAACCTGGACTTTGTAGCCGAAACCCACCCGAAACAAACACCAATGAAACACCATCTTGACACCACTGACGTGTTATACATATTGTATGATAGAGCGATAACGTTGTGATGATAGGAAGAAATGTTCATATGAGGGCTAAATCACAGGAACGTATAATATGTTTGTCTGAGAAAGAAATAACTATGACCACTGATAAAGTCGCGACCCATGACCTTTTTGCACTATTATACAACACGTATGATGTGACCGACTCTCGTGTGTAGGCTTGATTTATCGTTATAAGACCCATATGATATCATGTGATCCGTTTAAGGCTATGTATTATGTGTTGGTGCATCCGTCTGTCGCCTACGTCTTGTATCGAGTCTTGCTTAGGATTAGTGAGAATAGTGCACGGAATCCAATATTCATGTAATTGTGAGTGATTCCGCTTGAAATGACATCTTGGCATTTCAAGCGAAATCACATAATAGCTTGATTCCGCTCGAACTAGGTTAGTTGGTGATTTCGCTCGAACGGTAACTTTGTGATTACGCTTGAACTGGTCAAGTGATGTTCAAGCGGAATAGCAAATACTATAAATAGGTGTTCTTTGGAGCGAAATCATAAAGTAGTGTGTGTTGTCTTCCGGTGAGCCACGAAGTGCTGCCGAAGTGTTGTCAGGCGTGTAATCGGATTATTGATCAATAAAACAACAAGATTAAAGTGAATACGGCTGAGATAGCACCGAAACATTAGTTTCCGCCTCTTGTTTTGGATAAAAACTCTTCTGATCGACTCGTTCGGGTCCGAAAACGATCCTACAAGTGGTATCAGAGCTCAGGAGGAAGAGTTCTTGCCATTTCAGCTGTGTTTTCTGATTTTCTACACCTTCTTCTTTAAAATCAAAAATTTTTATGGTAAAACACACTCAATTTCACACAATACACGCGCAAACATGTTTTGATAAATCCTTGAAAGTATCAAAGTTAAAATCGATCTAAAACTTAATATTTTTGAGGTTCCGCTTGAAATCAGTTTCGAATAAGTGACGTCAATTTTGATTCCGCTTAGATTGCACTTTGATTTCGCTCGAAAAATCACCTGATCCCGCTTGAAACAAGGTTCCGCTTGAGTCAAAGTGTTAATTCCGCTCGAAAGTACATAGGTTCCTGTAACACCCCAAAAACGGGTTTGGTAAACTAAAACCCGGTTGATATAAAGAAATGAGTTTTTAATCTCTTATCTAACCAAAATGAAACTAGAGGGACCAAAACCGCTAAGCGGGAAACATGATTTTATAAAACAAAAAAATTAAAACACCACACACACATAGTGTGTGTGTGTGTGTGTGTCGATGATCAGGAAGGAGAAAGAGGGTTCAAACCCTAGTTTCTTCAAAATCTTCAAATTGAAAGGCAAGATGAAGCTTAAACTCATAACCGAGCATAGATTAATGATCACCTTCACAAGGGGATCGCAAGGTATGTCTTAAAAGTTAGATTGGTGATTATGCACGAAGTGGGTTATGTTGTAAATCACGAATTTGTATGAAATTGAGCATGAGTATGTGTTAGATTCATCATTTGGAACATGAATTATGCATGGTTTGGGTTAATTTGATGTTTTTAAGTGAAACCCGTTGATTATGGTGATGATGACGACTTGAAAGATCACCCAAGTCCAACTTCTTGCTTAAGATTGATGTATTATGATGTGTATGATGGATTCTTGCTAGAGGAATTGAAAGAAATGTGATGCTAATATGTTTGATGTTCATGCATGGATGATTTATGTTGATTAGTAGAAGGATTTGGATGAATTATGTATGAGATTAGGAGATTGTGCATGAACTAGTTGTACTTTATGTTTAGAAGGTAGTACATACACCAAGGGTATGATGATATTATGAAGAACTTAAGTAGATCACTAGTAAGTGATTAATAATGTAGTTATGAAGTGGGTTTTAGATAATGTGATATAAATTGATGATTTACTTATGTTAATGATGTTTGGAATCAAACATGTGTATGAATGTTTAAAGAAATCGGATAAGAAATGATAGATTAGCATGTTATAAGGTTGAATGATAAATTCCATATAAGATCCGTGTAATGTAAAGGTTGTGATGAATGATGAATAAGCTAACTATCTTGAGAATGATATATGATAGTTGATGCTTGATAAGCAACATGGAAGCTTGGGAAAGAAGCGGGTCAAATGGAACTTATGTGCACGGGAAGCGTACTCGGATGCAAGGTAAGTTAAGCTTACACCCTCCTTGTAGAATACCTTTTCATTGTATAGATTATGAATATGATAAGTTTATAAATGAGGTATGAAGTTCCGACAAGTTTTGATACGGGTCGGAACATGTGTTCATGACAAGAAACTAGGTTTGATGGTTAAAAAGGGATAAAAGGGTATTATGGTAATTTTGGTTGCGAATTAACGAAGGAATAAGTTACATGAATGGGATGATGGATAATTAAAATCCCACAAGGATAAAATGGATACTTAGATTTAACGGGTCAAATGGTGAAGATATCACCATTTGACAATATCGATTAATGAATTGTTTTGTCAAGCGTTGTGAATTCACAAATGAATAGCGAAAGGAAATCCGTGTCTATTAACGAGCAATTTAGCGGATGAAGTATTAAAACGGGTCATAGCGTTGATCCGAGCCGGGTATGTGTAATTAGAGTTATAGTTAAGTAGTGAGATTGGCTAAATATGAAATGAAGTCCTTTGTTGCAAAGGATGGAGCGAAGTTGACAAAAATGCCCTTGATAGGTATATCGGGCGAATGACTTTAAAAGGTTGTTTAGGAATAAGCCCTTAGATTAAATGATTACTTTGGACATGTATGAAAGCGAAAAGTATGATATTTGCGAGTCAAAGTCCTTAAAAATGCGTAAATACCCTTAACGGGTCAAAATAACATTTAAGTGGAAATAGGTTGGGATGTTGTAAGAAACCCGTGTTTGGAACCTTATATGATAGACGACGTCGAAATTATAAGGTTCATGGGGAATTTAGGTCAAACAATCAAGTTATGTTGATGAATGCATGAACGGGTCGAATAAGTGAAAGCGGGTATATAAAGCCGAGAGCTTTAAGTGAATATTTTCATTAACCGGATGTTGGATTTCAAGTTAATATGATAGAATGTGAATTTACAAGCATGTAGGAAGAAACGGGAGGTTAAACGGGTAAACGGTTCAAAAGTTATGCGCGTTTTGGTGCATACGGACGACGAAACGGAACTGCAGAAAACTGCAAATTCTAGAGGGCGTCGCCGACGGGTATGGGAGCGTCGCCGACGGGCTCCAGAAAGTGAATTTTTCGCTGACGGATTATTTGACTGTCTGCGGGGATTTTTGGCTACGGGTAATTGCAAGGGCCGTCGCCGACGACCCCAGGGCCGTCGCCGACGCCCTCCCCAAGCTCAAAAACCTAAAAATTTGTTATTTAAGTTGATTTATGTATCGTAGGCTTCGGTTTGTTATCCGTGGACTATGGTGAACTTTCCAAACATGATTTTGATGGTTCCTTAAATTTCTATGGGCTATAAATCTAAGTCTAAGTCCCATGTAATTAATGTATGATTATGTAAGAAGTATGTGAGAGCTTGTATGTGTATATATGGGTATGTACATCTGTAGATGTGTATATATATGTATGCATGTAAAGATATGGGAAGGTATGTATGCATGTGGATGTCTACGTATGTAAGCATAAAGGTATGTATGAGTATACAAGGGTTCGGTAAGATCTTGAATGTGTAAATGTGAGTATGCAAGTAAGTAGAGACGTAGTAATGTATGTACGTATGTAGGTATGCATTTATGTATATGTGAAGATACGTATGTGTATATGTACGTATGTAGAGACGTAGTAATGTATGTGCGTATGTAGATGTGTGTTTGGTATATATGAAGGTACGTATGAGTTTATGCATGTTGGTAGAGATATATGAAGGCATGTACGTATGCAGATGTGTATGTATGCATGTAAGAATGTATGTACACGTGATTTGGGTACGTTGAGTAATACGTTATTAATAGTGTGCCTTGAGAATGAAAGGTAATGCAGGTAAATTATTGAAGACTCGCCAGGACATGGATATGCAGATGAAATGCTTAAAGTTAGAAAGATAAGGTAATGGGAAGTGTACGAGATTGAATCTTGTTTATGTATTGTATACTAATGTTATGAATGCATGTGGTGAGTGCAGGTTGTACGAATCGCAGGCGGTTGTCACGAGGAATAGAGATCGAAGATCGGGTCACAAAGTAGATTGTACGGGGATAATTGAGTATGTACTTTAGTAAACATGACTTATACCTTATTTATGTAAAAGATTCATATTAAAACAAACTTTCAAGTAAGTCAAGACGTTTGTAATGAAAGAAATTTTATGGCACGTATTTCCGCTGCGTCTTTTCAGTTAAAGCGTGTTAGGGTCTTACAAGTTGGTATCAGAGCCCTGGTTTGAGAGAATTAAGTACGAGAGGATATGTACTTGAACTCAAACCTATGTGCTCTTGTGATAAGAAACCCGTACAATCCATGACTCGATCAAGATCTAAAGGTAGAAATGGAATGAAAACGTGCATGTATGCATTCATATGAAGAAACTAACGGTTATATTATGTGTAAGGTAAGCATAACTGCTTGGAAAGGATGATCCGTGAATGCGGTCTAGACCGGCATCAAGGCAAGTGATAAGACAAATGAACCCCAGGTACGTAAATTCAACGTGTGGGCGTATGAAGTGGTATAATTAAGCAAGCGAAAGAAAATTTTAAATGAAATATAATAGTGACATGGCAATGAAGTTTTGAAAATGTTACACGTGCCGAAACTTAATTCTCCGAACATAAGGTGGCGATTACACGAAGGCACGAAACTAGTATGTGGATTGTGTACCTGGCCAGTACACAAGAAACGTATGACATTCGTGAGACCATGGTAATTGTTACAGGTATGTCTGTTAGAATTAAGTAGTAGGTGGACGTGAGGGTGAAGAGAAATGTGAGACTCTCAGGAATGAAAGTATGAATGCTATGTTAGAATCCGCGAGATGGATTCGAAACATGAAAGAAGTTAAAGTATGAATGCTATGTTAGAATCCGCGAGACGGATTCGAAACATGAAAGAAGTTAAAATACGAATGCTATGTTAGAATCCGCGAGACGGATTCCAAACATGAAAGAAGTTAAAGTATGAATGATGTGTTAGAATCCGCGAGATGGATTCGAAGCATGAAAGGAATAAAGTATGAATTACCTGTTTGAATTCGCGGGGCGGATTCAACACATGTAAGGAAGAAAAGGTACGAATGATATGTTTGAAACCGCTAGATGGATTCAAACATAGAAGGAATGAAGGGTATGGATGTTACGTTTAAATCCGTGGGACGGATTTAAAACATAAAAAGGATGTAATGAATGCCTTTATAAGTAAGCATGAATGGAAGGAAGTACGAATGTGTACCCCAATGCATCTATGATAAGTAAGAAAAGTCAGTTTACCTTAAAAGGTCAAACTACAAAGATAGGCAAAATAAGTAACCATAATAAAAGAATTGCATGTAAGGAATGAAACATGGAATGTGTAATAGCATGTACATAATAAGTTGTGAAAGGATTAGATGAGTAATCATCTAGTATAATGAATGTTTGAATGAAATATGCTAACTGCAAAATTGTTGATGATTATGTTAGAACTCTTCATGTGACTATTAAGTCAAACATAGATGTGTATGTGTAAGAGGAGATGAGAAAGGTTTCGGGGACGAAACCTCATTTAAGGGGGGTAGACTTGTAACACCCCAAAAACGGGTTTGGTAAATTAAAACCCGGTTGATATAAAGAAATGAGTTTTTAATCTCTTATTTAACCAAAATGAAACTAGAGGGACCAAAACCGCTAAGCGGGAAACATGATTTTATAAAACAAAAAAATTAAAACACCACACACACACACATAGTGTGTGTGTGTGTGTGTGTCGATGATCAGGAAGGAGAAAGAGGGTTCAAACCCTAGTTTCTTCAAAATCTTCAATTTGAAAGGCAAGATGAAGCTTAAACTCATAACCGAGCATAGATTAATGATCACCTTCACAAGGGGATCACAAGGTATGTCTTAAAACTTAAATTGGTGATTATGCACGAAGTGGGTTATGTTGTAAATCACGAATTTGTATGAAATTGAGCATGAGTATGTGTTAGATTCATCATTTGGTACATGAATTATGCATGGTTTGGGTTAATTTGATGTTTTTAAGTGAAACCCGTTGATTATGGTGATGATGACGACTTGAAAGATCACCCAAGTCCAACTTCTTGCTTAAGATTGATGTATTATGATGTGTATGATGGATTCTTGCTAGAGGAATTGAAAGAAATGTGATGCTAATATGTTTGATGTTCATGCATGGATGATTTATGTTGATTAGTAGAAGGATTTGGATGAATTATGTATGAGATTAGGAGATTGTGCATGACCTAGTTGTACTTTATGTTTAGAAGGTAGTACATACACCAAGGGTATGATGATATTATGAAGAACTTAAGTAGATCACTAGTAAGTGATTACTAATGTAGTTATGAAGTGGGTTTTAGATAATGTGATGTAAATTGATGATTTACTTATGTTAATGATGTTTGGAATCAAACATGTGTGTGAATGTTTAAAGAAATCGGATAAGAAATGATAGATTAGCATGTTATAAGGTTGAATGATAAATTCCATGTAAGATCCGTATAATGTAAAGGTTGTGATGAATGATGAATAAGCTAAATATCTGTAGAATGACATATGACAGTTGATGCTTGATAAGCAACATGGAAGCTTGGGAAAGAAGCGGGTCAAATGGAACTTATGTGCACGGGAAGCGTACTCGGATGCAAGGTAAGTTAAGCTTACACCCTCCTTGTAGAATACCTTTTCATTGTATAGATTATGAATATGATAAGTTTATAAATGAGGTATGAAGTTCCGACAAGTTTTGATACGGGTCGGAACATGTGTTCATGACAAGAAACTAGGTTTGATGGTTAAAAAGGGATAAAAGGGTATTATGGTAATTTTGGTTGCGAATTAACGAAGGAATAAGTTACATGAATGGGATGATGGATAATTAAAATCCCACAAGGATAAAATGGATACTTAGATTTAACGGGTCAAATGGTGAAGATATCACCATTTGACAATATCGATTAATGAATTGTTTTGTCAAGCGTTGTGAATTCACAAATGAATAGCGAAAGGAAATCCGTGTCTATTAACGAGCAATTTAGCGGATGAAGTATTAAAACGGGTCATAGCGTTGATCCGAGCCGGGTATGTGTAATTAGAGTTATAGTTAAGTAGTGAGATTGGCTAAATATGAAATGAAGTCCTTTGTTGCAAAGGATGGAGCGAAGTTGACAAAAATGCCCTTGATAGGTATATCGGGCGAATGACTTTAAAAGGTTGTTTAGAAATATGCCCTTAGATTAAATGATTACTTTGGACATGTATGAAAGCGAAAAGTATGATCTTTGCGAGTCAAAGTCCTTAAAAATGCGTAAATACCCTTAACGGGTCAAAATAACATTTAAGTGGAAATGGGTTGGGATGTTGTAAGAAACCCGTGTTTGGAACCTTATATGATAGACGACGTCGAAATTATAAGGTTCATGGGGAATTTAGGTCAAACAATCAAGTTATGTTGATGAATGCATGAACAGGTCGAATAAGTGAAAGCGGGTATATAAAGCCGAGAGCTTTAAGTGAATATTTTCATTAACCGGATGTTGGATTTCAAGTTAATATGATAGAATGTGAATTTACAAGCATGTAGGAAGAAACGGGAGGTTAAACGGGTAAACGGTTCAAAAGTTATGCGCGTTTTGGTGCGTACGGACGACGAAACGGAACTACAGAAAACTGCAAATTCTAGAGGGCGTCGCCGACGGGTATGGGAGCGTCGCCGACGGGCTCCATTAAGTGAATTTTTCGCTGACGGGTTATTTGACTGTCTACGGGGATTTTTGGCTACGGGTAATTGCAAGGGCCGTCTCCGACGACCCTAGGGCCGTCGCCGACGCTCTCCCCAAGTTCAAAAACCTAAAAAATTTGTTATTTAAGTTGATTTATGTATCGTAGGCTTCGGTTTGTTATCCGTGGACTACGGTGAACTTTCCAAACATGATTTTGATGGTTCCTTCGATGTCTATGGGCTATAAATCTAAGTCTAAGTCCCATGTAATTTATGTATGATTATGTAAGAAGTATGTGAGAGCTTGTATGTGTATATATGGGTATGTACATCTGTAGATGTGTATATATATGTATGCATGTAAAGATATGGGAAGGTATGTATGCATGTGGATGTCTACGTATGTAAGCATAAAGGTATGTATGATTATACAAGGGTTCGGTAAGATCTTGAATGTGTAAATGTGAGTATGCAAGTAAGTAGAGACGTAGTAATGTATGTACGTATGTAGGTATGAATTTATGTATATGTGAAGATACGTATGTGTATATGTACGTATGTAGAGACGCAGTAATGTATGTGCGTATGTAGATGTGTGTTTGGTATATATGAAGGTACGTATGAGTTTATGCATGTTTGTAGAGATATACGAAGGCATGTACGTATGCAGATGTGTATGTATGCATGTAAGAATGTATGTACGCGTGATTTGGGTACGTTGAGTAATACGTTATTAATAGTGTGCCTTGAGAATGAAAGGTAATGCAGGTACATTATTGAAGACTCGCCAGGACATGGATATGCAGATGAAATGCTTAAAGTTAGAAAGATAAGGAAATGGGAAGTGTACGAGATTGAATCTTGTTTATGTATTGTATACTAATGTTATGAATGCATGTGGTGAGTGCAGGTTGTACGAATCGCAGGCGGTTGTCACGAGGAATAGAGATCGAAGATCGGGTCACAAAGTAGATTGTACGGGGATAATTGAGTATGTACTTTAGTAAACATGACTTATACCTTATTTATGTAAAAGATTCATATTAAAACAAACTTTCAAGTAAGTCAAGACGTTTGTAATGAAAGAAATTTTATGGCATGTATTTCCGCTGCGTCTTTTCAGTTAAAGCATGTTAGGGTCTTACAGTTCCGCTTGAAAGTTTGACGTGATTCCGCTTCAGACTAAGATTCCGCTTGAAAAAGATTTCGGATTTCGCTTCAGCTGGACATCAAAAGTGATTCCGCTTGAACAAGACTTCGTGATTCCGCTTCAAAGCTACAAATTCTGATTTCGCTTGAATCTTTGTGTTTGATTCCGCTCCAAAAGCTGATCTCGCTTGAAATTGTATCTTTGCTATTTCGCTTGAACTTGGAAATTTGTGAATTTTGGAAAATTTAAAACATGGACAACGAGTTCTATAACGCCTTTGCTGGTCCAATGACTATCACTCAGAGTACCTTACTTGAGAATGAAACAGGGACATCTCAGAAACCACCTAAGCTCTTGGATATTGATGATTACAATGCGTGGTCCGAACGTTTTGGCAATTGGGTTGATGCTTATCACTTAGATGCTTGGGAACACACTGAAATCCCTTATGTAAGGCCCACAAAGAATGGCATTCAGTCAACAATCAGAGAAATGAGTGCTGATGAGAAAAAGAAGTATAGAGATGAGAAATTGATGGTGAGTTTGCTTCAGCAAGCAATTAAAGAGGACATTTTGATTCTGCTTCAACATGATGGTATTGCTTATTCGATCTGGACTGAATTGGAAGCAAAGTCTATTGGAAGTGATGATATGCTTAAAAAACAAAATGTCACTCATGAAGAAAGAATTTGATCTATTTCGTGGATTGAAATCTGAAAACACCAAGCAAATTATTGAGAGATATTGTAACTTGGTGAGAAATATGTCGAAATTGGGGATTAAAAAGGATACTGATGAGCTAATTGAGAAACTTGCTGATGCGTTACCACATGATACTTGGGGAACATTCCTGATGATGTTGAGAAACAATCGGAAAGAATATAAAAAGTTAACATTAGGTGAGTTCATCAAACATCTTGAAGCTCAAGAGATGGAGCAGTGGAAGATCGCTAGGATGAAGAACTACGATGGAGAACAAGACATCAGTCTGTATTTCAAGAGTGGTGTTAGTGAAAAGACAAATCTTTCTCCAAAAGTTGAAACTGCTTATAATGCAAAAGGTTCTTCTGAAAGTCAATCTCAGGGATCAAGCAGCACAAAAGGATTCTCTTCATTTCCAACATATGATCCACAATTTTCTACAACAAAGAGTGGCAAAGTTCTATAATGCAACATTGCCTTAAAGGTTGAGAATGATCAGAATTATACTGAGGAAGTTGCTAAAAGCCACATGTCTTTGTTGGTTACAGTGCTTGAATCTTATGGAGGATTAGTTGCAGGAAGGATCGGAAATCCAATGCTCACGAAAGAGGATTACGATCAGATTGATGTCGAGGAAATGGAATTGATGGACATTAAATGGTGCATGGCTAGTGTGTTGAGACGGGCTGAAAAGTTCAAACAAATCACAGGCAGAGATGATTTTTGTGAGGCACATGTTTCAATTTTAGGTTTTGATAAGTCTAAAGTTACTTGTTTTCGTTGCAGGGAAAAGGGGCATTTCAAGAGAGAGTGCACAAATCGTGAAGCGAGTGGAGCTCAAAACCCTTTCGGAAACAACGACTACCACAAGAAGGCGATTTATCATCAAGTCACACCACAGCCATATCAACAACAACAGGCATCACATCAGGCACAAACTGCACATGGTAGAAATGTGATTGAAGATTCAAAGAGAGCATGTCTGGTTAATCAGGGCAAATATGATGGATTCAGTTGGGATAAATATATTCCAACAGATAGCAAAGTGTGTTTAGCAGATCAAGACGATGAAAAGTTGGCTGAAGGTTTTAGTTGGGACAATTTTTGCCCAGACCAAGAGTTCATGGCCAAAGAGATGTCAAAAGAGATGTCAAATGTTAAAGCCTTTGTTGCTAATGCTTATGATGAGTATTGGGCTGCAAAATACAGAAAGGTCAGGGAAAAAGAAGAAGAAAAATGGAGAAAGATTGAAGAAGAGGAAGAAGAAGAAGAAGAAGAAGAAGAAGAAGAAGAAGAAGAAGAAATATTAAAAGCTGAAGCTGAAGCCGAAAAAAAGAGAAGAGCTGAGATGTTTCAAGTGAGAAGAACAGTCAAAGAAGTTCCTGAATTTGAAATCAAAGCTGATACTGAAGCAGTCAAAGTTCCTGAAAAGTGTTTAACTTGTGATTCTTTGATCAAACAAAACAACGAATTGCTACACAACATTAAAAGATTGAAAGAATCATATGATACTTTGAACAGAGAAATCAACAAGTACACCGAGTCGAACAGTGAACAAGCTGTAGCAATGAACACACTCAAAGGAACTTACATGAGACAGCTTGATGATGTCAATTTCTACACAAAGAAGTGTGCTGAGTTAGAATTGAAACTGGCAACACAAAAAATTGAAACTGAATGTGTTAACAATTTATTAAAAAGTTACTCATGTTCTACTTTTGTTGTTGACATGATTTATCCGATTGTGGAGGAATTGAAGACGTTTGAAGAAGAAAAGACTTCAGAAGAAAAGAAGTCCGTGACAAAAGACGAGGATGAAGTAAAAATTTCTGGTAAGAAACCAAGTGTGGTCTACAATAGATGTCCGCCCCCAGTCGAAAATGGATATTCGCCTCGAAATCCAAATTCCGAAAGAGTCAAAAAGGCAATTAACTTACAATGGGAGTCTGGGCCGTCAGATAACTTACCGGAAAATATTGATGTCACGTACACATCGTCCGATACTGATCATGAGTCAAAGTTGATAAATGATGTATTGCAAAATACATCTTTTATTCGTGTAAAGTTTGTATAGTTTTCGTTATATTTAGTTTTGATTTTCGTTAGAATATGCATGCTATTAATTAAATTGTGTTTCGCAGGTCTTGATGTTCAAATATGCGAGAAACCGAGTAAAACGAGTTAAAATATTGAAGTGTCAAGTCTTGAAGCATGTTGGAAAGGTCGAGGAGTTGAAATAGAGTTTGAAAGCTGAAAAATCACTCTCTGGCACCCCATCACCCACTAAGCAAGTTTCTGGCACCTGGCGAGAGTCTGAAGTTAATACATGAGCTGAAAAACAAGGTGGCACCCCACCACCCAGTCCCTGATTTTGTGGCGCCCAGCCAGAACGTTCTGACTGGTAATTATTACGAAAATTATAAGGGTTTGTTATGAAAAGATATATATAAACATCCAAAACTTGGAAAAAAACCCTAATTCGACCTTGGGGAGTTCTTGGGCAATCGTTGAGCATTCTTGGAGCTTTTTCGGAGATCTTGAAGCCTCGGAATCATCGGTACGAGTTCGGGGAAGAAGACTTGAAGATCTAATCGGGTTTTCTAGTTCTTTGTTCTTGTCTTTTCTTACGAAACTTGTTACAATGAATTCTTTGTTGAACTTCTTTGAATTGTTTTCGTTTATGAACATGCTCGGCTAGATTTATTAACTGCCTCGACTTGATGAATGGATTGATATAACGTTTTTACCGGTTTATTAATTGCATGATTGTTATGGATTAATTGTGTTTAGTAAGAAGTTTGATTTAATGATTTGATGTATATGCGTACTCTGAATTGGTTTATTGTTATTATTTGCTTCGTATGATTCTTAGTGACGGTCTATATCACAATATAGAGTCATATTAGGGTTTAGGATTTCGGTGAGTGTCTATATCACGTTAGAAAACCTTAACTCTTTAGGGAGAATCGGCCGGTAATCTCTAGAAGTAAATGGTAATAATTCACTAAGTCTTAGTGTTCTACTAGTCCTAATACCTGGAAAGTGAGGGGCTATTGATAGGTCTTACCCGGCGAATTGCTTTAGATAGTCCTTGGAAAAGGTCATGTCTTGGTTTACCTGTCGGTCTTATTAGTCTATCAAGTCAAATTAATTACTTCAAACTACCCTAGACCTAGGATTGGAAAAGAGTAGGTCAACATTAGGGTACTTACACAATAATTAGACAACTTGAAAGGCGTCTAATAACCGGTAGGATTAACGACCTAGGTAGTTCCACAGGTTTCTCCTTGAGAAGGGTCGAGGGGCCTCGATGGGTCTTAATAGGTTTAGTATTTTAAGATCCCGGTTCCATAACTCTTGCATTTAACTTAATCGGTAATCTCTTAAAAACAATCCAGGATTCTTGTCTAGGTGGTCTCGTTCTTGCATAAAGAAAGTCCCCAGTCTTATTTCGTATTAGTTAATTCTAGTTTAATTTAGTAGTTTAATATAGATTTCCTAGATTTTCCGTAACCCCCCCCTAAAACAATTAAAACAAGTTAAGTCGTGTCTGTCAGCGTCTGTTAGAGTCTAATTTACGTGATACATAGAGTCCTGTGGTTCGATATCCGGACTTCCTAGGTTATACTACATTGATCGGTACACTTGCCGATTGTGTGGTTTTAGGTCGAGTCTAGAATTAAAGCTTTTTAGTGTCTAGCTTAGAGAGTCTAATTTAGTTAATTTCTATAGTCTGTTTAGCACACATCAAGTTTTTGGCGCCGTTGCCGGGGACTCTTGGCAATCGCGTTCATTAGCTTTGATAGATTTCAGTGACAAATACGTGCTACGTGTTTTATTTTGTTTTGTGTCTTTTTTTTTTCATCTTGAGTCGTAGTAACTTTTTGTTTGCTTTTCTTGTGTTCAGGTTTTTGCTTATAGTGGATGCCACATTTGCGCTCGCACAGACCACCACCACCAGTCAAGCAGTCATCATCTCAATTGGGCCAAGGCCCTCAGGTTATTTCTTCATCCTCTTCTCATTTTCCTAATTTCGATTCCACCCCGTTACCCACCCCACCTCCTACACCACCACCATCGCCAAACCGTTCACCTAAAACTTCACCCAAGGTTTCCCCACCCAATAGTCCTACTTCTAGTACCTCTAGTAATCCAGAAAACTTAGAACCAATGGCCAACCCTAGGCAAACCGTCCATCAGCAAGCCACCCAAAATTTTACCGGCCTCGCTTCACCCATCACCGTTCCACCCATAGTCAACGACAACTCATGGCAGATTCCATCTTATGCCATGCAAGCCATCACCAATACCATCCAATTCCATGGCCGAGACGATGAGGACGCCCCGGCCCACATCAACCGTTTCTCTCGTATGCTAGCTACCTTTAGCCTTCACGGTGCACCCAACGATGCCACCTACCTACAACTTTTCCCATTCTCATTAGCCGGCCGTGCGGCTACTTGGTTGGACTCTCAACCAACCGGTACCTTTACCACATGGGCGGGGCTTCGTCAAGCCTTTTTGAATAAGTATTTCCCGCCCGCTAAAGCCTCACGCCTTAGAGACCAAATCCACTCCTTTCGCATGGAGCCCGACGAGCCCTACTACCTTGCTTGGGAGCGTTTCCAAAACCTGTGTGCTCGTTGCTCCCAGCATGGTCTTTCTGATTGGGCTTTGTGTGAGAAATTTTATAACGGTCTCACCCAAGAGACTCGTGATAGGTTCGACACTAATGCGGGGGGGGGGGGGGGCATATGATGGGTATTCTTACAGTTGCTGAGTGTCTAGAGCGGTTTGAGGCATTTGCTCAGTCTCAATCCCAATCACGATCCGATCAGAGGTATCAAAGTGGTAATTCCAACACCACTACTAGTGCACCCGCCCGAGGGGTGAACCATGTCACAATGGATCCTAGTTTAGCCTCTGTTTTGGAAAACATGTCTAGGGAACTTAAAGAAATCAAGGCTAAGGTAGACAAATGTGAGTATTGTCGAGGGAGTCACGACACGAATGTGTGTCCATTACTTGTTGGTGAGGAGCAGGTCGATTTCGTAGGAGGAGGGTTTGGTAGAGGTCAATCTAGTGGTTTTGGTAATAATAATCTTGGGTCGGGTTGGCGAAATAATAATAATAACTTTAATAATAATAACACTTTTCGCTCAAATGGACCCCCTGGCTTTCAAATGGCTCAAAACCCAAATAGGGGCCAAAATTCACTCTTTGGTGGGGGTTCAGGTGGGCAGTTCAACAAAGGGTTCAATGGGCAGGTCAAGGATGGGGGGTCAAATAACCAAGGTCAAACAGGTCAAGGTTCAAGCTATGATCTAGGGGGTAGTTTAGAAAGAATGGAGTCCATGATGAGTCAACTAATTGTTAGGGACCAGACTACTCAAAAGACCCTTAGTGAACATGATCTCATGCTTAAGAACCACCAAGCCTCATTCCAAGACCTTCAACGAGTCGTAGGGGATATGTCTAGAAAATTAGAAGAGAGGTTACCCGGTCAATTTGCGGGTAATACCCAACCCAACCCCAATGCCCATGCTAAAGCCATTACCACTCGTAGTGGCAAGACCGTAGGAAACCCTAGAGTCGAGGAGAGAGTAGTTGATGAGGAGGGATATGTGATAGATGAGGAGATCGAAATGGAGGCTCCCGGCAAAGTGCAAAATAGGCTAAGCCCAGCAAGTACCGCACAGCCCGGTGGGTCTCAAAGTGAGAAGAAAGTTGAGAAAACCCCAATAGACGTTAGACCTTCACCCTTAGTGAACCATGCGTATGTTCCGTTTCCCTCACGCCTTAAGAATAAAAACTACTCAAGGGAATACGGTCAGTTTCTAGACATCTTCAAGCAATTGAAGATTAACCTTCCATTTATAGAGGCACTTCAATCGATGCCTAAGTACGCTAAGTTCTTGAAAGACCTCCTTAGGAACAAAGAGAAATTAGGAGAATTGTCTAACGTCCCGTTGAATGGGGGATGTTCCGCCGTCGTGTTAAATAAGCTTCCCGAAAAGCTTACCGATCCGGGTATTTTTACCATTCCTTGTCTATTCGGTAGTAATACCAACACTCGAGCCTTAGCCGACTTAGGTGCTAGCATCAACTTGATGCCCTTTTCTCTTTATGAGAAGCTAGACCTAGGAGAGCTTGCACCTACCCGAATGACATTGTCCTTAGCCGATCGGTCCGTTAAGTACCCTAGGGGTATAGTTGAGAACTTGCTAGTTAAGGTAGACAAATTTGTGTTTCCCGCCGATTTCGTAATTCTAGATATGGAAGCGGATGAGAGAGTTCCCATTATACTAGGTCGTCCTTTCCTATGTACCGCCAAAGCTCTCATAGACGTTTACGATGGTAAGATCACCCTTAGGGTCGGTGAGGATAGAGTTACTTTTGAGATAGACCGTTCCATGAACCACCCAAGTGGTTCGGATGACTATAGTGGTCCTTGCCATTCCGTCTACTTTTTGAACTCGTTTATCTCGTGTGTCGACCATTGTTTAGAGTACATTAGTGGAGCGGACCTAGTGGTAGAAGAGAAGGTAGGAGAGATGGTAAAAGAAGAGGTAAAGAGTGTAGGTGTAGTAGAAGAGGAGGGGATTCCTTTAATCCCCGATGTGTTAGCGGTTAGTGATGACACCACCCAACCCCCACCCTTAGAACTTAAGGTACTTCCATCTCATCTAGAGTATGCTTTTTTAGGGGAGGGTTCCGAGCTACCCTTTATTATTTCATCCGCGTTAGATGAGGGTGAGAAAGTGAGGTTGTTAGATGTGTTGAGGGCCAACAAAGAGGCCATTGCATGGAGGTTGTCCGACATTAAGGGCATAAGCCCGTCCTGTTGCACCCACCGGATACTCATGGAGGATGATTATAAACCGGTGGTGCAACCACAAAGGAGGCTTAACCCCAACATGCAAGATGTAGTGAAAAAGGAGGTTCTTAAACTCTTAGATGCCGGGATGATCTATCCCATCTCCGATTCACCTTGGGTTAGTCCCACTCAGGTTGTCCCCAAGAAGGGGGGGATGACCGTTGTCATGAACGAAAAGAACGAGCTTATCCCTTCTCGCACGGTCACGGGTTGGCGCGTGTGCATCGACTACCGAAAGTTGAATGATGCCACCCGTAAAGACCACTTCCCATTGCCTTTCATAGATCAAATGTTGGAGCGTTTAGCCGGTCAACAATTCTATTGTTTCCTAGACGGCTTTTCAGGTTACTTCCAGATCCCCATAGCACCGGAGGATCAGGATAAAACCACCTTCACATGCCCCTATGGCACTTACGCGTACCGACGCATGCCATTCGGGTTGTGTAACGCTCCAGCTACTTTTCAGCGTTGCATGGTTGCCATATTTCAGGATATGATAGAGACTTCCATGGAGGTTTTCATGGATGATTTTTCAGTTTATGGTGACTCTTTCGATGGGTGTTTGAAGAATTTGGAGAGAATGTTGAAGCGGTGTGTCGAGACGAAGCTTATGCTAAATTGGGAGAAGTGTCACTTCATGGTGACGGAAGGTATCGTGTTAGGGCATAAGATATCGAGAGAGGGCATTGAGGTAGATCGTGCGAAAATAGACACCATTAGTAGGTTACCTCCACCCACGAGTGTTAAGTCGATTAGGAGTTTTCTAGGGCATGCGGGATTCTATAGGCGTTTTATTAGGGATTTCTCAAAAATTACTCGCCCCATGACCCGTTTGCTAGAAAAGGATGTTCCATTCATCTTCGACGAGGAGTGTCTAAAAGCCTTCAACTTTTTGAAGGAGCAGTTAGTTAGTGCACCTATTCTTATCTCGCCCGACTGGAGCTTGTCGTTTGAGCTTATGTGCGATGCGAGTGACTATGCCGTTGGAGCGGTTTTAGGACAAAGAAAGGATAAGCACTTCCATCCCATCTACTACGCGAGCAAGACGCTCAATGATGCTCAAGAAAACTACACTACCATGGAGAAAGAGCTTTTAGCCGTAGTTTTCGCTTTCGATAAATTCCGCTCGTACCTTGTTTTATCCAAGACGATTATTTTCACCAATCATTCCGCGTTGCGTTTTCTTTTCCAAAAGAAAGACGCTAAACCCCGACTCATTCGGTGGATTCTTTTGCTTAGCGAGTTCGATATTGAGATTAGGGATAAGAGAGGGGCCGAGAATGTGGCGGCCGATCATTTATCACGGTTAGAGGATCCCAAGAGGGAAGAGATTCGTGAGGAGGAGATTGGAGACACGTTCCCTCACGAGTCTATAGAGTTTGTTGAGGCCGAGAAAGTGGGATTGCCATGGTTTTGCGATTTAGCGAACTATCTTTCTAGTGGCAACGTTGTGAAAGGGATGTCCACACAACAAAGGAAGCGATTCATTAGTGAGGCGAGGAAGTATGTGTGGGACGATCCTTTTCTCTTTAGGATAGGGGGAGATAGAGTTCTTAGACGTTGTGTGTCGAGAGAGGAGGGGTGGAACATCATAAAACATGTGCATGAGGGCCACACGGGAGGACATCATGGTGCACACACCACCGCCCAAAAGGTATTCGATTGTGGTTTCTATTGGCCTACCGTTCTTAGAGATGCCAAGGAGTTCGTGAAGATGTGTGATGCATGTCAACGAACCGGCAATATTTCCGCCAAAGATGAGATGCCTCAAAACCCCATACAAGTAGTAGAGGTTTTTGACGTTTGGGGCATCGACTTCATGGGACCTTTCCCAAACTCTAAGGGAAACCGTTATATACTCATGGCGATTGATTACGTTTCCAAATGGGTTGAAGCCTAAGCTCTTCCCACAAACGAAGCCCGAGTAGTGTTGAATTTTCTAAAGAAGCTCTTTTCCCGATTCGGTACTCATAAAGCCTTAATTAGTGACCGTGGCACTCACTTTTGCAACGCATTGATGGAGAAATTGCTTGCACGCTACGGTGTCACTCATCGTTTGTCCACCGCATATCATCCACAAACAAGTGGACAAGTGGAGAATGCGAATCGCGGTATTAAACGAATCTTAGAAAAAACCGTTGGTAAGAGTAGGAAAGATTGGTCCGACAAGCTAGACGATGCATTGTGGGCATTTAGAACCGCCTACAAGACACCTTTAGGAACCACACCATTTATGATCGTCTACGGAAAAGCTTGTCACCTTCCCGTCGAGTTAGAGCATAGAGTGCTTTGGGCATTGAAATCCGTTAACTTAGACATGACCGAAGCCGGTAGAAAGCGATTCTTTCAAATTCATGAGCTTGAGGAGCTTCGGGATACGGCGTATGTTCGATCGTTGGGAATCAAAGAGAAAACGAAGTTGTTACATGATAAGAAGCTATGGAAAGTGAAGGAATTTAGCAAAGGCGACAAAGTGCTTCTTTATAATTCACGGTTGAAGTTATTTGCGGGAAAATTGAAGTCGAAGTGGTCGGGACCTTATATGGTTCATTACGTGTTTCCGTATGGAGCGGTGGAGATTATGGATGAGTCGGACGGCCGTAGTTGGAAGGTGAACGGCCATCGGTTGAAACACTACATTGGAGGAGCGATAAACAAGGATGAGAGGGAGGAAACTCCTCTCGAAATCCCACCAAAAGCCGCCAACTAGTGTTTCGGGTGAAAACCCAAGTGTATATTTTGTACCATTTGTATCTTCGTTTATTTTTCGTAATTTTTAGTAGCTAACGGTCGTTTTTGTTACTTTTTCGGGTCCTTGTGTTTTGAGTCGTTTGCAGGAGGACACTACCGAGGATTTGCAGAAAATTGCGAGAGAAATTAAGGTTCCAGGTGAGTTTTGATACTTAGAAACATTTTGGGTTGATTTTTGATGGGTTGAAAGGAAAACAAAATTTTTCGGAAATTAATACGTGGTGGCGGGCGCCACCACTTACTACAATTTCTGGCCACCCGCCACCTCCCACATCTGCAGCCAAGTTTTCTAAAAAAAAAACGAGAGTTACATTAATCCACCTGCTCACCTTCGACTTGTTGCCTTCTCCTTCCTCCCCATATCAACTTCCTAACCACCACCTGTCCCCTTACCCACCGTCGCCGACCACACCCTCCTCACTCGCCACCACCACCTGTCCCCTTACCTTCCGCCGCCGTCAACCACTCCTCCCTCTCCTTCCCCAATCGCCGGCCACCTGTCCCCTTACCTTCCGTCGCCGACCACCACCCCCTTTATCACCCATCCACCGCCGCTCACCCTCTTCCTTTCCATATCACAGCCGACACTAACCACAGTCTCACCCTTATCACCGTCACTTACAACCGATTTCACCACCATTTAACCTCACTTCATCATAAAAATCGAATTTGATCTTGAGGATTAAAGATTCAACCGAGCAGTCTCTCAAATCTTCTTGTTTCTTACAAATCCAAGGTATGTCCCCTGTAAATTTTGTATTTTGAGTCTTAGTTTTTAGTTTTTATTTAGTTAGTGATAATCTTAGGGTTAGGGTTTCGTTGAGTCTAGTGTTTCAGTTAATGTGGTGATGATACGAGTTTGCGGCGTGGGAATGGGTTGAGAATATTGGCATTTGCAGGTTGCGGGTGGCTCGGTTTGGGGTGTGCTCGACATGTCGGTCATGTTTTGAACTCGGGTTTGCTAACATTGAGTGTGGGGATTCGGTTGGGTAAATTTTTGGACATAACTTCAGATTTATAACATCCGTTTTGTCCCGTTTCACTAAGGCGATACTAAAGTTTCAACTTTACATTGGTTTGCACTCGATGTTGGTTTGGTTTGTGGTTTGGTTTTGGGATGTTGATGATTTGCGGGTTGGATTGGAACTTGAATATGCTAAACTTATGACTTTGGTTCGTAGTACATTGACGTCTAAAGCGAAACACTTGCATTTTTTTTAATCGAATTTTTGCAAAGAATGAAACCTCCTTTAACTAGGCGGTATTTTTCAATGCTAAAATTTGATTTAAATTACTACATGGCCGAGTTTGGAAGTCGATGTCGGTTTGGTAGGCACTTGGGTTTACTTGAGGGCAAGTAAAGTGCCGGGAGAAGGTATAGTTTGTAATTTGTGTATTTTGCGTCTAAGTTAGATCGAGTCTAGTTAAATGGTTAGTTTAGGGTCTTTAGTGTCGTTTTAATTGTGTTGGAGTCGTCTTAGTGTCTTATGGCGTCTTTTGCTTACTTGAATTGTGATACCACTCGCCCGTACTCAATCTCCATTCGGGCGAGGTTCGGTTTATGCTTTAAAAAAGGATTTGCAAAACGTCGCTTTAATATCACTTTGTTTCTAAACTACGGCCGCGAACGAAATGCTATACGGCCATTGTTTTTGTATATATTATTAAAAAAAAATTGAAAAAGTCAAAAAAAAAAAATTAAAAATTCAAAAATACCAAAAATAGTTCGTAACTAATATTCTGCTTTTCTTTGTCTTGTCATACTTGAATTGTTTTGCAGAATGCCAGGTGCAGGAACTTCGAGTCGGGCTAGCAGGAAACGAGGCACGGATACTCGCCCACGAGGGGGCTCAGTGGGTAGGGAGCTCGAGCCGGTTCAGCAGGATGAACCGGAACCGGTACGGGTTGTGCAACAGTCGGATTCCAGACGGGTTGAGTATACGGGGCCGGGACGTCTGCATGGTCCACGTCAAAGGATCTTGGATAGCCCTCTTTTACAGTTTGTGCAGAATTCAGAGCAGTTTCGGAGGTTAGGTGCTTTGTATACGGCAGAGCTGCTGCCGTATAGGAGGATTGATTGGGAGGTGTTGGATCGTTTAGGGGCGAGGGCGAGGGTGGAACAGTTGTTGGGACCGAAATTCAGGAAAATTTTGGATTGTGATGCGCGACAATACAAGGAAATCACGATAGAGTTTAACTCGACTTTCGACTATAAGCAAGGAAGTTTTAATAAAAAAGGTGCAATATTCTTTGCCTTGGGTAGGAATTCTTATGAGATGACGGTCCCTGAGTTTGCAGTGGCAACTCAGTTTTACACGGAAGAAGAGGTTAGGGCTCCCGAGTTTATTAATAGTTTGCAGGGGGTGGTTAAGAAGCAGCGTAGGTTTTGTGTTCCGAAGAGTGAGTTAGCGAGGTTTTGGAGCACCATATCGAGGGTGCCATATTCTATAGGGGCAGTTGCTAGTGATATTACTGATCCAGTTCTCCGTTATATCCACAAAATTCTAGCAGCGACTCTGGTTGGTCGAGGAGAGGGAGACAACAAGGTTAATCAGGTGAGCTTATTTTGTCTGATGTGTATGGTTGAGCAGAGGCCAGCCAATTTGGCGACTGTGTTTGCTATGTCTATAAAGAGGTTATGGAGGGGTGGTGCTGGAGCTCGTATTTACTGTGGGCCGTTGATTACTTGGTTGGCCGAGAGTTTGGGTGTGTTTGAGAGGTACCCGGCTGATAAGATGAAGAAGGGCCCCAACCCGTGCTTGATGAGTGTTAGGGATTTGCAGTCTGCTACGATTATAGCTCGTACTGATCCGATTACTTGGGAGCCGATACGAGAGGGTCCACAGGTTCAGCCTCCGCCTGGTTCAGGTGCTGCGGAGGCTATGCAGGGTGCGGTTCCTACCCGTTGTCAGAGGCCTTATATTCCCCGTATTCGTCAGGATATTCTTGCTAGGCAGTACCCGTTAGCGCAGCCACGACCCGATCCACTTACTTTGGATTCATTATATGATTCTATGCAGGCGGGTTTCGATGAGTTGCGTATGTTTGTTGATGATCAGATCAGTGGGCTTAGGCAGGAGGTGTTAGCAGAGATTGTGGCATGTCAGAGGCGATTGGAGGATGGGATGCGAGCCATTATGCAGGGTATTTGTGTGCAGCCGCCGCCCTCTTGGCAGCCGTCTGTGGCAGGTCCCAGTGGGACGCATGCAGGTGTTGAGGAGTAGAGCGAGGATGCAGCGAGGATGACAGCTTATATCTTTTGTTTATTTTTATCTTTATGCTGTTTTTGATCCTCGTTTGTTGGTTTGTACTTAAATACGTTAAACAGGTTGGTTGGGATTTTGGGGATGGTTAACTTTTGGTTGTTGGATGCTTCCACTAACACTTAGTAGCTTGTTTGCATATTATCTTTTGCTAGTGTTTGGTGTTTGTGTGATTAGGCTGGTATTAGTAGCCGCTTTCGTTCGCGTGTCCGAGGTTAGGAGTTGTTTGCTGAGCGCGTATCGAATTGGAGGGCTTATGTGGAAACGACTGGCACTTTGACAGTCTCACATACTCAGCTAAGTCGTTTCCCTTTTTGTTGTTGTACATTTTTATTTATTTCGTTGCAGTCTTTATTTTTAGGTAGTTGTCGAGTCGTATTTTCGTTCTTGCATTAGGGACAATGCAATCTCTTAGTGTGGGGATGGGATACATGTAAATAATCGAGTCTAAATTATTAAAAATACAAAAAAAATTAAAAAAATTGAAAAATCCAAAAAAAAATTGAAAAACCAGAAAATGTCTTTTGAAATAAAAGAAGTTTGCATTTTTAAACGGAAAATGATAGAAAAGATAAATTTTTACTCGGGTTGAAATAATAATAATATGAGATTTTAATAAATCGAGCTTGCGTCTAGTTAGGGATATGTGGATAGGCCCGGGTTTGGTTTTAAGTCCCTTTGATCTAATATACCTTAATTGTCGGTTTACTAGTGGGTTTTCGCCTGGGAGATATGAGAAGCTAAAACCGCCAATAGTAGTATAAGGGGCACCGTTATAAGTTAAAATCGTTAGAGTTTTTGATCATGGAAAAAAATAGAATAAAAAGTGGGCTAGAAACTAAATGAAAGTAGTGCATTCCTATGTAGTCTGGGCTGGGGATAGCGACTCTACAGCAAGATTACCGCTAGGGTGTGTGAAATCGACTGTGCAAAAAGAGAAAAAAAAAAGTACCGAAACCTAAGTAATCTGTGGTTGAGGATAGCGACTCTACAGCCGGATTGCCTCTTGGTTAGGGAAAGCATCGTCTACGCTCACTTAGAAAAAATAAATAAAAGAAAAAAAAGAAAAAATATGATTGTAAACTCTTCTGGTTTTGATATAAGACGGTTGGGAATTGGTCCAGTGATCGTTCCTTTAGTCCTATAAGCTTGAGGCGGGAGTAGGTGGACTGTAGATTCTAGCGTGAGACCCTAGGTAGACTGACCGTACTTAAATTAAATTCACATGATAAGGGCTTAGGATTGGATTCGGGTTTAAGGGGACAAGTATATTCGTAATCGCAGCTAAGGCAAGTCTTGGTTTTAATTAAATATACCTATGCTTTTGACCCGAGTGAATATTTGTCTATGATTCCGTTGCAGAATTATTTTTCGAGGACGAAAAAAAGAGTAAGTGTGGGGATGTTTGATGTATTGCAAAATACATCTTTTATTCATGTAAAGTTTGTATAGTTTTCGTTATATTTAGTTTTGATTTTCGTTAGAATATGCATGCTATTAATTAAATTGTGTTTCGCAGGTCTTGATGTTCAAATATGCGAGAAACCGAGTAAAACGAGTTAAAATATTGAAGTGTCAAGTCTTGAAGCATGTTGGAAAGGTCGAGGAGTTGAAATAGAGTTTGAAAGCTGAAAAATCACTCTCTGGCACCCCATCACCCACTAAGCAAGTTTCTGGCACCTGGCGAGAGTCTGAAGTTAATACATGAGCTGAAAAACAAGGTGGCACCCCACCACCCAGTCCCTGATTTTGTGGCGCCCAGCCAGAACGTTCTGGCTGGTAATTATTACGAAAATTATAAGGGTTTGTTATGAAAAGATATATATATCCAAAACTTGGAAAACAACCCTAATTCGACCTTGGGGAGTTCTTGGGCAATCTGAAACACCCAAACACGCTTTAACTAAAAAGACGCAGCGGAAAATACGTACCATAAACTTTCTTTCATTATAGACACCTTAACTTATTTAAAAATTAACTTTAACATAACTCTTTCACATAAATCCATCAATCGACTTATTTACTAAGTAAAAACATAGCTTATGTTTACTACATTATATACATCAACGTTCCCGTACAATCTCACTAGTGACTCGATCCTCGATCTCTGTTCCTTGATGATCCTCATGACTCGTACTACCTGCGCTCACCACATTAAATTCATAACATTAGTACGCATTATAAACATACAAGATTTATTCACGTTTACTTCTGGTTCCGTTAATTCTTTACATCCCAGCTTTCCATCTGATCGTACATTCCGTGGTGAGACTTTCTCATTGTACCTGCGTTACACTTCGTTCACAAGGCACACTATTATTATCGTCAATACTCAATTTCATTGAATACACGCGTATATACTTTCATACATACTTACATATGTGCATCCGTTCACACATAACTACTTACAAACCTACGTACCTACATTCATACGTACGTTCCTACATACGTGCATACCTACATTCATACATACATACATTCATTCATACATACCACTTATATTCACACATACATACATACATACATACCTTCATACGTATCTACTTAAGGAAATTCTTAACTTAGAATCCCACATTTAGGTACCATATTACTTCATATTCTTTAGGATCCCACCTTTGGGTACCATATTACTACATATTCTTTAGGATCCCACCTTTGGGTACCATATTACTACATATTCTTTAGGATCCCACCTTTGGGTACCATATTACTACATATTCTTCAGGATCCCACCTTTGGGTACCATATTACTACATATTCTTCAGGATCCCACCTTTGGGTACCATATTACTACATATTCTTCAGGATCCCACCTTTGGGTACCATATTACTACATATTCTTTAGGATCCCACCTTTGGGTACCATATTACTACATATTCTTTAGGATCCCACCTTTGGGTACCATATTACTACATATTCTTTAGGATCCCACCTTTGGGTACCATATTACTACATATTCTTTAGGATCCCACCTTTGGGTACCATATTACTACATATTCTTTAGGATCCCACCTTTGGGTACCATATTACTACATATTCTTTAGGATCCCTACCCGTCGGCGACGCCCTCTAGTTTTTTTGCAGTTTTCTGCAGGTTCGTTTCGTCGTCCGTACGCACTAAAACGCACGTAACTTTTGAACCGTTTACCCGTTTGACCTCCCGTTTCTTCCCACATGCTTGTAAATTCACATTCTATCATATGAACTTAAAATCTTACCTCCGGATTACGGAAATCCTTAACTTACATACATTCGACTTAACTATTTTCTAACTATTTGACCCGTTAAGGGTATTCGCGCATTAATTGGTCTATGACTGACCAAACCATCATCCCCACTTCCATACTTGTCCAAAACATTACTCTAATCGAATAACTTGCTTCTAAACCACTTTTAAGTTCGTTTACCCCAAAATACCCATCATGGGCATTTTGGTCAACCTTAAACCCATCATTTACGACGAAAGACTTTAACACATATTTGACCTCAAACATCATATTTAATTCATTACAACACTTTATTACTTACTTGTACTACGAAGTGATTACGGAAATCACTTACCTTTAGTGTTCGTATTCGCATCCGTTTCCTCGCCTCTTTTGACCCGTTAACCTTCCATGCTTCCATCCATCTTGACATGATCCCTATACTTTCATGTCATCGCATTCACATTCTTGTTAGCATACATGATTGTACATATTAACAATCATATCAAATTCATGTTTCACATTTGACTTTCATTAGTCAATTCTAACAAGCATAAGGCATATTTCCACAAGTTAATCTTTCAAACTCATACAATTCATCGTGTCATCACATATAACACGTATGGATATAACACGCATCATATGACTTTCTATAATATCACAATTGTGACAAAAGTCCAACATTGCTACTTATGCACAGTTGACTTTCAAAAAGTCAACAATTTATCATATGAACTTTCGACTTAACCTCATACATCCATGTCATTATAGTAGACTGTACTAATGACACTATATACATTTCATACTCACGATGCAATAAGCATACAACCACATGATCATCTAGTTATATGCACATACCAAACATATTTAATTCCGTTCATTCTAGTAACATAATTCTACAACTAACACCATGACCTATGCTTAACAACCCAACATCATTCTAACTTCATCCTATTCTAATGATCTCATATGCTTCACATTTAGTGTACTTTTACTTATCAATTTTGATTAAGCAATTATTCAAACATGTAGTAAACATCATACCACTCCAACATAGAGTACAATATTCTAATGCATACTTTTACTAAATAACATGGCCAACCAAATCCTACATGAGTTCCATATAAAAATAGATTTCTCATGTTTATTTATCATCAATACATCATATCCCCATATTATACGATTTCATCCATTACTTGCATACCATTTCATCTATTAATCCCACCTAGGCATTTCATCAAACACTTGGTGTGCATGCCACAATTTATGCATAATGTACAAGTGTTTCATGCTTTACTTCCTACTTCATGCTTTCATTCATCAATTAACACAAAAACATCAACAAATTCATATCACATTCAATCTTCCTAACAAGAACGCATTACATACACCATAACACAACAAGATGTGAACAAGGATTGGACTTGGGTGATCATTCAAGTCATCATCCTTACCAAAACAAATGGGTTTCACCTCTAAACATCAAATTAACCTAAATCATGCATAACCCATGTTCAATATGATGATTCTAACACACACCCATTCACAATTTCATACAAATTCGCAATTTACATCATAACCCACTTCGTGAAAGATCACCAATCTAACTTTTAAGACATACCTTACGATCCCCTTGTGAAGGTGATCATTAATCCGTGTTCATTCATGAATTTAGACCTTGATTCGCCCTTCGATTTGATGATTCTTCACGTTTAGGGTTTCTTGAGCTCTCATGAGAGCTCCTGCTCCTTTCTAGAACACACGAATGTGTGTGTTTGTGTGTGTTGATTTTCATAAATAAAACCCATCTTTCCATCCTAACCGTTTTGGTCCCTCAAGTTTTCTCACTAATTAGAATTGACACAACTTTCATTCCTTATTTGTTTCTACCATACTTTTAACTAGGACGAATAACCTAGTTATTTATTTCTTGATGTACCCGATCATAACATTTAACGAATATAAACATTCGGGTTTTGGGGTGTTACACAATCGTTGAGCATTCTTGGCGCTTTTTCGGAGATCTTGAAGCCTAGGAATCATCGGTACGAGTTCGGGGAAGAAGACTTGAAGATCTAATCGGGTTTTCTAGTTCTTTGTTCTTGTCTTTTCTTACGAAACTTGTTATAATGAATTCTTTGTTGAACTTCTTTGAATTGTTTTCGTTTATGAACATGCTCGGCTAGATTTATTAACCGCCTCGACTTGATGAATGGATTGATATAACGTTTTTACCGGTTTATTAATTGCATGATTGTTATGGATTAATTGTGTTTAGTAAGAAGTTTGATTTAATGATTTGATGTATATGCGTACTCTGAATTGGTTTATTGTTATTATTTTCTTCGTATGATTCTTAGTGACGGTCTATATCACAATATAGAGTCATATTAGGGTTTAGGATTTCGGTGAGTGTCTATATCACGTTAGAAAACCTTAACTCTTTAGGGAGAATCGGCCGGTAATCTCTAGAAGTAAATGGTAATAATTCACTAAGTCTTAGTGTTCTACTAGTCCTAATACCTGGAAAGTGAGGGGCTATTGGTAGGTCTTACCCGGCGAATTGCTTTAGATAGTCCTTGGAAAAGGTCATGTCTTGGTTTACCTGTCGGTCTTATTAGTCTATCAAGTCAAATTAATTACTTCAAACTACCCTAGACCTAGGATTGGAAAAGAGTAGGTCAACATTAGGGTACTTACACAATAATTAGACAACTGGAAAGGCGTCTAATAACCGGTAGGATTAACGGCCTAGGTAGTTCCACAGGTTTCTCCTTGAGAAGGGTCGAGGGGCCTCGATGGGTCTTAATAGGTTTAGTATTTTAAGATCCCGGTTCCATAACTCTTGCATTTAACTTAATCGGTAATCTCTTAAAAACAATCCAGGATTCTTGTCTAGGTGGTCTCGTTCTTGCATAAAGAAAGTCCCCAGTCTTATTTCGTATTAGTTAATTCTAGTTTAATTTAGTAGTTTAATATAGATTTCCTAGATTTTCCGTAACCCCCCCCCAAACAATTAAAACAAGTTAAGTCGTGTCTGTCAGCGTCTGTTAGAGTCTAATTTACGTGATACATAGAGTCCTGTGGTTCGATATCCGGACTTCCTAGGTTATACTACATTGACCGGTACACTTGCCGATTGTGTGGTTTTAGGTCGAGTCTAGAATTAAAGCTTTTTAGTGTCTAGCTTAGAGAGTCTAATTTAGTTAATTTTTATAGTCTGTTTAGCACACATCAATAAAAAGTATGGTCGATTAGGTGTTGGATAAAGATGACAATGAGGAGTCAAAAACGAAGTTCAAACCCGAGTCAAAGTCTGAGTCCAATGCGTCAAAGCCAACAATCAAAAAGGACAAACGGGTTTATGATACGGAATTTTTGCTATCAAAATCTAATTTGAATGATGAACCTGTCAAAGTAGCATATACTTTGAAAGATTCTGACAAATTATATTCTGATGAGATTTTTCCAAAAGAAGTGTTAGATTTGATATGATAAAAAAGGTTTTCAAAATCACAGAAATTAATATTTCTGTGTAACACCTCGAAAATTCATGTCCAATAATGTATTGACACGTGTCATGGACTTAAAACGTGTAAAGGATTGATTTTGAGGGAGTAAAGTTGACAAACAAGAAATCTATGTGCGTAAAAGGATTCAAAATGTCAACAATGAGTAAATATATCTTTCAATAACCCTACATGATGTTTATACCCTTAAACGAATAAATCATGGATCATACGAAGCTAATTGTGAAAGAAAGTGAGGAATTACAAACTACAGGGACTAAATGTGTCAACATGTTTAAAGTATACCTCTGAGTGATCTTTTAGCAAACCCAAAGCTTTTTAATGGTTAATTATACTCACAAGAATGTGTGATAAAAATTTCACAAGGTTTCGATGAAGTATGAGAAAGTTATGACAATTTTCGTATGCGAGGGGTTAAAAGCGTCAAACCGCAAAAGTATGTCAATTCGTAAGGTATCGGACCTTCCGGATTATGACCATGAGTTTAGGATACTCAATGTAACCTTAACATAGCTTAGATATAGGCTTAGAGGTGTTTGGTGCGCAAAAATAAACTTTTATGTCATGCAGGGACTAAAAGTGTCAAAAAGTGCACAAGTTTGCATTTTCGCGCATATCTTGTATTCTGAATATCCCCGGACACCCAAAAATTTATGTAAGCACTAAAATATTTTATTTTAGTGTTTGGCTTGATAAAATTCCATTCGTCGCGAAATTTGGTTCGTTTTTAGCGTCCGTCCGTGTTTCGTCGTAATTAGCCGAACAACGGGACCGTACGACCAAACGAACCGACATCCGGCATATTTTTGAGCATGTTTCATGTTCCTTATGCTTAGGCATCATTGTAGAGCCTTAAAAATGGTTTAACGGGCCTCAAATGTGTCGGGAATGACAATTGGGAGTGAAGGGGCCAAAATTGACAATTTTTGAAAGTTGTTGTATATTGGCATGGTCTTTACGGACCGTATACATACCCTTACGGTCCGTAAAGGTAGCCCAGTATCAGAAAACCAAAAACCAGCTGTGGTTTTGCTACTTGTCTCACATATTTGATTCAAGGGGCCTTTGATGGTTTTCTAAATAAGGGGGCATACTTGTAGGGCTGAGATTGAAGCACGGTTATCGATGAACGATCCTAACGGCTCTCAAAAATCTATAAATACCCTCCCTTGTTCTTGGTCTTCCTTGATCATTCACTTCCAATTTTGCTCTCTAACACTCAAATCTGAGGAGCCTGATCAAGGGAACCTCCTTTTGAGTAATCTTCAAGTCCTTTGGACTTTTGTAAGTGATTCCTTTCATGCTTAGTTATTTGTTTAGTGTTTAAACCAAAAAGTCAAGCGTTATCGATAAACACTTTGACTTTTAATCGGTTGAGCCATGGTTCGCGTTGAACATGGCTACGTGATCGTAATTAGGCAGGTGTTTAACCCTCTAAAGGGCATCTCCTAATTACCACGTTTACTTAGTTTAATTGTCGGGTCAAATTAAAGTCAATCAGGTTTGTTTTAAATAAAATTCACAACTAATAATATGAAAGTCATAAAATCAGTTTTGTCACTTTAATGACTTGGTAAATATTAGTTGATCATGTCCAAACATGATTCAACCCGACAATTCTAAGTATAGGCTCGGTTCGCAACCGAAAGTCGCAAGGTTTGACCTTTGCTTTGACTTTCAGTTCTGACCCGAATTAGCTTGAGTTTATTTATGCCTTAGGGTCCTTTGTGATCATGTTATATGATAGTATAACCCCCCAAAGTTATACTACTTGGTTCTTTAGAATTAAAGACCATCGCATGTTTCCATAATGCCTAAATGTGACCATAATGCCCTTTAATGTTAAAACAATATCTTTTGAAGATGTGAAAGGACTAAAACCTTTATTTCTGACCTATAAGCATGTCCATAAAATTTCACATCAGTTTGAGGTCTAGATTAAGAGTTATGCTCATTAGCGTAATTAAGAAGCTTTTCGGTAAATAAACCGTATGATTAGCATATAGCCTATCTAAACCCAATTTTTAATACCAAACTTATTACCCACTAATGTAATATAATATTTTGGGATTTTTGAAGATTTTTATTTATTTTTAGGCTGATCGTAACTTAGAATTCTAAGCTTGATTCGGTAATTGCCGGTTTTACCCTTTTTGGCTATAAAATGAGTTTTACAAAACCTTTTGACCCCAAACCTTTTTATATGGATCTAATATGATAAATAAAGTATTTTGAGCCTTCTAGAATAATAAAAATATCAGCTTCCCTTTTAGAACCCGGAAATAGCTCAAAATCACATATTTAAGCGTTTTAACGCATAGTGTATATTGAAACCATTTTTAAATCTATAAGACTTGATACCTACTGATGTTTTAAGTAAATTTTCATACTTTAGCAGTAAGCAAAAGTCTTAAGCTCAGAATCCCAGTTTTGACCTTTTAAACCTATGTGAAATTACCAAAATGCCCTTAAGATGCATAGTTTGGTTATAAGTGATAAATTCCACATATAGGTTATACCCTACTGACGTAACTTAGTAAATTAAGTATTTTTACTGATATAATCAGACCCGAAACTCAGATTACTATTTAACCTCTTTTATAACCTTAAAACTGACCAAAATACCCCTAAGGGGCATAAATTGGTTTTAAACTCGTTTTGGGCATAATGGAAGATATCCTACTGATATCACAGCATATAAAAGGCATATTAACTTATGGAACATGTTCATGACTCTTATGGTTACCCGTTACGCATGTTTCGCGTTCGGATCGGCCTATGTGACTAGTTTGCATATATAAGCCGAAACGGGTCAAACCAAATCGTTTTTGTCTCGAAATTCAGAATGTGTTTAAGTTACCCATATTAAACAAGTATACAAGCTTGTTGGGTCAAAACCACATTCTAAGCCGGTCTTCGCTTTATCATGCGTTTGAACCGTGCCTTCCTTTGAAAACTAACTGGTCTAAAGCTTAGGCTAAATTAAAGACCCGTTAGGATTCTAATAGATTATTAAAACCTTCGTTCCAGATTAGGAGCCCAGTAAAAGCTACGTGCGCTTGCTGTATTTGAATTATACTATTGCTCAGGTAAATACCCTTAACTTATTTTCTCTATACGGGCTTGGGATACGGTACTATAAAAGTACCGCTTGGTCGGGTGTATGTAGTCATTTAAATCGTACTGTGATTGATGTATTTACATAACCTGTTTGATATGTATTATTTGGTGTATGGCCCTTGGGGGTTAAATGACCATGTCCCGGATATTCTTGGCATCATTCATGAAATGGCCACGACCTAAGCACGGGGTGTAGGCGTACACCTGACAGCTGCATTATGTAAAAACTGGTATCCCACTATAAGGAATCGACCTTGTGGGCATTATACCTGTGGCGTGTCAGTTAACTTAAGTCCGGCCCTACAAACCGGCCCTAATGGACGACAAATGAGTAAAACTGTATACAAGATTATTTTGAATAATTGTCCCAAGTTATAAAATATTTTTGCCGAAGTGCATTTAAATCAATTTTCAAACTCTTTTCAAAATGAGTCAGTTAAGTTGTATTTACCAGTGCAAACTGACGTATTTTCCAAAAAGGCTAAGTGCAGGTGCTAGACGAAATAGGCTGGCTACTCCAGGCATCATTACTCAAGTCTCGCAAGCTTTAGATGTCAAAGTCTGTTGAACAGTTTTCCTTTTTATTTGATCCGCCTGTGGATCTGTTTCGACTGTGTTGTAATATTCAAACATTACATTTTGTTCAGTTGAAATAAATCTATATCTTTTGCTTCCGCTGTGCATTTATATGTTGTGTTGTTTGACTATGATGATATCAATGACGTCACGATACTCCCCACCGGGCCCACCGGTGACACGTGGAAAATAGGGGTGTGACAGGTTGGTATCAGAGCCAACACTGAGTGAATTAAACACTAGCCTTTTGTGTTTAATCTCAGTTACACAATTGCACATTCTTGAGTCTAGACAAAGAACTTAGGACTACTCCTGATTGGTTTTTGTCCTTTATTTGTTACCTTTGTTATTTTTATGATTAGCTCTTGCATGGGCAAGTCATTTTGATAGAAGTCCCGTTTAGGGCAACCATATACTTGTCTAAATATAATGGGATGATTAGATTCCTATATTATAAGATCTACCATTGTGATAAAATGGCAAAATCTAAAAAGGGACAATACCTAGCTCGGGATAGGGCCAAGATGGTAGTTCCTCAATTAGATTCAGATCCTTGTTAACATCTCAAATTAGGATTGCCCTGCGTTTAATATTAAAAAGAATCTTAAAGGTAAAACCTAGCCTAAATGTCATTGCAGACATGGCCAAGATGGTACAACCTATTCAAAAAGATTCAAACCTTGTTAACATATGAAAGCATGTTAATATACTTGACAAAGTGTGATCCGATAAAATCACATAAGTCATTATTAAAAAGGGTTATTCTGAATTCCTTTATTTATATAATCATCCCTTAAGGATGAAGTGCTCATGGGCTATAATTAGCATCCTCTGGGACTAAAGACAGTGGTAGCCTGCAACTCCCTGTCTAGAAAAGGTAATGAACTTTGATTCAAACCTTAAATATCCCGATTCTGTAAGAATCCTGGTTTAATAATTAAATCTGTCTACGTGACTAGGCCTTTTGTGCTATTATATATAATTTAGGGTTATCCTGTAAAATTAACTAAAATGTGTATTAAAAACCATGGTTAATAAATCGTTTAAAACGATGGAACTGTATAAGCTTCTATATGTAAACCTTGCCCTTGTTTTCTTTTATGTAGCAATTAAAGCTACATGGCGAGGTCGGAGGAAGTGAACAGTCATTCCCTGGAAAATGATGATGATGATAGGGTTAATATAACCAAAGGCGAGCTCCGTACACTGATTGATACATCTGTATCTAAAGCTGTAAAGGAGCAATTCAAGGAGGTTAGTGAGACGTATAGTAGAACCTCTTCGGTACCTCACTCTAAGTCTGTTCCTAAGACTCATTCAGAAGCTCATAGCAAGCCACCCTCGAAGAAGGATGGACCTAAGAAAGAGGATGTCGAACATTCCTCAAACCAACATAGTGTTCCATCCAAAAGAATAGTGTTCGATAATGAGCCACGTACCAAGTCTTGTACTTATAAGTACTTTGTTTCCTGCAAACCCCGGGATTTCACTGGGGAGAAAGGAGCAATTGATTGTATGACTTGGTTAGATGAAATGGAGACTATTGTTGATATCAGCGGTTGTGCTGAAAGGGATATAGTGAAGTATGTATCCCAATCGTTCAAGGGAGAGGCACTGGCATGGTGGAAGTCTCTCATTCAAGCTGCTGGGAAGATCCCACTCTATAATATGTCATGGGAGCAGTTTGTTGTTCTCATTAAGGAGAACTATTGTCCACAGCATGAGGTGGAAAGGATTGAATCGGATTTCTTATCTTTGGTGATGCAGAATTTAGATTGTCAAGCTTACCTCACCAGTTTCAATACCATGTCTAGACTGGTTCCTTACCTTGTAACACCAGAGCCCAAGAGGATTGCTCGCTTCATTGGGGGATTAGCCACGGAAATCAAAGCCAGTGTTAAGGCTTCGAGACCTGCTACTTTTAGATCAGTTGCTGATCTATCTCTATCCCTCACCTTGGATGCGGTCAGGTTAAGATCGCTCAAGAACTCTGAAGAGAGCAAGAGGAAGCGTGAGGAGGATAGCTCACGAGGGTCGGAGAAGAAGCACAAGGGAAACACTGAGTCCAAGAAGTTTGGGTCTGGTAAAGGTAACCAGCGAGCAGAGGAAAAGCCAAAGTGCACGACTTGCCAAAAACGCCACTTTGGAAAGTGCATGCTTGAGACCAAGTCTCAATCAGGACCACCTGCATGTGGGTTGTGCAAGTCTAGAGAGCACAAGACTATTGACTGCAAGAGAATTAAAGATGCTACCTGCTACGGCTGCAACGAGAAAGGGCACATTAAGTCCAACTGCCCTAAATACGCCAAGAAGCCTGAAGAAACCAAGAAGACCAATGCTAGGGTCTTCCAAATGAACGTACATGAGGCAATTCAGGACGACAACGTGATCACAGGTACTTTCCTCGTAAATGATGTATATGCTAGAGTACTGTTTGATTCTGGCGCTGATAAGTCGTTCATAGATAATAAGTTTTGTAAGTTGCTGAATTTACCTGTTAAAACCTTAAGTGTGAAATATGAGGTGGAATTAGCTGATGGAACCTTAGAAACCGCCTCAACCATGTTAGATGGATGCGTTATATCTTTTAGGAACCACTCTTTTCCTTTGTCCTTGCTTCCTTTGAAGTTAGCCGGATTTGATATAGTATTGGGCATGGATTGGCTATCGCATAACCAAGCCCAGATCATCTGCAACAAGAAGCAAGTAGTGATTAAGACTCCGTCTGGTGAGTCACTTACCATTCGAGGAGATACCCAACACGGATTGCCTGAGCAAGTGTCTATGCTCAAAGCATCTAGGTGCATGAAGAAGGGTTGTGTCATTTATATGGCACAAGTAACGGTCGACGAGCAAAAGCCCAAGATTGGAGATATTCCAGTCATTTCTGAATACCCTGAAGTTTTCCCTGAGGAACTACCTGGCTTGCCACCGGATAGGCAAGTGGAATTCAGAATTGATATCATCCCCGGGGCAGCGCCTGTTGCGAGAGCACCTTATAGGTTGGCACCAACAGAGATGAAGGAATTGAGGACGCAGCTAGATGATTTGCTAGCCAAGGGTTTTATAAGACCTAGTTCGTCTCCATGGGGAGCGCCAATTTTATTCGTGGACAAGAAGGATGGATCAATGCGTCTATGCATTGATTACCGTGAGCTTAATAAGGTAACTATCAAGAATAGGTACCCTTTGCCCAGGATCGATGATCTATTCGATCAGCTTCAAGGGGCAAGCTACTTCTCCAAGATTGATTTGAGGTCAGGCTACCATCAACTGAAGGTTAAAGATGAAGACGTACACAAGACTGCGTTTAAGACTCGCTACGGTCATTATGAGTTCTTAGTGATGCCTTTTGGGCTCACTAATGCACCTGCCGCATTCATGGATCTCATGAATCGCGTCTGCAAGCCTTACTTGGATAAATTTGTCATTGTCTTCATCGATGACATTCTCATATACTCAAAGAGTCAAGCTGACCATGAGAAGCACCTCCGTTGCATTCTGAAGCTACTTCAGCAGGAGAAACTTTATGCCAAGTTCTCAAAGTGTGAATTTTAGCTTCATGAAGTCCAATTTCTTGGACATGTTGTGAGTGAGCGTGGTATCCAAGTAGATCCCGCTAAAGTTGAAGCTGTCATGAACTGGCAAGAGCCAAAGACGCCCACGGAAATCCGCAGTTTCTTAGGATTGGCCGGGTACTACAGACGATTTATCGAGAACTTCTCAAGAATTGCAGCACCCCTGACTTTGCTGACTCGTAAGAATAGTAAGTTCAATTGGGGGCCTAAGCAGCAAGAATCCTTCGATGTATTGAAGCAAAAGTTGAGCAACGCTCCTGTTCTGACGTTGCCTGATGGAATTGATGAGTTTGTAGTATATTGTGATGCATCACACACCGGGATGGGGTGTGTGCTTATGCAGAAAGGCAAGGTCATTGCCTATGCTTCACGTCAGTTAAAGGTGCACGAAAGGAATTACACCACCCATGACTTGGAGCTGGGTGCCGTTGTATTTGCACTAAAGCTTTGGAGGCATTACCTGTATGGAACGAAGTGTGTAATCTATTCAGATCACAAGAGCCTTCAGCACCTGTTCAACCAGAAGGATTTGAACATGAGGCAGCGACGCTGGATGGAAACTCTGAATGATTATGATTGTGAGATAAGATACCATCCAGGTAAGGCAAATGTGGTTGCTGATGCCTTAAGCAGAAAGGAAAGAGTGAAGCCTATAAGAATCAATGCCAAGAGCATTGAGATCAAGAATAGCTTGAATGAAAGGTTGTTAGCTGCACAGAAGGAAGCTGTGTTGGAAGCTAACTATCCTGAGGAAAAGCTAGGAGTAACTGAGGAGCAGTTATCCTACGGCAAGGACGGAATCCTAAGATTAAATGGACGAATATGGGTTCCTGTTTATGGAGGACTTCGGGATGTTATCCTCCAGGAAGCCCACAGTTCCAAATATTCCATTCATCCTGGAGCTGATAAGATGTACCAGGATCTAAGGGCTAACTATTGGTGGATAGGCTTGAAAAAGTCTATAGCCACTTATGTAGCTAAATGCTTGACGTGTGCTCGAGTTAAAGCCGAACATCAAAAGCCGTCAGGTTTGCTGCAACAGCCTGAAATTCCCACTTGGAAATGGGAAATGGTAACAATGGATTTCATCACCAAATTGCCAAAGACTAAGAAAGGAAATGATACTATTTGGGTGATAGTAGATAGACTGACTAAGTCAGCACATTTCCTACCTATTAAGGAAACTTACAGTTCCGACATGTTGGCCCAGTTATATGTTGATAAGATTGTGTCTCTGCATGGAGTACCAGTGGCTATTATCTCGGACAGAGATACCAGATACACATCACATTTTTGGAAAAGTTTCCAACAGTCTTTGGGCACGCGATTAAATTTCAGTACGGCTTACCATCCACAGACGGATGGGCAGAGTGAGCGTACAATTCAAACATTGGAAGACATGCTACGTGCGTGTGTGATCGATTTAGGAGGTAGCTGGGATAGGCACCTACCTCTGATCGAGTTCTCCTACAATAACAGCTACCATACCAGCATTAAGGCTGCGCCTTTTGAGGCACTATATGGTAGAAAGTGTAGAACACCCATTTGTTGGGCAGAAGTAGGAGAAGCTCAATTATCAGGACCAGATATAGTCTTGGAAACGACGGACAAGATTGTCCAGATTAGCGACCGCTTAAAAGCTGCCCGTGATAGGCAGAAGAGCTATGCGGATGAAAGGCAAAAACCCCTCAAGTTTGAGGTTGGTGATAAGGTTCTGCTTAAAGTGTCACCCTGGAAGGGAGTGATGCGATTTGGTAAGAAAGGTAAACTAAGCCCGAGGTATATAGGACCATTCGAGATCATCGAATGTGTAGGGTCAGTGGCTTACAAGTTAAACTTACCTGAAGAGCTCAGTGGCATTCATAATGTCTTTCACATCTGCAATCTGAAGAAATGTCTAGCTGATGAGTCGCTAGTCATACCACATACGGATGTGCATATAGATGAGAGCTTGAAATTTGTGGAGAAACCTTTGTCGATTGAGGATCGACAGGTTAAGAAGCTTCGGAGAAAGCATGTGCCTATTGTAAAGGTTAAATGGGATGCCCGTAGAGGTCCCGAGTACACGTGGGAGGTAGAATCCACAATGAAAGAAAAGTACCCTCAATTGTCGTTTATGAACATGCTCGGCTAGATTTATTAACCGCCTCGACTTGATGAATGGATTGATATAACGTTTTTACCGGTTTATTAATTGCATGATTGTTATGGATTAATTGTGTTTAGTAAGAAGTTTGATTTAATGATTTGATGTATATGCGTACTCTGAATTGGTTTATTGTTATTATTTGCTTCGTATGATTCTTAGTGACGGTCTATATCACAATATAGAGTCATATTAGGGTTTAGGATTTCGGTGAGTGTCTATATCACGTTAGAAAACCTTAACTCTTTAGGGAGAATCGGCCGGTAATCTCTAGAAGTAAATGGTAATAATTCACTAAGTCTTAGTGTTCTACTAGTCCTAATACCTGGAAAGTGAGGGGCTATTGGTAGGTCTTACCCGGCGAATTACTTTAGATAGTCCTTGGAAAAGGTCATGTCTTGGTTTACATGTCGGTCTTATTAGTCTATCAAGTCAAATTAATTACTTCAAACTACCCTAGACCTGGGATTGGAAAAGAGTAGGTCAACATTAGGGTACTTACACAATAATTAGACAACTGGAAAGGAGTCTAATAACCGGTAGGATTAACGGCCTAGGTAGTTCCACAGGTTTCTCCTTGAGAAGGGTCGAGGGGCCTCGATAGGTCTTAATAGGTTTAGTATTTTAAGATCCCGGTTCCATAACTCTTGCATTTAACTTAATCGGTAATCTCTTAAAAACAATCCAGGATTCTTGTCTAGGTGGTCTCGTTCTTGCATAAAGAAAGTCCCCAGTCTTATTTCGTATTAGTTAATTCTAGTTTAATTTAGTAGTTTAATATAAATTTCCTAGATTTTCCGTAACCCCCCCCCCCCAAAACAATTAAAACAAGTTAAGTCGTGTCTGTCAGCGTCTGTTAGAGTCTAATTTACGTGATACATAGAGTCCTGTGGTTCGATATCCGGACTTCCTAGGTTATACTACATTGATCGGTACACTTGCCGATTGTGTGGTTTTAGGTCGAGTCTAGAATTAAAGCTTTTTAGTGTCTAGCTTAGAGAGTCTAATTTAGTTAATTTTTATAGTCTGTTTAGCACACATGAATAAAAAGTATGGTCGATCAGGTGTTGGATAAGATGACAATGAGGAGTCAAAAACGGAGTTCAAACCCGAGTCAAAGTCTGAGTCCGATGCGTCAAAGCCAACAATCAAAAAGGACAAACGGATTTATGATACGGAATTTTTGCTATCTAAATCTAATTTGAATGATGAACCTGTCAAAGTAGCATATACTTTGAAAGATTCTGACAAATTATATTCTGATGAGATTTTTCCAAAAGAAGTGTTAGATTTGATATGATAAAAAAGGTTTTCAAAATCACAGAAATTAATATTTCTGTGTAACACCTCGAAAATTCATGTCCAATAATGTATTGACACGTGTCATGGACTTAAAACGTGTAAAGGATTGATTTTGAGGGACTAAAGTTGACAAACAAGAAATCTATGTGCGTAAAAGGATTCAAAATGTCAACAATGAGTACATATATCTTTCAATAACCCTACATGATGTTTATACCCTTAAACGAATAAATCATGGATCATACGAAGCTAATTGTGAAAGAAAGTGAGGAATTACAAACTACAGGGGCTAAATGTGTCAACATGTTTAAAGTATACCTCTAAGTGATCTTTTAGCAAACCCAAAGCTTTGTAATGGTTAATTATACTCACAAGAATGTGTGATAAAAATTTCACAAGGTTTCGATGAAGTATGAGAATGTTATGACAATATTCGTATGCGAGGGGTTAAAAGCGTCAAACCGCAAAAGTATGTCAATTCGTAAGGTATCGGACCTTCCGTATTATGACCATGAGTTTAGGATACTCAATGTAACCTTAACATAGCTTAGATATAGGCTTAGAGGTGTTTGGTGCGCAAAAATAAACTTTTATGTCATGCAGGGACTAAAAGTGCACAAGTTTGCATTTTCGCGCATATCTTGCATTCTGAATATCTCCGGACACCCAAAAATTTATGTAAGCACTAAAATATTTTATTTTAGTGTTTGGCTTGATAAAATTCCATTCGTCGCGTAATTTGGTTCGTTTTTAGCGTCCGTCCGTGTTTCGTCATAATTAGCCGAACAACGGGACCGTACGACCAAACGAACCGACATCTGGCATATTTTTTTGCATGTTTCATGTTCCCTATGCTTAGGAATCATTGTAGAGCCTTAAAAATGGTTTAACGGGCCTCAAATGTGTCGGGAATGACAATTGGGAGTGCAGGGGCCAAAATTGACAATTTTTGAAAGTTGTTGTATACTGGCATGGTCCTTACGGACCGTATACATACCCTTACGGTCCGTAAAGGTAGCCCAGTATCAGAAAACCAAAAACCAGCTGTGGTTTTGCTTCTTGTCTCACATATTTGATTCAAGGGGCCTTTGATGGTTTTCTAAATCAGGGGGCATACTTGTAGGGCTGAGATTGAAGCACGGTTATCGATGAACGATCCTAACGGCTCTCAAAAATCTATAAATACCCCCCCTTGTTCTTGGTCTTCCTTGCTCATTCACTTCCAATTTTGCTCTCTAACACTCAAATCTGAGCAGCCTGATCAAGGGAACCTCCTTTTGAGTAATCTTCAAGTCCTTTGGACTTTTGTAAGTGATTCCTTTCATGCTTAGTTATTTGTTTAGTGTTTAAACCGAAAAGTCAAGCGTTATCGATAAACACTTTGACTTTTAATCGGTTGAGCCATGGTTCGCGTTGAACATGGCTACGTGATCGTAATTAGGCAGGTGTTTAACCCTCTAAAGGGCATCTCCTAATTACCACGTTTACTTAGTTTAATTGTCGGGTCAAATTAAAGTCAATCGGGTTTGTTTTAAATAAAATTCAAAACCAATAATATGAAAGTCATAAAATCAGTTTTGTCACTTTAATGACTTGGTAAATATTAGTTGATCATGTCTAAACATGATTCAACCCGACAATTTTAAGTATAGGCTCGGTTCGCAACCGAAAGTCGCAAGGTTTGACCTTTGCTTTGACTTTCAGTTCTGACCCGAATTAGCTTGAGTTTATTTATGCCTTAGGGTCCTTTGTGATCATGTTATATGATAGTATAACCCCCCAAAGTTATACTACTTGGTTCTTTTGAATTAAAGACCATCGCATGTTTCCATAATGCCTAAATGTGACCATAATGCCCTTTAATGTTAAAACAATATCTTTTGAAGATGTGAAAGGACTAAAACCTTTATTTCTGACCTATAAGCATGTCCATAAAATTTCACATCAGTTTGAGGTCTAGATTAAGAGTTATGCTCATTAGCGTAATTAAGAAGCTTTTCGGTAAATAAACCGTATGATTAGCATATAGCCTATCTAAACCCAATTTTTAATACCAAACTTATTACCCAATGATGTAATATAATATTTTGGGATTTTTGAAGATTTTTATTTATTTTTAGGCTGATCGTAACTTAGAATTCAAAGCTTGATTCGGTAATTGCCGGTTTTGCCCTTTTTGGCTATAAAATGAGTTTTACAAAACCTTTTGACCCCAAACCTTTTTATATGGATCTAATATGATAAATAAAGTATTTTGAGCCTTCTAGAATAATAAAAATATCAGCTTCCCTTTTAGAACCTGGAAATAGCTCAAAATCACCTATTTAAGCGTTTTAACGCATAGTGTATATTGAAACCATTTTTAAATCTATAAGACTTGATACCTACTGATGTTTTAAGTAAATTTTCATACTTTAGCAGTAAGCAAAAGTCTTAAGCTCAGAATCCCAGTTTTGACCTTTTAAGCCTATGTGAAATTACCAAAATGCCCTTAAGATGCATAGTTTGGTTATAAGTGATAAATTCCACATATAGGTTATACCCTACTGATGTAACTTAGTAAATTAAGTATTTTTACTGATATAATCAGACCCGAAACTCAGATTACTGTTTAACCTCTTTTATAACCTTAAAAATGACCAAAATACCCCTAAGGTGCATAAATTGGTTTTAAACTCGTTTTGGGCATAATGGAAGATATCCTACTGATATCACAACATATCAAAGGCATATTAACTTATGGAACATGTTCATGACTCTTATGGTTACCCGTTACGCATGTTTCGCGTTCGGATCGACCTATGTGACTAGTTTGCATATATAAGCCGAAACGGGTCAAACCAAATCGTTTTTGTCTCGAAATTTAGAATGTGTTTAAGTTACCCATATTAAACAAGTATACAAGCTTGTTGGGTCAAAACCACATTCTAAGCCGGTCTTCGCTTTATCATGCGTTTGAACCGTGCCTTCCTTTGAAAACTAACCGGTCTAAAGCTTAGGCTAATTTAAAGACCCGTTAGGATTCTAATAGGTTATTAAAACCTTCGTTCCAGATTAGGAGCCCAGTAAAAGCTTCGTGCGCTTGCTGTATTTGAATTATACTATTGCTTAGGTAAATACCCTTAACTTATTTTCCCTATACGTGTCACACCCCCAAAATCCACCATGCGGAGTACTACCGCTTGGAGGTGTGACATGACCAGGATCGAGCCACCAATCATACTGAACTATGTATTTAAGTAATTAAAGCCAACAACAATACGATTGGTGACCGAAAGCTAGTTAACCAAGTTTTAATTTAAACAGCGGAAGCATACACGTAAAGTCCAAAATATGAGTCCATAGTTTATAAGTTAAAGTTTCAAAAGAAAGTTTAATAAGTTCATAAGGATTATATATTAAACACGGGACATAACCGTCCGTATACCACAACGACTCCTTCCTCGTGCAAGCTCCAAGCTTTTAGCGACCTGTAAGGCATGTAACAACGAGTCAACAACAAAGTTGAGTGAATTCACAGTTGGTTGTTTAGTTATAGCATTCGTTTCGTAAATCATTTGTTCGTTTTGAAAACCATGTATCGTATGAGTTTTCATCGCGGTCTTTCTGACATGTTTGCGAAGGTTAGTGGGGGTTTCCCATGTGTTACTAGACCACGCGTATCGACTGCTACGAAAATATAAGAGGTGCCCTAAGTCAATGTCTATCAGCATTGACCCTTTGCCCATAGTCCATTAGTACACGCCCGTCCGACTGGCACGGTGTGAGGTTTGTTAAACCTAATAGCGCTATTAACTAATGACCCGCTCGCCATAGGCCTCGGCGATTAAGTCGATAAATGAGGGACTTAAAGTGATAGAGTTGATGGTCTTATGATCATGTACGCAGGTTTTACGTACGTGCCCTTCAATCCGAGGACAGTAAAAAGTAGTTTAATAGTAATGATAGTACAAGTAGTTAATCAATCCCATTCCCAAACTCCTGGGAATCCCATGCCTTAGAAAGAGTGTGAACTCACCTCAGTTTGCTCGGTTAGATTCTCAATATAGCTAACAGTCAAGGTCGGTCAATCACGTCCTAATATAATTTACCAGTTAGTCATTTAGTGGCTTTCAAATAGAACACAAAGTTCCTACACGTATCTATCACACAACATGCATCGTTTTAACGGTTTATGCCCCTCTAAGTTTCCCATCCATTCCCCACTCAAAATCAAACATACGATAATGCACATAACATATATACCATGTTAGATCATTCGCGGATAGCACACTCGACATTTAGACACGCAAGTCACAACTTATATCAATTCAGCATTAATATTCAAAACCGGCTGTTTTCGGACGTTTTAATAAAATAGTTAAATTATTCCAAAAATTCCCAAATTTTTACAAGATGTCTTAAACTTTCCATATTTTGTTGTGTAAAAATATCGGGGTCCGGTTCACTACCAATATTTTATAAAAAATCATATTCCGGACTGAACTCAGATTTATGAATTTCTGACCACAGTCCACGGAACAATTTATTAAAAATTCATCGAGTGTCCGATTTACGAAATTCCAGTAGGGTAATTACACATGCATCGGTTGTCATCTACTGTACAAATTTCATGGTCCGATTCATCACAAAACTCAGGTTATGACTGAAAGTACGACACCCATTTATTGCTGTCAAAATTCAGGTTAAGTTGCTGTTACAAATTAACGCTTTAAAATTAGTAAACGAAGTCCAAAAATTACGATTCCGGTGCCATTAGAACCGTATTTCATAATATCACATTTTAGACTCAAAATATCAGTTTTTCGTTGAGTTTATTACCTGTTTACAGCCAACTGAAGTTGGCTGTAAAACTTGGACAGATTCTGATTTTCAGTGTTTAACCTTCTAAATCGTGTTCGATCGATACCGTTAACAAGTTTAGTGATCACAACAACATCAAACATTAAAATTAACCAGTAAATTATCAAGGAAATCAGCAATAATCATATCCACACCAGATCTACATGATTTACACCACTAGTTACTCTTTAACCAACATGTTCAAGACTTTAGTGCAAGTTCTTTAGTGTTTCATAACTTTAATCATCAAATCACCTATTGTTGGTGCATGTTTGTGACAACAGCTTAGATTTGGTCTTTGGATATCTTGTAATTAGTTAAACGATAAACGGTTAGCGGGTTTAGCTTTGTAATAGTTAGTTGTAATGTTTGGGCTAACTAAACCCAAAGGATTGGGTGATGGGGGGCGAATTGGGCCTGTCCAATTCGCAGCCCAAGAGTCTTTAACCTAGCCCAGTTGTAAACCTTGTGTTATATAAACAAGGTTAGACATTAGGGTTTAGGTTAATCAGCCAAAACAGTTATTAGAGAGCAATTTCGTGAGAACATTAGGGTTTGGACGAAATTAGGGTTTGGTTAGGGTTTAGATTGATTGTAATATGAAAGTTTGATAATCAATAGAAACCCAGTTGAAAGTGATTTGCTGTTTCTACACGTTTTCCTCTGATCAAGAGGATTCCGCACTCTTGATTGGAAAGACGATTCTGTGACGATCCATAAGACTCAAGGGGACCTACAATTGGTATCAGAGCATTAGGCTCTTGAAGGCTCGGTTCAGAATTGGTTGCTGCAGAAAACTAGGGTTTTGAATTGTGGTTGAAAAAAAAAATTCGAAATTTTTGTTGTGTTCTTGGGATTTTCGAAAATTTTTGGTCTGTTTGATCTATTTGCGTATTTAATTTTGCTGTTTAAGTGTTTTTGGTTGCAGGTTTGGTTGATTGTTTGAAGAATTTTGGTTGAAAAACTTGAAGATTCGAAGATTTGTTCTTCGTGTTCTTCATACAGTTCTTCGTTGTTTCTTGAAAATTACTAATAGTTTGCTATTTTGATTCTGCAGGAAATTGTTAGGAAATCATAATAAAATCTTTTCAAACTTTGGAAAGATTTGGTTCTAGCAAATTTGCTGAATTCGGATAAATACTCTGACAGACCAGCGAATTTGTGACCTAGCACCTCGGTGACCGGTGAAATTAAATTTCCCAATTATCTGATCCAGCGAATTTAACTTCGGTGACCGGCGAAATTAAATCCAAAGGCGACTTTGGTAACCGTATAATTTTCCTCAGCGAAATTATTACGGTGATCGGCGAAATTAGCCGTCGTGCCAGCGAAATTGACTTGCCAGCGAAGTTATCTTGAGAAATTAACCAGCAAAATTAATTTGATCAGCCAGCATATTTATTCCAGCGAATTTAAAAATCTAGCATATTTATAATTCCTCTACATGCGAAATTAACTTGGTTTGCCAACAAAATTAGCGTGACACGGTGAAATTAACTTGGTTTGCCAGCATAATTAGCGAGACACGGTGAAATTAAGTTGGTTTGCCAGCAAAATTAAAAGGTGGAGTGGAGGAACTAGATACGCATAGAGGAATTAACGTTTTCGTGAATAGAAAGTGATCCATAGCTCGTTTGACGAAACCGTCTACACCGTTGGACTCGGTTGATTTTTAGGACCAAAAAAAAAATCCCGAAATCGGTTTTTGACATTATATATCATTGGATTCGTCTTTTCGAGACGATTCTAAAGGTGTAATTTGGTAACCACTGTTTTCAGAAAAATTCTGTACGGTTTTCTCAGTCTGCATCGTTTAAAATGTCGAACATGACCAACGTGAATGCACCTAAGATGATGAAGGTGGAGAACTATCTTACTTGGAAAAACAGCTTCACATCCTTCATTAAATCTCAGGATGCAAGGATGTGGAATTGTATGATAGATGGATATGTTGCTCCTACACGTCATGTTGAAGGAAGAGTGAAAGTGATCTCTTATGATAAGATGGATGAATCTGAGAAACTTATGGTTAATGCTGAAAAGAGAGCTTTAGCTGCAATAAAGACGTCCTTACCTGATAGCATCAAACATACCTTTACAAAGTACACAAATTCAAAGGATATGTGGGATGCATTACAAAAGAGATATCAGGGAAATGAGAGTGTCACTCAGGCATTCATGGCAGAGATAGTGCCAGTTGATGAAGCTGAAACTAGTGTGAGTGATGCTGAATCTCAAGTGGAGAATGCTGAAGCAAAAGTGGATGCTGAAGTAGAGAAAGAGAGTGAAGCTGAACAGGTTGCTGCTGATGTGTGTAAAATGCAACATATAAAACACATCAATTAAGGCATAAAACTAACCCTTTTTAAGTACTAATGTTGGAAAAAGAGTGTTTTTGTCTTCCTTTTGTATTTTCAGGATGAAATGAGCTCAAAATCACAAAAGAAGCAAAAAGACCACTAATTCTACCATAAATACAAGAAAAGGAACAAAAGTGGACTGCCCGGACCCTCAACGGCACCTCCCAAAACAAAGAGAAGAAAACAGAGTCTGAACACGCCCCGTGTCCAGCGAACACGGGGGCGTGCCCAGGAAGCAGCAGAAAAGACAAACCAGTAGAAGCTTCCATTGCTCACCACGGGGCCGTGCCCAGCGGGCACGGGGGCGTGTTGAAAGTACAGCAGACGCATTAATTGTAATTCGCAATTACAATTAATGAAGAGAGAGAGTGTCAGACGGGCACGGGGCCGTGTCCAGCGTTCTGTCCAGCCTATAAATAGAGGAGCTTGGTTTCATTCTCTCTCATCCCTTGGCACACCACCTCTCTCACACCTCATCCACCACCCACCACCACCATATCACCATCATCCACCACCATCATCCATTATCCATCGTAGAGTGTGTGAGTCGTCTCGGGATCCAAGATTGATCGTAAGAGTTCTTGACAATCAAGGCCATGTTTGCCTAAGTCTCTTACATCACTTGGTGAAGACAAGTGTTTAGTATAGTACTTTTTATTTTTAATCTTTTGCACTTTTTATTTGGTTTTGTATTAATGACTTTAATAACTAGTTACTTATGTTGAAGGTGATCTTTCCTTATCGTTTGTCCGTGGTGTCTTGGCATTATTTTACTGTCTATATAAAATAAAAGATTTTCACCATTCATATCTCCACGGTCTATATGGAGGTATGTTGGCTACCTGGTCGGGGGTTAAGGGAACGGTTTGGTAAAGGTCTTGCCCTTGTTCAGCGTTTAGAGGTCCTGCTTGGGACCTGGGTCAAATTTAGTAGGATCTCCTTCAATGCCCATAGGTATTGGATGGCGGGGATCCAAACTCTTTGACCCCCTCATAAGCTAACTACTATTAATACTATAACCCGGCTATTTAGGACTGTATCCCTGCTGACTCAGACTACTTAGCCGAGGGTAACGTCACCGCCAAAAGCGGGGCCTACCATAATTTGCATTAATAACTTAATTCATTATCTTTCAATAATCCGACCCTTTAGGATTGTATCCTTGCTGACTTAAACTACTGGGTTGAGGGTAACGTCGCCTTCAAAAGAGGGGCCTACTACAATAACTAAGATAATCTCTTAAACAAGTGCAAAAGTGCGAAAATAATCAAAGGTTATACTAATACACGTGTCGGATCCAAGTGATTCATCTTGTCTATCTGTTTTTATTTTATTTTATTTTTCAGCATTTAGTTAGTTTTTATTTTTCTTAGTTTAAAACATTTTTCTAACTTTTTGATTTGGTTAGACGTTGAGGATAAACCGGTATTAAAAGCTCTTGTGTCCTTGGACGACCTCGGCATCTTACCAACACTATACTACGTCCACGATGGGTGCACTTGCCCATATGTGTGTTTAGTGTTAGTAAATATCGTGTTTTATAAATTTAAAACTTGGCTAAAAGTGTAAAAAGGGCTTAATTATACATCTAAAAACATATATACACTAACACGCATCAAGTTTTTGGCGCCGTTGCCGGGGACACAAGGATTTTAAGAAAGTTAGGAATCAACGGCCTAATCATCTTTTTATTTTTCTTTAATTTTTAGGATTTTTTTTTAGATTTTTCAGCTTCTGCAGAGCTCAGCACGGGGCCGTGCCCGCTGAACACGCCCCGTGCCCAATCATTGGAACTGGCAATCCTGTTTTATATCAGACAGTAGGCTGAACACGGGGCCGTGTCCACTCAACACGCCCCCGTGCCCAAGATTCAGTTGCTGAAAACAGAACCGTTTGATCCCGGCGGTTGGTAATTTCTGATACAAACATGAGTGATAATGATTCTTTTTACTTTCGGCACTCTTATGGTTTGTGGTGTCGAATATGTGGAGGCGAACATGAGGAATTAAAATGTTTCTTCCTCACTTATAGGCCACACTATATAGACCCACCAATTCCTTGTAACCTTAAGAGGGGCGAAAGTAAAAATAAACATTATTTCTCCCTTGAATGCGCCCAGCCAGACATTCTAGGAGAAATGCTCCTTGACGAGCTATTTCAACTAGAAGAACTACTTCTAAATTGGTCAAAAGAACTTAGGAAGGATTTCTTAGATCCATCCCAAGATGATGACCATGAGGAAATGTTGGAACCGCATTCCGACAACCCCGTTGCTCCCGAAAATACCTTTCTTCCTAAACAAGACATGGACGATAGTCGTCCCTGTGCCGATTGTGCCGTGAAGGACTCCCCATCGACCTCGTTCGGTGCATACATAAACCTGAGCGATTCGGCATACACCTTCTTTAACGAGAGCCCGGGAAAGGGTTGGACTTGTCCACCTAGAATAAAAATAGGAATTACCCTCACCGACAACCTCTTGCGTTCCCGCCTTAGTATAGGACAATTAAGGTATCTTAGGCACTTTGGGGTTGTTCCAACAAGTCAGGAGCCACCCGATAAAAGTTAGCTCCTTAGAAAAGACAAAACTCCATAAAACAGCCCTCCGACACGGGGCCGTGTCCGGCCACCACGCCCCCATGTTCGCTCAGAAGATTTTCTGCTGATTCTGTCAGAATACGGACAAAATGTGTCAGGATTTTCTCTGCACACGGGGCCGTGTCCAGCGGACAAGGGGCCGTGTTCAGTGTGCTGTCGTTTTCTTTAAATGCAGCCTGAATCCTGCTCATTTTTGACCACTCCACCAAGCAGAGATCCCTGGAATCTTCACATATACCATCCTAGGTAAGTACCAAAAGAAGGTTCCTAAGGACCATCTTGTCTTTTCCACTTTTGTTCATTTCCTCTTCTTCCAAAAATTTTTCAAACCCTACCTCCATGGAAGCTTGGAAACCCATGATTCCAACCTTCTATGCAAGGTTTGTAGGAATTTTCGCTATGGATTCTTGTCTAAAGTTAGTTCTATAACTTTGTTTTTAAATTATCTGAGCTCATAACACGACGAAAGTATATAGAAATAATTTAAAAACCTAGAACCATTAGACAAAAATTCCTGCAGACAGTTGAACACGGGGCCGTGCTCACTGAGCACGGGGCCGTGTTCGAGGTACTGTTTTGCAAAAATTTAGTTATCCTCGGCTTATTTCGCAGAAAATGGCCAGCCGAAACAGCGGAGCATCTTCAAGGAATAACCGAAATGGAAGGAGATCGTCCACCGCGGAGGATTCCCTAGTAAACTACGTTTACGCTTTAAGGGAAGCCGTAGACGAATTGACAAGTGTAGAAGAAGCTTTAGTGGACCGCGTTAATCATCTGACGATAAGTTTGGAGGGCTGCCTGCAAGAAGTGAACCTTCTGCACCAAAGGTTAAACCTTCTTGCTTCCCCGCCTTTGGTTCCGGTGATAACACACAGGGCGTGGAATGTAGTACCCGAGGTTATCATCCCAGCAGAATGGCACGCCTTGCACCAAGTACCGCAACCAAGGGTAGTGCAAGGAGTCCCGGTAAGCGCTCCTCCTCAAGATACCGACGAGAATGAGGCTACCTTCTACCTCCCTAGGGAGATAGAAGAATGGCTTTGAGTGAAAACCGAGGAGCCATGGGCTGAAGAATGTTTCTACATCGGGAAGCTATTCCCGAAATTTTCCTAAATAAGTAGAACCTTTATGATAACCTTATGTACCCCTTAGTTAATTAACTATCTTTATGTAATCTCTCTATTAGCAATGTTATGATGGTTTTTATGGATTATGGACTCATGGTGGTAATGGATGAAAAAGGGAACAAGAGAAAATGGAACCATGCAGAAGAACAGAACAAACCGACAAAAATCTCCATAACAGAAGGCTCCACACGGGCCGTGCCCAACCAACACGGCCCCGTGCTGAGCCCCCTGCAGGAAATCACCCAGTTCAGGTAACTGGACACGGGCCGTGTTCAGCGGACACGCCCCCGTGTCCAGGCTTCTGTTTCAATTCTATAATTTTTGTTACTGGCACTTGACCACGGGGCCGTGCCCGGTCAACACGGGGCCGTGTCCAGAGCGCCAGTAACACAAATCTTTGTTTTTAAACACACTTTTACATATTCTAATCAACCAAAAACTTTATTTTTGGACACATTGAGGACAATGTGTAATTTAAGTGTGGGGGGGATGCTAAAACCTTGAAATTTTGCAAAATCCTAAAACAAGCCTTACACAAAACTCTATTGGAACCGCTAAACACCCCAAATTTTTTCAAAAAAAAAAAAAAAAAAAAACTTTTTCATTTTTTTTATTTACTTGTCTTAGTTTAAGTTGGGAATAACAAGTTATAAAAGGGTTATATTTTTTTATTTTACAACCGATAGCGTCGTGATAAAAAGAACTAACATAAGAAAATTATGAAACGGTATAACAAGTCTAGTTAAAAATTCGATTATATATGCTTGCTCACATTAAAAAACCCATTCCCACAAAAGTGAGTTTTGAGCCTTTATTGAGCATAAAAATACACATATTTAGATTAAATGCTCATTTTTCGTTTCTTGTGTGAATAGCCGCTCGGTCTTTACAAATCTAGAACTTGCCACGACGATGCATTCCCGGTCCTTACCAACTTAAACCCAAGTAAGTAAATGATGGAGGCATTAGGACTAACTATTTTTCTTTCAAAACCATTATTTTTCATTTTTTTTTACCTACCCAAAATCCCCCTAGAAAAACCCCTTTGAGCCTAAACCTTTCATTTCATTACCCCCAAAACTAATTTTTTTTTACCCACCAAAAAAAAAAAAAAAAAAAAAACCCTTTTTCATTTTTTCACCTTTATTTTAGTAACAAGCTCGGTTTTTCATAAACATACCCTCTATGTGACGAAAAAAAAAATATATGAATAATGAAGTCAAAAACAAACAAAAGCTACAAAAGCTTGTTTGGAGAAATACTTCAAAAATAAATGTCACTAAAAATAAGGTATTTTATGAAAACCGACACTTGTTACGATTTTCGCCCTTTTTACTAACCACTAACCAACCACCTACCTTTAAACCCAAGCCTTCACCCCAAAAGTCCTCTTGATATTTACAAAGGTAAAAAGTTAAAAAGGAGGAGGATTGATCGCTTGGCAAGCCTATGGAAAACGTAAGTCCGTGCCGCTCTCGAGCGATTCACTTAAATATACACCTTCGGCCGAGTGTTGAGTGATCTCCCGTGAGGTATGTGAACTTGTATATAAATGGAATTTTGATAAGGCATGTTATGCCAAAATAAGTAGTTTATCTTATGAAAAGTTCAAAATAAATCATAACGAATAGGATTGTAAATAAAATAAAAATAAAACCTATACAAACCTTGGATTCCCGACACTCTAGGACAAGCTAAAAAAAAAAAAAAAAAAAAAAAAAAAACTTCTCTTCTACCTATTCCATTTGGGAGTGTAAGCCACATTAAAAGAGTTTTGCTTGAGGACAAGCAAAAGTTCAAGTGTGGGGGTATCTGATGTGTGTAAAATGCAACATATAAAACACATCAATTAAGGCATAAAACTAACCCTTTTTAAGTACTAATGTTGGAAAAAGAGTGTTTTTGTCTTCCTTTTGTATTTTCAGGATGAAATGAGCTCAAAATCACAAAAGAAGCAAAAAGACCACTAATTCTACCATAAATACAAGAAAAGGAACAAAAGTGGACTGCCCGGACCCTCAACGGCACCTCCCAAAACAAAGAGAAGAAAACAGAGTCTGAACACGCCCCGTGTCCAGCGAACACGGGGGCGTGCCCAGGAAGCAGCAGAAAAGACAAACCAGTAGAAGCTTCCATTGCTCACCACGGGGCCGTGCCCAGCGGGCACGGGGGCGTGTTGAAAGTACAGCAGGCGCATTAATTGTAATTCGCAATTACAATTAATGAAGAGAGAGAGTGTCAGACGGGCACGGGGCCGTGTCCAGCGGACACGGGGCCGTGTCCAGCGTTCTGTCCAGCCTATAAATAGAGGAGCTTGGTTTCATTCTCTCTCATCCCTTGGCACACCACCTCTCTCACACCTCATCCACCACCCACCACCACCATATCACCATCATCCACCACCATCATCCATTGTCCATCGTAGAGTGTGTGAGTCGTCTCGGGATCCAAGATTGATCGTAAGAGTTCTTGACAATCAAGGCCATGTTTGCCTAAGTCTCTTACATCACTTGGTGAAGACAAGTGTTTAGTATAATACTTTTTATTTTTAATCTTTTGCACTTTTTATTTGGTTTTGTATTAATGACTTTAATAACTAGTTACTTATGTTGAAGGTGATCTTTCCTTATCGTTTGTCCGTGGTGTCTTGGCATTATTTTACTGTCTATATAAAATAAAAGATTTTCACCATTCATATCTCCACGGTCTATATGGAGGTATGTTGGCTACCTGGTCGGGGGTTAAGGGAACGGTTTGGTAAAGGTCTTGCCCTTGTTCAGCGTTTAGAGGTCCTGCTTGGGACCTGGGTCAAATTTAGTAGGATCTCCTTCAATGCCCATAGGTATTGGATGGCGGGGATCCAAACTCTTTGACCCCCTCATAAGCTAACTACTATTAATACTATAACCCGGCTATTTAGGACTGTATCCCTGCTGACTCAGACTACTTAGCCGAGGGTAACGTCACCGCCAAAAGCGGGGCCTACCATAATTTGCATTAATAACTTAATTCATTATCTTTCAATAATCCGACCCTTTAGGATTGTATCCTTGCTGACTCAAACTACTGGGTTGAGGGTAACGTCGCCTTCAAAAGAGGGGCCTACTACAATAACTAAGATAATCTCTTAAACAAGTGCAAAAGTGCGAAAATAATCAAAGGTTATACTAATACACGTGTCGGATCCAAGTGATTCATCTTGTCTATTTGTTTTTATTTTATTTTATTTTTCAGCATTTAGTTAGTTTTTATTTTTCTTAGTTTAAAACATTTTTCTAACTTTTTGATTTGGTTAGACGTTGAGGATAAACCGGTATTAAAAGCTCTTGTGTCCTTGGACGACCTCGGTATCTTACCAACACTATACTACGTCCACGATGGGTGCACTTGCCCATATGTGTGTTTAGTGTTAGTAAATATCGTGTTTTATAAATTTAAAACTTGGCTAAAAGTGTAAAAAGGGCTTAATTATACATCTAAAAACATATATACACTAACACGCATCACTGCTGATCAAACCACACAAGTTCATGAGAAAGAGGTACAATCTAATTCTGTGTGTTTGAGGTGTTGTGAACTGCAGGGTGAGGTTGACAGATTGTCAGCTCAAAATCAAAGTTTGGTGAGCGAGATGTCTAGCATAAAAGAGTCAAATTTTTTTGCTAAAAGAAATGAATCTCTATACTTGAAAAAGATAAAAGGTTATGAAAGTGAAATCGAAGCTTTAACATGCAAATTAAACGAAAAGCTTCAAGTAATAGACTTAGCTCACGAAATGATGGCTGAGAAAACAAAAGAGATTTCTGAAAAATGCAAAGAGTTGTCAGATGCACAACTTAAAATTATTGAACTTGAACAGAAATTAAGTCAATTCAGAGATTCGTCTTTTGTTATGAAACACATGATGGGTGGGTTAAAGAAGAGTAATGACAAGACTAGTGTGGGATATAATGAAGTCCCACCTCCTCTTAGTCATGACTATTCTTTCCTTCCTGATGAAGATGAGCTAGCAGCCTGTATGTCAACTGCACCAAGTAGTTTTGCATCTACATCAAGTCAAGGTGAAGGGTCTGAGAGTGGTGATGCTAGGAAGAACAATAACAGGGAATCTTTGAAAAAGAAAAATTCACCTCCTAAGAGCAAAAATCAAACTTTTGTTAAAAAGATTAATTTTGTTCAAGGTAGTGATATGAAAAATGAAACCGCTGTTATTGAAAAAGAATCGAATGTAGAGTTTGCTAAAAATAAAAACAAAGAAAAATCTGAAATTAAGCAAACTGAACAAAATTCTTCCAAGGCATCATCACCATCAGATAAGGGATCTACCTCAGAGACTCCAGCAAAGAAGTCTTTGAAAAGGAGATCGTGCTTCAGGTGTCACATAAAGGGACATGTAGCTAGCTGCTGTCCTAACAAATACAGTGAAGCACAAATGAGTGACAACAGAGAGGGAAATTACCAGTGAAGAGTGGTGATCGTGAGCAGAAAGGGTCAAATTCTCCAAAGAAATCTGCTCCTAAGCAACCACAAAAAGTTGTTGTTGGTGTAGATAAAGCTGGAACAGGAACTCCACAAGTTCCATGTTTTCAAAGAAATCAACAAAGATTTCAGCCTAGATCTCCACCAGGCAGATATCAGAGACCTAGAAGCAGTTCACCTAGAATGAACAATTTTAATGGAAATACAAGTAATTTCAGAAGTCAAGGTCAATATCAAAATCGATACCAAAATAATGGTGGTCGAACTTTTTATAACAATGGCTTTAGAAATTACAACAATAATGCTTCTTGGAATCAAAATTCAAGGTTTCAAAATCAAAATTTCCAAAGGTCAAATTGTCCAAATGTATATAGGAACCCTCAGGACCAAAGGCCTAGTGGAAATCAAAGTCAAATTCCATCAACAGGTCTGAAATCCAAGACTCGAGTTAGGAGTAATGGATATTGGATGGATGTTCCAGTGGTTGGTGAATTTGGACGACCCAAGACCATTAAGGCTTGGGTCCCCCAATCTAACTAATTTTTAAGTTAGTGTGTGCAGGAGCTGCTAAGGAGGATTATCAACTTATGTTGATAGTGGCTGCTTCAGGCACATGACGGGGGATGTGAGATTGTTGATATGTATATATATTAAATGATTTAAATTGAAGTTCAAAGTGCTGAGTTGACACAGAAGATAACCTGGCATATCTTTATACTAAAGCATTTGACAGGGCTCGCTTTGAACACTTAGTCGAACTCAACGGGATGAGGAATCCTGAATAACTGGTTTTTCATAAGAATTTTTGTAAATAGTTTACTGTTTTTCTTAAAAATCAAAAATAAAAAAAGAAAAAATTGAAAAATCAAAAACATAAAAAAAAATAAAAAAATCAAAAATTGAGTTATCACTGAGTGAAAAAGGAGAAATGATAGTACATCAGCAAGTTAGACTGTCACACTGAACTTGAACCATAAATTGCTTAAGTGTGATAGCAGCTTCATCATATGATGTACCAGTAGGCAAAAAGCATGAAATAATCAACTTACCAATGTGATATAAACTTAAATGAACTGAATATGAGTGGGGAACACATCAGTGGTGTATGGTTTAATGACCTTAATTCTTGCGTTGATAGATTGCCAAAATCTGAAGTTTTGGGTCTTTATACTGTTATTTCATCTAGGGATATCTTGGCTGTCTGTCTGTTAGATCTAAAATTGTACATGACCCCAGGAAAGATAGTCACTTGGAATTAGCTCATTTCTATTTGAATGTCTGTATATTTCCCGATACACACAATTTTGATCTGATTCTGAAATCTTCTCTGAAAAAAGTCGTGTACCTCCTCTGCTGCATCCAGATATATGCTGACCTGGAGGTGCTAGGCAACGACAGCTTCTGCTGCATCCAGATACATGCTGACCTAGCTGTACGTTGTCGCGCTATAGATCTAATACACCCGAAAGAGGCCCTCAAGTGCCCAAAAGAAACCCAAGAAACCTATATCAAACTGAGAAAATCTCATTTGATCTGTATATTATACCATCTCTACTAAAGATCTATTCTGTTCTCTTCTCAACCTATTCCTAGTTAAGATTTCAGAAATCTGGATTGGACTTGTGAAATATGTGGTAGGGAAGATACTTGCATGATAGAGTGTGCTGTTTATATTTCCAGGATTTGATTAGTATTTATTTGGGTATTCATTGTTAAGCAATCAAAACATGATAACACATATTATATGCAGATCTAGACACCGTCATGATATCTTAAAGGATGCCATCAGTATACTCACCTACTACGATGAATCTTTGTGCATACCTTGATCGTGGGGGTATATCCTGAAGTGGGACACACTAGTATTTCAGTATAATAAAATTACCTTAACGTATCATATGGTACTTGAAATGATCATGCATTTTGTTTAAGTGGAAAAACATACTGGTAATCGTCTTGGACTGCTTTTCACGAAAAATTAAATAAAGAATTATATAATTGTGTGAAACAGTTTGATTGTGCTGATATGATCTTCTTACCAGTGATTCTCACAAAAATAGAGTGTTTATTGCTTTTGTTATTTACTTGCTTTCAGAAAATACAAAAATCCAAAAATAGTGTCTTTTTCTGTTTAAAATTCTTAACGTACAGAAAACTGTTATTCTTGGAGGAATTGTTACTGATAGGGGGAGACGGTGTTAGAAAGTGAGTTCAAATTTTAACTTCTGCAGGTTCTTATGTGTTGAACAAAAAGTTTTGCGTGTTGGTGATATGTTGAACAAGCTTAATCTGTTATACAGTTTAACTATCTCTTGAAAAATAATAATTTATTTAACTTTGTTGAAAAATTCTTATGGTTTCTCGAGATGTTTGTTTTATAGTATACAGATTGAAGCAGTGTGTTGCTGAGAAGTTGCTGTGAAGTGTGAAGATGAGAGTTTGATTGGATGCATGGTAGAACCTCCTTTCTATATTGCAGACAAGAGTTGAAGAGTTTGAAGATTGCTGTGCAAATGCTAGACTGGAGTTTACTCAAGTGCTAACGTGTTGACGATTTGGTGATTGGATGCATCAGCTTAGGGGGAGTCTGTTGCTGACAGAAGCTATTGAAGCTGAAGCTATCCAAAGACCAAAGACAGTGCAACATTACTTGAAGATTGCAAGAAGACCGAAGACAAAGTTTTGACTCAAGACAAAGTTTTTATGAAGCTATTGTCAAGGGGGAGTTTGTTGGTGCATGTTTGTGACAACAACTTAGATTTGGTCTTTGGATATCTTGTAATTAGTTAAACGATAAACGGTTAGCGGGTTTAGCTTTGTAATAGTTAGTTGTAATGTTTGGGCTAACTAAACCCAAAGGATTGGGTGATGGGGGGCGAATTGGGCCTGTCCAATTCGCAGCCCAAGAGTCTTTAACCTAGCCCAGTTGTAAACCTTGTGTTATATAAACAAGGTTAGACATTAGGGTTAAGGTTAATCAGCCAAAAACAGTTGTTAGAGAGATAGAATTTCGTGAGAGTACTAGCTTGGACGAAATTGTGAGGGTTAGGGTTTAGATTGATTGTAATATGAAAGTTTGATAATCAATAGAAACCCAGTTGAAAGTGATTTGCTGTTTCTACACGTTTTCTGCTAATTCTGATCAAGAGGATTCCGCACTCTTGATTGGAAAGACGATTCTGTGACGATCCATAAGACTCAAGGGGACCTACAATTGGTATCAGAGCATAGGCTCTTGAAGGCTCGGTTCAGAATTGGTTGCTGCAGAAAACTAGGGTTTTGAATTGTGGTTGAAAAAAAAAATTCGAAATTTTTGTTGTGTTCTTGGGATTTTCGAAAATTTTTGGTCTGTTTGATCTATTTGCGTATTTAATTTTGCTGTTTAAGTGTTTTTGGTTGCAGGTTTGGTTGATTGTTTGAAGAATTTTGGCTGAAAAACTTGAAGATTCGAAGATTTGTTCTTCGTGTTCTTCGTGTTCTTCATACAGTTCTTCGTTGTTTCTTGAAAATTACTAATAGTTTGCTATTTTGATTCTGCAGGAAATTGTTAGGAAATCAGAATAAAATCTTTTCAAACTTTGGAAAGATTTGGTTCTAGCAAATTTGCTGAATTCGGATAAATACTCTGACAGACCAGCGAATTTGTGACCTAGCACCTCGGTGACCGGTGAAATTAAATTTCCCAATTATCTGATCCAGCGAATTTAACTTCGGTGACCGGCGAAATTAAATCCAAAGGCGACTTTGGTAACCGTATAATTTTCCTCAGCGAAATTATTACGGTGATCGGCGAAATTAACCGTCGTGCCAGCGAAATTGACTTGCCAGCGAAGTTATCTTGAGAAATTAACCAGCAAAATTAATTTGATCAGCCAGCATATTTATTCCAGCGAATTTAAAAATCTAGCATATTTATAATTCCTCTACATGCGAAATTAACTTGGTTTGCCAGCAAAATTAGCGTGACACGGTGAAATTAACTTGGTTTGCCAGCATAATTAGCGAGACACGGTGAAATTAAGTTGGTTTGCCAGCAAAATTAAAAGGTGGAGTGGAGGAACTAGATACGCATAGAGGAATTAACGTTTTCGTGAATAGAAAGTGATCCATAGCTCGTTTGACGAAACCGTCTACACCGTTGGACTCGGTTGATTTTTAGGACCAAAAAAAAAAATCCCGAAATCGGTTTTTGACATTATATATCATTGGATTCGTCTTTTCGAGACGATTCTGAAGGTGTAATTTGGTAACCACTGTTTTCAGAAAAATTTTGTACGGTTTTCTCAGTCTGCATCGTTTAAAATGTCGAACATGACCAACGTGAATGCACCTAAGATGATGAAGGTGGAGAACTATCTTACTTGGAAAAACAGCTTCACATCCTTCATTAAATCTCAGGATGCAAGGATGTGGACTTGTATGATAGATGGATATGTTGCTCCTACACGTCATGTTGAAGGAAGAGTGAAAGTGATCTCTTATGATAAGATGGATGAATCTGAGAAACTTATGGTTAATGCTGAAAAGAGAGCTTTAGCTGCAATAAAGACGTCCTTACCTGATAGCATCAAACATACCTTTACAAAGTACACAAATTCAAAGGATATGTGGGATGCATTACAAAAGAGATATCAGGGAAATGAGAGTGTCACTCAGGCATTCATGGCAGAGATAGTGCCAGTTGATGAAGCTGAAACTAGTGTGAGTGATGCTGAATCTCAAGTGGAGAATGCTGAAGCAAAAGTGGATGCTGAAGTAGAGAAAGAGAGTGAAGCTGAACAGGTTGTTGCTGATCAAACCACACAAGTTCATGAGAAAGAGGTACAATCTAATTCTGTGTGTTTGAGGTGTTGTGAACTGCAGGGTGAGGTTGACAGATTGTCAGCTCAAAATCAAAGTTTGGTGAGCGAGATGTCTAGCATAAAAGAGTCAAATTTTTTTGCTAAAAGAAATGAATCTCTATACTTGAAAAAGATAAAAGGTTATGAAAGTGAAATCGAAGCTTTAACATGCAAATTAAACGAAAAGCTTCAAGTAATAGACTTAGCTCACGAAATGATGGCTGAGAAAACAAAAGAGATTTCTGAAAAATGCAAAGAGTTGTCAGATGCACAACTTAAAATTATTGAACTTGAACAGAAATTAAGTCAATTCAGAGATTCGTCTTTTGTTATGAAACACATGATGGGTGGGTTAAAGAAGAGTAATGACAAGACTAGTGTGGGATATAATGAAGTCCCACCTCCTCTTAGTCATGACTATTCTTTCCTTCCTGATGAAGATGAGCTAGCAGCCTGTATGTCAACTGCACCAAGTAGTTTTGCATCTACATCAAGTCAAGGTGAAGGGTCTGAGAGTGGTGATGCTAGGAAGAACAATAACAGGGAATCTTTGAAAAAGAAAAATTCACCTACTAAGAGCAAAAATCAAACTTTTGTTAAAAAGATTAATTTTGTTCAAGGTAGTGATATGAAAAATGAAACCGCTGTTATTGAAAAAGAATCGAATGTAGAGTTTGCTAAAAATAAAAACAAAGAAAAATCTGAAATTAAGCAAACTGAACAAAATTCTTCCAAGGCATCATCACCATCAGATAAGGGATCTACCTCAGAGACTCCAGCAAAGAAGTCTTTGAAAAGGAGATCGTGCTTCAGGTGTCACATAAAGGGACATGTAGCTAGCTGCTGTCCTAACAAATATAGTGAAGCACAAATGAGTGACAAACAGAGAGGGAAATTACCAGTGAAGAGTGGTGATCATGAGCAGAAAGGGTCAAATTCTCCAAAGAAATCTGCTCCTAAGCAACCACAAAAAGTTGTTGTTGGTGTAGATAAAGCTGGAACAGGAACTCCACAAGTTCCACGTTTTCAAAGAAATCAACAAAGATTTCAGCCTAGATCTCCACCAGGCAGATATCAGAGACCTAGAAGCAGTTCACCTAGAATGAACAATTTTAATGGAAATACAAGTAATTTCAGAAGTCAAGGTCAATATCAAAATCGATACCAAAATAATGGTGGTCGAACTTTTTATAACAATGGCTTTAGAAATTACAACAATAATGCTTCTTGGAATCAAAATTCAAGGTTTCAAAATCAAAATTTCCAAAGGTCAAATTGTCCAAATGTATATAGGAACCCTCAGGACCAAAGGCCTAGTGGAAATCAAAGTCAAATTCCATCAACAGGTCTGAGATCCAAGACTCCAGTTAGGAGTAATGGATATTGGATGGATGTTCCAGTGGTTGGTGAATTTGGACGACCCAAGACCATTAAGGCTTGGGTCCCCCAATCTAACTAATTTTTAAGTTAGTGTGTGCAGGAGCTGCTAAGGAGGATTATCAACTTATGTTGATAGTGGCTGCTTCAGGCACATGACGGGGGATGTGAGATTGTTGATATGTATATATATTAAATGATTTAAATTGAAGTTCAAAGTGCTGAGTTGACACAAAAGATAACCTGGCATATCTTTATACTAAAGCATTTGACAGGGCTCGCTTTGAACACTTAGTCGAACTCAACGGGATGAGGAATCCTGAATAACTGGTTTTTCATAAGAATTTTTGTAAATAGTTTACTGTTTTTCTTAAAAATCAAAAATAAAAAAAGAAAAAATTGAAAAATCAAAAACATAAAAAAAAAATAAAAAAATAAAAAATTGAGTTATCACTGAGTGAAAAAGGAGAAATGATAGTACATCAGCAAGTTAGACTGTCACACTGAACTTGAACCATAAATTGCTTAAGTGTGATAGCAGCTTCATCATATGATGTACCAGTAGGCAAAAAGCATGAAATAATCAACTTACCAATGTGATATAAACTTAAATGAACTGAATATGAGTGGGGAACACATCAGTGGTGTATGGTTTAATGACTTTAATTCTTGCGTTGATAGATTGCCAAAATCTGAAGTTTTGGGTCTTTATACTGTTGTTTCAACTAGGGATATCTTGGCTGTCTGTCTGTTAGAACTAAAATTGTACATGACCCCAGGAAAGATAGTCACTTGGAATTAGCTCATTTCTATTTGAATGTCTGTATATTTCCCGATACACACAATTTTGATCTGATTCTGAAATCTTCTCTGAAAAAAGTCGTGTACCTCCTCTGCTGCATCCAGATATATGCTGACCTGGAGGTGCTAGGCAACGACAACTTCTGCTGCATCCAGATACATGCTGACCTAGCTGTACGTTGTCGTGCTATAGATCTAATACACCCGAAAGAGGCCCTCAAGTGCCCAAAAGAAACCCAAGAAACCTATATCAAACTGAGAAAATCTCATTTGATCTGTATATTATACCATCTCTACTAAAGATCTATTCTGTTCTCTTCTCAACCTATTCCCAGTTAAGATTTCAGAAATCTGGATTAGACTTGTGAAATATGTGGTAGGGAAGATACTTGCATGATAGAGTGTGCTGTTTATATTTCCAGGATTTGATTTATATTTAATTGGGTGTTCATGGTTACGAAATCAAAACATGATAAAACATGTTAAATGCAGAACTAGACACAGACAGGATATCTTAAAGGATGACATCAGTATACTCACCTACTACGATGAATCCTTGTGCATACCTTGATCGTGGGGGTACATCCTGAAGTGGGACACGCTCGTATTTCAGAAAATAAAATTACCTTAATGTATCATATGGTAATGGTACTTGAAATGTTCATGCATTTTGTTTAAGAGGACAAACATACTGGTAATCGTCTTGAACTGCTTTTCACGAAAAATTAAATAAAGAATTATATGATTGTGTGAAACAGTTTGCTTGTGCTGATATGATCTTCTTACCAGTGATTCTCACAAAAATAGAGTGTTTATTGTTTTTGTTTATTTACTTGCTTTCAGAAAAATATAAAAATCCAAAAATAGTGTCATTTTCTGTTTAAAATTCTTAACATACGGAAAACTGTTATTCGTGGAGGAATTGTTACTGATAGGGGGAGACGGTGTTAGTAAGTGAGTTCAAATTTTAACTTCTGCAGGTTCTTGTGTGTTGAGCAAAATGTTTTGCGTGTTGATGACTTTGAAAAAGCTTAATCTGTTACACAGTTTAACTAATCTCTTGAAAAATAATAATTTATTTAACTTATGTTGAAAAATTCTTATGGTTTCTCGAGATGTTGGTTTTATAGTGTTCAGATTGAAGCGGTTTGTTGCTGAGAAGTTGCTGTGAAGTATGAAGATGAGAGTTTGATTGGCTGCATGGTAGAACCTCCTTTCTATATTGCAGACAACGTTGAAGAGTTTGAAGATTGCTATTCAAATGCTGAACTGGAGTTTACTCAAACGCTAACGTGTTGAAGATTTGGTGATTGGATGCATCAGCTTAGGGGGAGTCTGTTGCTGACAGAAGCTGTTGAAGCTGAAGCTATCCAAAGACCAAAGACAGTGCAACATTACTTGAAGATTGCAAGAAGACCGAAGACAAAGTTTTGACTCAAGACAAAGTTTTTATGAAGCTATTGTCAAGGGGGAGTTTGTTGGTGCATGTTTGTGACAACAGCTTAGATTTGGTCTTTGGATATCTTGTAATTAGTTAAACGATAAACGGTTAGCGGGTTTAGCTTTGTAATAGTTAGTTGTAATGTTTGGGCTAACTAAACCCAAAGGATTAGGTGATGGGGGGCGAATTGGGCCAGTCCAATTCGCAGCCCAAGAGTCTTTAACCTAGCCCAGTTGTAAACCTTGTGTTATATAAACAAGGTTAGACATTAGGGTTTAGGTTAATCAGCCAAAACAGTTATTAGAGAGCAATTTCGTGAGAACATTAGGGTTTGGACGAAATTAGGGTTTGGTTAGGGTTTAGATTGATTGTAATATGAAAGTTTGATAATCAATAGAAACCCAGTGGAAAGTGATTTGCTGTTTCTACACGTTTTCTGCTAATTCTGATCAAGAGGATTCCGCACTCTTGATTGGAAAGACGATTCTGTGACGATCCATAAGACTCAAGGGGACCTACACCTATTAACCACTTAAATAACATGAAGAACGAACGGATCTAAGTTCTTACCCCTAGCTCAAGGCTAGGGAAGTTCGAGTGAAGAAATGTGGTGGTTAATAGCAAATAGAGAAGGTCCTTCCACTTCCGAGAGCACCAAGTTCCGTTGTATGACCCGTAGCACCTTTGTATGCTTGTAGAATGCTTGAAGGTGATCAAGTGATGGTGGTGGTGGTGGTACTAGGGGGCGGCCGAACAAGAGAAGGGAGGAGAGAGTTTGAGTGTGTTGATGAAGATAAGTGATGAATGTGATGATGGACTAGTGGTTTATATAGAGATTAGGATGGCATATGGCATCTAAGTTTGGTATATTCCCTACAAGATTTTTATAAAATATAACAAAGTGATCAAGGGTGGGACCCATGTCCCCTAATCATCCAACATGGGGGGGGGGGTAGTAGGTTAGGTGTTAACTAGTTTGATTACTTACTAGTTCTAATCTAAGTATTAGTTACATGATCTAGTTAGTAGATATTTTTAGGAGGTGTTATGATGTTCGGGGATCATAACTAATTCAGAAAAATAAAGCAATGCCTCTGGTAATATTTTAGTGTTCCGGGTAATGTCCGGTTGTTCAGTTTGATACTGTTCCGTTAAAGTGCTTAATTAATCCGTAAAGTGTCTTTTATATATATTTTTGTAACCCTTTTAATTTCTAACACTTAGGAAGTCATAACAGACTATTTAATTACTTTTCTGTACACTATTAGTGTGTCAACATGCACATGTAAATATAACACAGATATCAGAAAGCAGTTACGTAATTCCACACAGTCGTCAAGCACATCAATTATTATTAATAAATTTTACGGAATACATGGGATTTTGAGGGTTGTCACATTCTCCCCCTGTTAAGAGAATTTCGTCCCGAAATTTAGTGTGTGGTTACTGAGGAAGCTAGTTGAGTTGCGTTGTTTTCCTGATTTTCCTGGGGTGTCACATCATCCCCCCGTTGATTTGGAATTTCGTCCCGAAATTCTGCGGTAGCTTCAGCCTCAGTAGTGGTTGCATTTTTCTTAAACAGCTGGGGATACTTGAGTTTCATTTGGTCTTCTCGTTCCCAGGTATACTCTGGGCCATGACGGGAATTCCAACGAACTCGGACGAGGGGTATTCTGGTGTGCTTGAGAATCTTAACGTCTTGATCCGTAATTTCTATTGGTTCCTCGACGAATCGCAGCTGGTCGTCGATAGTGAGCTCCTTGAGAGGGACTATGAGGGTCTCATCTGACAGACACTTATTCAGATTTGACACATGGAAAACATTGTGAACTCCGCTGAGTTCTTCAGGTAGATTCAACCTGTAGGCGACTTTTCCAATTCTCTCAATGATCTCGAACGGTCCGACATAACGCGGGTTGAGCTTGCCCCGTTTGCCAAATCGGACTACACCTTTCCAAGGTGAGACTTTGAGCAGCACTCGATCCCCAACCTGGAACTCGAGTGGTTTTCTTCGCTTATCGGCATAGCTTTTCTGACGGTCACGAGCTGCCGCCATTCGTTGTCGTGTCTGAGCAATCTTTTCTGTTGTATCTACTACTAGTTCTGGGCCAGTGATTTGACTGTCACCAACCTCTGCCCAACAGAGAGGTGATCGGCACTTGCGTCCATACAATGCCTTGAACGGAGCGGCCTGGATGCTGGTGTGGTAGCTGTTGTTATATGAAAACTCCACTAACGGGAGATGCTTTTCCCAGCCGTTACCAAAATCGATTACACATGCCCTAAGCATGTCTTCAAGAGTTTGGATGGTGCGTTCTGATTGCCCATCCGTCTGTGGATGATAAGCGGTGCTCATGTCTAATCGTGATCCAAAAGACTTGTGCATAGCTTGCCATAGTTCTGAGGTGAAACGCGCGTTACGATCAGAAATGATGGAGGTTGGCACTCTGTGCCTTGATACCACTTCCTTTAGGCATATGTCTGCTAGAGTAGAAAACCTATCCGTTTCTTTGATAGGCAGAAAATGTGCAGACTTGGTCAGTCGATCCACGATCACCCAAATGGTATCATTTCCGCGTTGAGATCTGGGCAGGCCAGTAACGAAATCCATGGATATTTGCTCCCATTTTTATTTTGGGATCTCTGGTTGTTGAAGTGGGCCTGATGGTTTCTGGTATTCGACCTTGACCCTAGCACAAGTCAAGCATTTACTGACGTAGGTTGCTATGCTGGCTTTCATACCTGGCCACCAGTATGTAGTCTTTAGGTCGTGGTACATCTTATCCGAACCAGGATGTACTGAATAACGAGACTTATGTGCTTCATCCATCACAAGCTCACGTAAGTCTCCATAAAGTGGAACCCAGATGCGTCCGTTAACATAGTAGGCGCCGTTTTCTTTTTGTTCTAGCCGTTGCCTCGATCCTCTTAGGGACTCAACTCTGATGTTCTCTGCCTTCAATGCTTCAACCTGAGCATCGCGAATCTGAGCGGGAAGGTTAGATTGGATGGTAAGCTGTAACGCACGTACACGCCTAGGTATAGTATCCTTCCAGCTGAGGGCGTCGGCCACAACATTGGCCTTGCCCGGATGATACTTGATCGCGCATTCGTAGTCATTCAATAGTTCGACCAATCGACGTTGACGCATGTTTAACTCCTTTTGCTTGAAGATATGCTCGAGACTCCTGTGATCGGTGTAAATGGTGCACTTGGTACCGTACAGGTAATGTCTCTATATCTTAAGCACGAAAACAACTACTCCCAATTCCAAGTCGTACGTAGTGTAGTTCCTTTCGTGAACCTTAAGTTGGCGCGATGCGTAGGCAATGACCTTGTCACGTTGCATCAACACACAACCAAGTCCTTGGATGGAAGCGTTGCAATAAACCACAAAATCATTTGTGCCTTCAGGCAATGAGATGATAGGTGCGCTACAGAGTCTATCTTTCAAGTGCTGAAATGCGGACTCCTGTGCATCACCCCAACGATAGGTGACACCCTTCTGAGTCAGTGAAGTGAGAGGTTGCGCAATCTTGGAGAAATCTTTGATAAACCTTCTGTAATATCCTGCCAAACCTAAGAATTGGCGGATCTCTGTTGGTGTGCGGGGTGCAGGCCAATTCTTGATCGATTCAACCTTAGATGGATCCACATGAATTCCATCCTTGTTTACCACATGGCCTAGAAAGTGGACTTCGCGAAGCCAGAAGTCACATTTCGAAAACTTGGCATACAACTGCTCTTTTCGTAGAAGCTCCAGAATAAGCCTCAGGTGTTGCTCGTGTTCCTCCTGACTCTTAGAATAGATCAGGATGTCGTCAATGAAAACTATGACAAATTTATCCAGATAAGGTTTGCACACTCGGTTCATGAGGTCCATGAAAACCGCAGGTGCATTCGTCAACCCGAAAGGCATAACCAAAAACTCGTAATGGCCGTAACGAGTTCTGAATGCTGTTTTGGAGACGTCCTCCTCTCGGACTCTCAGCTGATGGTATCCCGATCTCAAATCAATCTTAGAGTAATAACTCGACCCTTGCAAGTGGTCGAACAAATCATCAATGCGTGGAAGAGGATAACGATTCTTCACGGTCACCTTGTTGAGCTCGCGGTAGTCAATACACATCCTGAAGGTACCGTCTTTCTTCTTTACGAACAACACTGGAGCTCCCCATGGCGAAGAGCTAGGACGTATAAAACCCCTTTCTAGAAGTTCTTGTAGTTGCGTAGACAGTTCTTCAAGTTCTGATGGAGCAAGTCGATAAGGCGCACGAGCTATTGGTGCTGCTCCAGGAGCTAGCTCGATTTGAAACTCGACTTGTCGATGAGGCGGAAGCCCAGGTAATTCCTCAGGAAATACCTCGGGAAAGTCGCGTACAATAGGAATGTCTTCTATCTTCCTTTCTTCCGCGGATGCCTCAGTAACGAGGGCTAGGATAGCGGTGTGGCCCTTCCGTAAACACTTCTGGGCTTTAAGGAAAGAGATGATGCCTACAACAGCACCACTCTTGTCGCCACGAATCACGAGGGGTTCTTTACCAGGGCGAGGGATGCGGACGATTTTCTCCTTGCAAATAATCTCCGCTTGGTGTTGAGATAACCAATCCATCCCAATGACAACGTCAAAACTACCCAGAACGATAGGAATGAGGTTGATAGAAAAGGGCTGATAGGCAAGGACAAGCTTGCAACCTTTAACTATATGTGTAGCCTCTAAACTTTTTCCATTTGCTATTTCTACCGTGTGCTTGGTGTTCAAAAGTGTTGGAGTGCGCTTAAGCATTTGGCTAACTTTTAAGGACACGTAGCTAGTATCGGCACCCGAATCAAATAAAACAGTAACAAAGAAATCATCCAGAAGAAACTTACCCATCACAACGTTGGGATCATTCCTTGCATCACCCTGACCAATCACGAAAGCACGACCTCTTGCTCCATTACCATTGTTGTTACCCCCGTTGTTACCTCCATTGTTGTTCCCGTTTCCCTGGTTGTTGTTGTTGTTCTGATTTTGGTTAAGCTGGGGACAGTTCTTCTTAAAGTGGCCTTCAGCGCCACACTGAAAGCATCCCCTGTTGCCCCGTTGCTGTTGTTGATTTTGCGGTGCTTGCTGTTGCTGCTGGTGTTAGTGCACTACATCTGTTGATTGCGTCTAGGTGTCTAGGATCAGGTCTTACATCGTATTGTATAGCATAGGGCACGTAATACAAGAAAACAGGAGTCTGTATAGGTGTTATTTGCTAGGACCGCTCATAGGGACATAGGGATGTTGGGTCGCTTATTTGGCATGTATGGACCGCTTATGTGGACGTGTCTGGACCGCTCATATGAACATGTGACATATGAGCGGACCCAAACCACTATATATAGGGGTCTTTAGGGCGATCCTCACAATATGAATGTGAAATTCCATGCCGAAGCTCTGCCGGTGTGACGATCGAGCTGTAAAACGTTGCAAATCAATAAACAAACAGTTAGAAAGAAGAACAAGCTACTTCTACTTGTATTTCTTATTATTCCGCATCTGAAACGCAAGAGATAACCTCTGAACGACTCGTTCGGGTCAGCATACGATCCTACAAGTGGTATCAGAGCTTGGGAGGAGGTTTTCTGCAGATTGTAGCTGTTTTTTATCGTTTCTTCTCACTTCTACACCTTATTTTCTCATTTCCTGGAGATTTCACGGTTGAATTTCGTTCAAAAACTCACAGACTGTGTATAATCATACTTAGACAAACCCTTGAAAGATTCAGGCCGAAATACAGCTTAAAAACAGATCAAAACATGTTCGATATGTGGATCGCTCGAAGTGACGTCATCGTGAACCGCTCTTAGATCACGTTTTGGACCGCTTATTCGTACAATTTTGGTTCTGGTTCGCTCCAAATTTGCAATTGGACCGCTCGTAAAACAGTTTCTGGACCGCTCGAGTGTATATTTCTGGACCGCTCCAAAGACATCTTGGATCGCTCATTTGGATCATCTTGGACCGCTCTTAAGACATTTATTTCTCTGGATCGCTCATTCGAACAACTTTGGTCCGCTCGAACGAACAACTTTGGTTCGCTCGAACGATCTTTAAGTTTGGACCGCTCCAAAGGACATTTCTGGTTCGCTGTTCTGTCATCTTCATTGAAAAACGTGTTAAGACAGTATGGATTCCGAGTTTTACAACGCGTTTGCTACATCGACTACTCCAGCCGCAATTGCTCAAGCAATGAATTTGGAAAATGAGACGGGAACGACTCAAAAGCCTCCTAGATTGATGAGCATTGAGGAGTATTATGGGTGGAAGGATCGGTTTGAAAACTGGGTTCAGGCAAATCATCTCAGATCGTGGGAGTGCATATTGAAAAAGTACACATTGCCTCGAACAGATTTGCAAGTTGTTAAAGAGATATCTGAATTTACTGATCAAGAAAGAGCAATATATAGAGCCGAGAAAATGATGATCAGTTTGTTGCAGCAGGCGATAAAGGAATATATATTCATCTTGTTACAGCACGACAAAACTGCTAAGTCAATATGGGATACTCTTAAGGTTAAATTCGAGGGAAGTGAAAACATGATCAAGAGCAAGAAAGCACTGTTAAAGAAAGAATTCGATCTGTTTAGTAGTTTGCCGGGAGAGGATACTAAAAAGCTAATCGAGAGATACTGTCACTTGGTGAGATCGTTATCGATGTTGGGAGTTGAAAAAGGTCGTGAGGAATGGGTGGATAAATTGGCTGACGCGTTACCTCAAAAAGAGTGGGGAACATATTTGATGATTTTAAAGAATACTGGTGTGTATGACGGGCTGACTATTTCACAGTTCATTGAGAAAATAGAGAGTCAGGATCTTGAGCAGCAAAAGATTGCTAGAATGAATAGTCCGAGTGGTCAACAGGATGTTAAGATGTACTACCGGGGTAGTGTTCCAGTTACTGAATCTGAAAGAAGTCCGAAGATACAAACTGCATTCAGTACTGGTGATTCAGCTGAAAAAGCTGATCAGGGTTCGAACAAGAGTAGCAGCGGGTTTTCATCGTTTCCGAGTGTGAATCCGAAAGAGACTAACACTAGTTTTCAGTCTCAGAGTACAAAAACCGGAAATGGATACATAATTCAGTGCAACATAGCTCTCAACCTTCCAGAAGGTCAAAGCTTCTCTGAAGACACTGCTAAAGACCACATGGCACTTCTGGGTTCAGTTCTGTTATCCTATGAAGGTCTTGTTGCTGGTCGGATCGGAAATCCTATGCTTACCAAAGAGGATTATGATCAGATAGACGCCAAAGAAATGGAACTCATGGATATTAAATGGTGTCTTGCTAGTGTTCTTCGACGAGCTGAGAAATTCAAAACCATTACCGGGAGAAATGACTTTCTTGATGCACATGTCTCTACTTTAGGTTTTGACAAATCTAAAGTTACTTGTTTTCGATGCAGGGAGAAAGGCCATTTCAAGCGGGAGTGTAAAGGAAGAGAAGCTAGCGGAGCTCAGAATCCATTCGGGAAAGATGATTACTATCACAAAGCTATCTATCAGCAAGTTGGTCAATCCCAAGAACCACAGACAGCTCATGGTAGAAAGATTGAAGATCCGAAGAGAGCATGTTTGGTAGATTTCAGCTGGAGTAATTATATATCATCTGAAGCTACAGCAGCACGCATTATTGATCAAGATGATGAGAAACTACCAGAAGGTTTCAGTTGGGATATGTTTGTGGATAAAAAAGGAGAGTTTAAAGCCTTCATTGCCAAGATTGTCCGAGAGCCAGATTTGTTTGCTACTTGGATGAAATCTATTAGAGAGACTGTGAAAAGTGAAGATGAAAAATCTGTGTCATCTGAAAGTTCAGATAGTACTGATAAACTTTCAGAACATTCTGGGGATGTTTTAGAAAGTTCAGATGAAGGTTTACAGGGCTCAGATGAAGATTTACAGAGTTTTGATGAAAATGTACAAAATGAAAATGTTACAAAAAAGGATGTTGTTTTTGATAAAACACCGACTGATTCTGATGTATCTGATGGTGATTCTGATAAGTCTGTAAAATTTGATCAATCACCAGATCACAGTAGCAGTGATGATGAGGAAGAAAAACATATAAATATTGCAAAAACTCATCTATCTCCTGAAAGTTTTCATTTCTATTTTGCAGAAAGAATGGAGAAACTGAAGGAGAAACGAGCTGCTAAAGAACAACAAGCTGAATCTGAAGGTGATATTCAAAACGCTGAGAATGTTGCTGAGAAGATTACTGAGGTTGTGAAAGAAGAAGAAAAGGTGATTGAAGTTGAAAAAGTGGTTGAAGTTGTTAAAACAATCGAAGTTGAGAAGATTGTTGAAGTCGTCAAGCCGTGTAAGAAGTGCTTGGAAGCTTGCAAGGATTGTGCAGCTAAAGACGACATCATAGCTGAGTATGAGAAGAAGAAGGAGCAGTTACTGTTCAACCTCAACTATGTGAAAGAATCTTACGATGTTTTGAATAAAATAGTAACTGGTCTTCAAAAGACAAACTCAGAGAGAGAACACGCACTGACGATGTTGAATGCAGTTTTAATGACAAAACAAAAAGCAATAAACTTCTACATCGAAGAGAGTGCTAAGTGGAAGCAAGAGTTGGAGACGGAAAAAATAGAGAATGAGAGAATTAGACGCTTATTGCAAAGTTATTCTAGTTCTGATTATCTCATTGACCGTATTTACCCAACTGTTGCAGGTATGGAAGCTATCAAAGATGAGAAGCTAAAAGACAAGAAAGACTGTGGTAAGAAATCGACTGTTAGTTACAACAAATGTCCGCCTCCGATTTGGGATGGTTATTCCCCTAGGAGACCAAATGAGGAGCAATTGGAAAAAGCAGTCAATATAAAGCTTAAAACCGACACAACTGACGTTTTACCAGATAACATTGATGTCACGTATACCTCGTCCGATACTGATCATGAGTCTGAATTAATCAAAAAGGTGGTTGATCAGGTGTTGGATACTGATGAGGAGCCTGAGTCGAAATCTGGGTCTGGAAAGTCAAAGTCGTCAGTCAACAGTTCAAATTCGTCGGATAAACGGTCTTATAGTAAAGAATTTTTATTGTCAAAGGCAGATTTGAATGATGAAACATTCGAAGTTGTGTATACTTTGAATGGTTCGGACAAATTGTATTACAATAAAGAGTTCCCGATAATGAGTATTAAAACTGAACTAATAAACAAAACTTTCAAACTAATAGAAATTAATATTCCAGAATTAAAAGTTTTGAAAAGTTTTGAAAAACCTAAAAAATATACTTCTAGAGTTCAGCAACGTTTAAATAAGAAAAATAGCAACAATTCTGGTCCTGGTTTTCAAAAGAAACCTAACCAGAATCGTAGCTACAAAAAGAAAGGTCTTGGTTTTATTCCACCAGAAAATGATAATAATATGAAAAATTCTAAAATAAAATCTGAATTTGTGTCAGGTGGAAGTGCTGAGGAGGAACAGCAGAAACCATTCTGGAGACAGTCGAACAAAGAGTTTCTTGCTGAGAAAAAGAAGAATGGAGCTGATATATGTTATCAAAGAGAGACTAGAACCTGTTATAGATGCAATGAAGCTGGTCACATTGCATGGAATTGCTCAAAGGGTGTCCAATCAAAACAGGGAGTTTCTCAGAAGTTGAAAGAGAAAGTTGTTGATATTGACACACCAACCAATAGACCTAAAATTTTTGAGAATTCAAAATTCAAGGTTGGTGAGTGTTCAAAGAATAGGTATGAGAAGAAAGGAAAAGACAACCAGGTGTGGGTTGCGAAGAAAGGAGAAGTGAATGTCGGTAATGAATCTGGTTCCACAAAGCCAGAAGAGCCACAGGTTGAGGAGAAAATTTCAGTAAATGATGAAGAGTTTCCATCATTGAAGTTTGAAGAAGTGAAAAAGAAAGTTGGAAAAACTGAGATTTCGAATCAGTTCTACAAAGAAAAGAATGATTTTGATGTCGAGAAAACATTTAACGGGAATGTTAAAAAGATTTTTTGGGAAAATGTTAAGTGGGAGAGCTAAAGGGGTTAAAGATTTTTACGCGACTAAAAAGGCAACATACAACCCTACTGCTCAAGAACTGAAGGCCATCAAGTCTGAGAAGACTTGGATGGAAGTTTGTTTCCCATGATAGTCTAAGGACTACGCCGGAGATCCCAAGTTTATATCGTGGATCAGGAATCGGCATCTTTCTAGTGTTTGAATATTTTGTTTAATAGAATTTTAAATAGTGTTTTGGGTTTTGCAGGTGAAAGGACTATGCCGGAGCTTCCAGGATGGTAAGTGCGAAGCAGGAATCGGCATCATGATTGGTAAAAAGGTGATGTAGACGTAACATTCCTACAAATGGTAGTTTTTGGGTATCTTCAAGTGGTAATCTTGATCTTACAAGTGGTATTTGTGGTTATATTTTGAGATGTTTGTATTTTTACAAGTGGTACAGAAGGTTCTAAAATGCAAATGGTAAATCAGGGACATTAAATTGTACTTGATTTACTATTCATGGCAAGAGAAGCACAAGATGATGAACCACATTCCCGTTTTTAAAATAATAGACCTACAAATGGTTTTTATTAACACAAATTCATTTTCCGGAAAAATCATTTTGATTAAAACAAACTTAAGTGTTTTGAAATCTAAATGAGAAAATGGTTTGTGATAGGGGGAGTTCTGATTGTTTATGCCAAGTGAATGGCGATTTGATGTGATTCGATGTCAGTTGTCAAGTTTCTGTACAGTTTGTTTTACTTTTCATGTTTATATTGGGTCAGAGTCTTTTTATTTTCAAATTTCCTTTGAAATGTGTTTGCATTTTAGGGGGAGTAAGAAATTTCAGAAAATCCAAAAACATTTCCAAAAACATTTGAAAATTTGAAAAAAGCTAAAAACATGATAAAATTCAGAAATGAGTTTCGTGCTAAAAAGAGGAAATGATAGTACATCAGTGGACTATCACAGCACGCTAAAGAAATGTAAATTTAAAAAAGTGATAAACAATCTTACTGTGGATGTGTCTGCAGATTTTCGCACATTTAGTAAATTGAAACGAGATATAAACCTAAATCAAACTTGCTTGATTTGTGGGTAACTATTCTTGGATATATGGGTAACCCCCGAAATCTTGTTTGAAAGGTCCCGTATTCTGAGATACTAGGTCTTTATACTCAGTGATATCTGGGGTATTATCCCGGGACTTCTGCTGTATGGAAGTACTGACCTAGTCCCCGGATAATGCTTTTCGCAAAATGCTTGAAATATAGCATCGCCCTCAGCAAGCTGATGAAACAATAAAATTGATAGTCGCTGCTGTTGAAATGCAAAAGATCCTCTAAAGGGGACCCACCAAAAGTCGAACCGTCATCTCTCTGCTGAACGGAAGTTCTGACCTGAGCTCTCACGGTTTCGCATCTAACCCCTTTACAGATATCAGCTGTGGTATACTCACCTGTAAGACTGAATATTTGGGATCTGGATACATGAGTATATTCAAGTGGAGTGATACACAATTAAGTTTAAGTCTCTAAAACATTAATATCGTATCTCGAAACGATTGAAATTTGTGTTGAGAATTTAAGAGGACAGACATACTGACAATCCAGGTAAATTGTTTAAAACTTAAAATGAAATCAAGCTTAACGGTGTTGGTGATTTGTCTCATAAACTGATATGATCCTCTTGCACGAACTCACAAAAATATTGTTTGTGAATATTATATTTCTGTATGTTTTTTGTTTACTAGGAGTGTCAGGTAATATCTCTCAGAAAATCCAAAAAGATTTTGTGTGTGTTTTAGCATAATTTTTTTTGAAAAAGTCAAAAAGATTTTCGACAACTGATGTTGAAAAACTGATTTTCAAAATTCCGAGTGCTAAACATGATGAACAGCATTTGAGGGGGAGTGTTTGTGTAAATCTAACTGTTTTCGTTAATCTAACCTTCTTCAAGTGGTTCATCATAGATATTTGAGAGAGAGCCTGAGATGTTGCAATTATATGTTTGTTTTAGTGATTATGAGAGTCATGTGTTGGTGCACAGGTATTTGATATGTGATAAAATTAGAAAATTTATGTCTGGGTTGAGACTGTGCAGGTAACCAGGTTTCGATATTCTGAAGATCTCTGTTGGAAGAGAGTCAATTTTCGATCCTGAAAATCAATTCCTGAAGACATTCGTTAGAGCCAGGTAGATTGATTCTGAAAACCTGTGAAGATCAGACAAAGATCCTGAAGATATTACTAAAGAACAAAAGAATGCCAGTAAATCGAGAGGGGGAGTCTGAAGATAGAAAGAAAGAGAAAGCCCAGAGACTGATCTAGTCTGAAGATGTGAACACTCAGTTTTGCAGTCAAGGTGTGTTGGCGACTCCATCAACATCTGAGGGGGAGTTTGTTGGTGCACTACATCTGTTGATTGCGTCTAGGTGTCTAGGATCAGGTCTTACATCGTATTGTATAGCATAGGGCACGTAATACGAGAAAACAGGAGTCTGTATAGGTGTTATTTGCTAGGACCGCTCATAGGGACATAGGGATGTTGGGTCGCTTATTTGGCATGTATGGACCGCTTATGTGGACGTGTCTGGACCGCTCATATGAACATGTGACATATGAGCGGACTCAAACCACTATATATAGGGGTCTTTAGGGCGATCCTCACAATATGAATGTGAAATTCCACGCCGAAGCTCTGCCGGTGTGACGATCGAGCTGTAAAACGTTGCAAATCAATAAACAAGCAGTTAGAAAGAAGAACAAGCTACTTCTACTTGTATTTCTTATTATTCTGCATCTGAAACGCAAGAGATAACCTCTGAACGAGTCGTTCGGGTCAGCATACGATCCTACAGCTGGCGATTCTGATTTGCAGGCCGTGAGCTCCTGCAATCCTTGGCTTCGTGACCCATCTTGAGACACCTCTGACAACGTCCTTTGTTGCATTGACCACTATGGTGTCTGTTACATTTGTTGCATTTCGGGTGGTTTCCTCGATACCCACCCTGTCCTTGATTACCGGAGGATTGCTGACCAGGACTCTGGTAGCCATCAGTCTTTCTCTGCTGAGACTGAACCGAAGCAGAACCCTTACTGGAGTTTTCATCCCATTTTCGCTTGTTGTCGTTGGGAGCATCAGAAGTAGTGGCGCTAATACGTTTGGGCAGTTTGTTCTGCTCAACTGCCTGATCAGTGAGACGGTGAGCCAACTTGACGATTTGCTGTATAGTGCCAAGGTTAGCTGAGGTTACGTGGCTTTGAATTTCTGGCACCAAGCCCTTAAGGTACAGCTCAATGCGTTTGTAAGGAGGGTCCACCATAGTAGGACACAGGATGGCCAGTTCGTTTGACCTCTTAGTATACGCCTCAATCTCAGACCCCGTCATCTTCAGGTTGAAAAATTCCACCTCTAGCTTGTGGATGTCGTCACGACTGCAATACTCTTCTCTAATCAGTTCTTTGAAGCCGTTCCATGGGGTGGCGTTAGCAACCGCCAACCCAAGCAATTGGACCTGTGCTTTCCACCAGGTTAATGCAGCTCCTTCGAGTGTTCCAGTAGCATACTTCACCTTACGATCTTCCGGGCAATCACACATCTCGAAAACAGACTCGAGCTTCTCGAACCAGTGAAGAAGGCCTACAGCACCTTCTGTGCCGCTGAAAGTGCTGGGTCGGCAATCCATGAAGGTTTTGAATGTGCACACAGGAGGCTGAGCATGTTGACCTGTGGCGCGAGAATAAAAGACAAGGTTAAGCACGAGGGTTGATTTGCGAAGGTGGGATCTAAACGTTCTAAGATGGGTAGAAGTAGCAGGTTATACCTCCTGCGGGAACAGCTGCGAGTGCCTCAGCAACTCGTTCGTTGATCAGAGCCGTCAACTGGGCTTGAGTAAGGTTGATACGTCCTCCGCGTCCGCTCATGATCTTCATCACGAAGCAAAGTAAGTGAGAAAAGTGTTGTGAAAGTGCGTAAGTGTGGGACGACAGTAGAGAGTAAGCACACAAGGTTCAAGTAGCAGTTATCACGTTAACTAATGCACAGTGCGAGCTATCTAACCGACAATATAACATAAATCATACCACCTATTGTGTCGAGTCTTGCACGTGGAGCGAAGCGTCGTTGTGGATCGTTGAGCACTGTACAGGTTATAGTCTGGTTTTATCAAAAATCTTTTCCCTTTCTAAAACCAAGTTCACTATAACCTATGGCTCTGATACCAATCTGTCACACCCCCAAAATCCACCATGCGGAGTACTATCGCTTGGAGGCGTGACATGACCAGGATCGAGCCACCAATCATACTGAACTATGTATTTAAGTAATTAAAGCCAACCACAATACGATTGGTGACCGAAAGCTAGTTAACCAAGTTTTAATTTAAACAGTGGAAGCATAAACGTAAAGTCCAAAATATGAGTCCATAGTTTATAAGTTAAAGTTTCAAACGCAAGTTTAATAAGTTCATAAGGATTATATATTAAACACGGGACATAACCGTCCGTATACCACAACGACTCCTTCCTCGTGCAAGCTCCAAGCTTTTAGCGACCTGTAAGGCATGTAACAACGAGTCAACAACAAAGTTGAGTGAATTCACAGTTGGTTGTTTAGTTATAGCATCCGTTTCGTAAATCATTTGTTCGTTTTGAAAACCATGTATCGTATGAGTTTGCATCGCGGTCTTTCTGACATGTTTGCGAAGGTTAGTGGGGGTTTCCCATGTGTTACTAGACCACGCGTATCGACTGCTACAAAAATATAAGAGGTGCCCTAAGTCAATGTCTATCAGCATTGACCCTTTGCCCATAGTCCATTAGTACACGCCCGTCCGACTGGCACGGTGTGAGGTTTGTTAAACCTAATAGCGCTATTAACTAATGACCCGCTCGCCATAGGCCTCGGCGATTAAGTCGATAAAGGAGGGACTTAAAGTGATAGAGTTGATGGTCTTATGATCGTGTACGTAGGTTTTACGTACGTGCCCTTCAATCCGAGGACAGTAAAAAGTAGTTTAATAGTAATGATAGTACAAGTAGTTAATCAATCCCATTCCCAAACTCCTGGGAATCCCATGCCTTAGAAAGAGTGTGAACTCACCTCGGTTTGCTCGGTTAGAATCTCAATATAGCTAACAGTCAAAGTCGGTCAATCACGTCCTAATATAATTTACCAGTTAGTCATTTAGTGGCTTTCAAATAGAACACAAAGTTCCTACACGTATCTATCACACAACATGCATCGTTTTAACGGTTTATGCCCCTCTAAGTTTCCCATCCATTCCCCACTCAAAATCAAACATACGATAATGCACATAACATATATACCATGTTAGATCATTCGCGGATAGCACACTCGACATTTAGACGCGCAAGTCACAACTTATATCAATTCAGCATTAATATTCAAAACCGGCTGTTTTCGGACGTTTTAATAAAATAGTTAAATTATTCCAAAAATTCCCAAATTTTTACAAGATGTCTTAAACTTTCCATATTTTGTTGTGTAAAAATATCGGGGTCCGGTCCACTACCAATATTTTATAAAAAATCATATTCCGGACTGAACTCAGATTTATGAATTTCTGACCACAGTCCACGGAACAATTTATTAAAAATTCATCGAGTGTCCGATTTACGAAATTCCAGTGGGGTAATTACTCATGCATCGGTTGCCATCTACTGTACAAATTTCATGGTCCGATTCATCACAAAACTCAGGTTATGACTGAAAGTACGACACCCATTTATTGCTGTCAAAATTCAGGTTAAGTTGCTGTTACAAATTAACGCTTTAAAAATAGTAAACGAAGTCCAAAAATTACGATTCCGGTGCCATTAGAACCGTATTTCATAATATCACATTTTAGACTCAAAATATCAGTTTTTCGTTGAGTTTATGACCTGTTTACAGCCAACTGAAGTTCGCTGTAAAACTTGGACAGATTCTGATTTTCAGTGTTTAACCTTCTAAATCGTGTTCGATCGATACCGTTAACAAGTTTAGTGATCACAACAACATCAAACATTAATATTAACCAGTAAATTATCAAGGAAATCAGCAATAATCATATCCACACCAGATCTACATGATTTACACCACTAGTTACTCTTTAACCAACATGTTCAAGACTTTAGTGCAAGTTCTTTAGTGTTTCATAACTTTAATCGTCAAATCACCTATTAACCACTTAAATAACATGAAGAACGAACGGATCTAAGTTCTTACCACTAGCTCAAGGCTAGGGAAGTTCGAGTGAAGAAATGTGGTGGTTAATAGCAAATAGAGAAGGTCCTTCCACTTCCGAGAGCACCAAGCTCCGTTGTATGACCCGTAGCACCTTTGTATGCTTGTAGAATGCTTGAAGGTGATCAAGTGATGGTGGTGGTGGTGGTACTAGGGGGCGGCCGAACAAGAGAAGGGAGGAGAGAGTTTGAGTGTGTTGATGAAGATAAGTGATGAATGTGATGATGGACTAGTGGTTTATATAGAGATTAGGATGGCATATGGCATCTAAGTTTGGTATATTCCCTACAAGATTTTTATAAAATATAACAAAGTAATCAAGGGTGGGACCCATGTCCCCTAATCATCCAACATGGGGGGGGGGTAGTAGGTTAGGTGTTAACTAGTTTGATTACTTACTAGTTCTAATCTAAGTATTAGTTACATGATCTAGTTAGTAGATATTTTTAGGAGATGTTATGATGTTCGGGGATCATAACTAATTCAGAAAAATAAAACAATGCCTCTGGTAATATTTTAGTGTTCCGGGTAATGTCCGGTTGTTCAGTTTGATACTGTTCCGTTAAAGTGCTTAATTAATCCGTAAAGTGTCTTTTATATATATTTTTGTAACCCTTTTAATTTCTAACACTTAGGAAGTCATAACAGACTATTTAATTACTTTTCTGTACACTATTAGTGTGTCAACATGCACATGTAAATATAACACAGATATCAGAAAGCAGTTACGTAATTCCACACAGTCGTCAAGCACATTAATTATTATTAATAAATTGTACGGAATACATGGGATTTTGAGGGTTGTCACAATACGGGCTTGGGATACGGTACTATAAAAGTACCGCTTGGTCGGGTGTATGTAGTCATTTAAATTGTACTGTGATTGATGTATTTACATAACCTGTTTGATATGTATTATTTGGTGTATGGCCCTTGGGGGTTAAATGACCATGTCCCGGATATCCTTGGCATCATTCATGAAATGGCCACGACCTAAGCACGGGGTGTAGGCGTACACCTGACAGCTGCATTATGTAAAAACTGGTATCCCACTATAAGGAATCGACCTTGTGGGCATTATACCTGTGGCGTGTCAGTTAACTTAAGTCCGGCCCTATAAACCGGCCCTAATGGACGACAAATGAGTAAAACTGTATACAAGATTATTTTGAATAATTGTCCCAAGTTATAAAATATTTTTGCCGAAGTGCATTTAAATCAATTTTCAAACTCTTTTCAAAATGAGTCAGTTAAGTTGTATTTACCAGTGCAAACTGACGTATTTTCCAAAAAGGCTAAGTGCAGGTGCTAGACGAAATAGGCTGGCTACTCCAGGCATCATTACTCAAGTCTCGCAAGCTTTAGATATCAAAGTCTGTTGAACAGTTTTCCTTTTCATTTGATCCGCCTGTGGATCTGTTTCGACTGTGTTGTAATATTCAAACATTACATTTTGTTTAGTTGAAATAAATCTATATCTTTTGCTTCCGCTGTGCATTTATATGTTGTGTTGTTTGACTATGATGATATCAATGACGTCACGATACTCCCCACCGGGCCCACCGGTGACACGTGGAAAATAGGGGTGTGACATTCTGAAATAAAAGATTTAAATCTTTCTGGAAAACCTAAACAATACACTTCAAGAGACCAACAAATAATTAACAAGAAAATGGGTTACAATTGTGGTTATAGTTTCCAAAAGAAACCAAACCATAATCGTAATTTCAAAAAGAAAGGTCTTGGATTTAATCAAACGAAAAATTATAAAAATGAAAAAGTTTATAAACCAAAAACTGTGTTTGTTTCAGGAAAAACGACAGAGGCTGAGAAAGAGCAAGCATCCAGAAAGCAGACAAACCAAGAATTCCTTGCAAAGAAGCAAGAAGAAGTGAAGAAGAGTGTTGTTCAGAAGAAGATAGAAACAAGAACCTGTTTTCAGTGCAAAACTGCTGGTCATATTGCTAGGAACTGTTCGAAAACATTCAAACCAAAACAGGAAGTTTGTAAGAAACTAAAAGAAAAGATTGTTGAGAAAGTTGAACCACCAACAAACAAACTTAAAGTTTTTGAAAATTCAATTTATGAAGTTGGTGAATGTTCGAAAAATGTTTTCAAAAAGAAGGAGAAACTTAACAACCAAAAATGGGTTGTTAAGCAATCAAAAGAAAGTTCTGGTGATGAATCTGATTCTATAAAATCAGAGGAGCCATAGGTTGTTGTGAAAGATGAGAAGAAAGTTCTGATAGTGGATGATGTGAATTTTCCACTACTGAGTGCAAAAAATTTGAAATCTAAAATCGGAAAAGTTGAAATTTCAAATTAATTCTTTCCTAAAAAGAAAGAATTGGATATTGAAAAGGCCTTTACCCTGCTGTAAAAAATATTTTTGGAAAAATGATTGAAGGGAAGACTAAAGGGGTTAAGGAATTTTATCAATTGAAAAGGAAAGATACAACCCCAAATGAGACTGAAAAGGTTACACCCAAGGCTGGTCAGGCTTGGGTGGATATATTCTTTGTTGAATAGAAACCTGACTTGTCGGAGCTCCCAAGTTGGTAATCGTGGAGCATGAATCGGCATCATTCTTGAAAATATTTGTAAAATTTGTTTTGAGAAGTGTGAATTGCCGGAACTCCCAGGTTGGTAAGTATGGAGTAGGAATCGGCACCTTGAGAATTCAACCAACAGATGGTAATTGGTTGATAATGTTTGATAGTTGCTCTTACGAGTGGTTCAATCATCGATCCTACAAGTGGTTAATCAAGGTCATTAAGTTGAACTTGATTTAACTATCATTCAAAAGATTGGTAAACAATGTGATGAAATGACCCCAAACCAACAAATGGTAAAATCAACAAGACTTATTTTCCAGAAAAACCATTTTGATTAAAAAAAAAAACTTAAGTGTTTTGAAATCATAATGGGAAAATAGTTTGTTGTGAGGGGGAGTTCTGATTGTTTATGCCAAGTGGATGGAGATTTGAGGCAATTCGATATTAGTTGTCATGTTCTTGTACAATTTATTTTCAATTTATGTAAATGTTTTTGAATTTTAGGGGGAGTAAGAAATTTTCAGAAAATCCAAAAACATTAGAAAATCTGAAAAAGCCAAAAACATGATAAAATGAAAAATGAGTTTTTGTTGCATAAAAGAGGAAATGATAGTACATCAGCGGACTATCACAACATGCTAAAGAAATGTAAAGTTAAAAATGTGATAAACAATCTCACTGCGGATGTGTCAGTAGGTTTTTGCACATTTAGTAGATTGTGACGAGATATAAACTTAAAATTTAAAACTTGCTTATCTCGTGGGGAACATTTCTTGGATATATGGGTAACCCCGAAATCTTGTTTGAAAGGTCCCTCTTTCTGAGATACTAGGTCTTTATACTCAGTGATATCTGGGGTATTATACCGGGACTTCTGCTGAATGGAAATTCTGACCTAGTCCCTGTATAATACTTTCTGCAAATTGCTTAAAACATAGTAAAAGCCCTCAGCAATTATGATTAAACAATAAAATTGATAATCATTGCTGTTGAAGAAAAGATCCTCTAAAGGGGACACACCAAAAGTCGAAGCCGTCATCTCTCTGCGTATACGGAAGTATCGACCTGAGCTCTCACGGCCCTCGCAATTTAACCCCTTTACAGATATCATCCGTGGTATACTCACCTGTAAGACTGAATATTGGGATCTGGATACGGGAGTATATTCAAGTGGTGGGACACGCGAATGAGTTATGTATCTAAAACATTAAAATCTCATATCTCGAAACAGTTGAAATGTGTGTGAAAATTTAAAATGGACCAATATACTGACAATCTAGGTGAATTGTTTAAAACTTAAAATGAAATCAAGCTTAACGATGTTGGTGATGTGTCTCAAAAACTGATATGATCCTCTTGCACGAACTCACAAAAATATTGTCTGTAAATAGTTTCTTTACTGCATTCATATTCAAAAAATCCAAAAAGAGTTTAGTGTGTTTTAGCATAAACTTTGAAAAATCCAAAAAGATTTTTGACAACTGGTGTTGAAAAGTTGATGTTCGGAATTCCAAGTGCTAGACATGAAGAACAGGTTTGGATAAAGAGTGAGTGAAAATGATTGTTCTTTTCAAAAGAAGATTTCATAGAATAAATCATTTTGAATGTTTATCACAATAGTTCAAAATTTTAAAGATTTAATCTTTAAGAAACTTATGTGTTGGGTAGAGATTGTGCAGATAACCTAAGCTGGAAGAGAGCCAGGTCACGATCTTGGAATGAATTCTGAATCTGTGATTTCCAGACTACGATCCCAACAGATTGAGAGGGGGAGTCTGAAGAACAAAGTGCCAGGTTATGATTCAGAGATTGCTGATGAATTTTAAAGATTTAACATTCAAGGAAAAGGAGTTTGTTGATGATAAAGTTTGAGAAAGGATGCTTACAATGGAGAACATTTTGGAGAGAAGCACAAAGACTGATAAAGATTGAAGGTTGGACAACCGAAGACTCGACACTGAAGACTCCGTCAACATCCGAAGGGGAGTTTGTTGGTGCATCCGTCTGTCGCCTACGTCTTGTATCGAGTCTTGCTTAGGATTACTGAGAATAGTGCACGGAATCCAAGATTCATGTAATTGTGAGTGATTCCGCTTGAAATAACATCTTGTCATTTCAAGCGAAATCACATAATAGCTTGATTCCGCTCGAACTAGGTTAGTTGGTGATTTCGCTCGAACGGTAACTTTGTGATTCCGCTTGAACTGGTCAAGTGATGTTCAAGCGGAATAGCAAACACTATAAATAGGTGTTCTCTGGAGCGAAATCATAAAGTAGCGTGTGTTGTCTTCCGGTGAGCCACGAAGTGCTGCCGAAGTGTTGTCAGGTGTGTAATCGGATTATTGATCAATAAAACAACAAGATTAAAGTGAATACGGCTGAGATAGCACCGAAACATTAGTTTCCACCTCTTGTTTTGGATAAAAACTCTTCTGATCGACTCGTTTGGGTCCGAAAACGATCCTACATTATGGTTTCACATTTTTTTCACTGTCGTGTCATAAAGTGACTACCACATTACAACATCATTTTCACTCCCTTTTTTCACTACACCTGGTTCTCATTTCACAAGTTTTCACACCAATTAAAATAATATTAAAAATAAAAAAAAGATGTCAAAGTTCGTGTGCTTCAAGAATCAAGATGTCAAAGTTCGTGTGCTTCTAATCCAGTGATCTCGTTCCATCATCCATGAGCGGCTAATCTCTCGGGTTTCACCCCGGTGTAGGTTTTTGTAAGAATTTCTAGGGTTTCAATATTATGTTTATCATTTGATTTGTGACAAGTTGTTTAAGTATTTAAATCTTTTAATAATTGTCTTGCATTTGTATTGAATTCATGAATTGTCGAGTGAGTCATGAAATTTGACTTTGTGAAATGAATATGTGCAATTATGCCTTATCATAAGATACGATTTAGGGCATGTTTGGCTAAGCTTTTTGAAACAACTTATTGACTTATTGGCTTTTTGAAAAGTCATATGTCACACCCCCAAAATACCACCTAGGGAGTGTCCCTGTCAGGCGTGTGACAAACCAATAACGAGCCACTAATCATATTGAACCAATCACAAGTGTTGAATAAAATCATCAATTATTACCGAAAAGCACCGTCAATAAGTTTAAATGAAAACCAACATGTCAGCGGAAGCAAATAAAAGAGAACATAGTTAACTGTTTCAAATTAAATGTGTGAAATCGATAAACCCATCATTCGTATCCAACCAGCACGACCCATGACCACTCCAGCTACTTCAGACAGCAAGTTTCCAAATCCATATAATCTAACGACCTGCGAGCATGCAACAAGTGTATCAGACAACGCTGGTGAGTTCATAGTTTTACGAAAACGTTGTTTACCAAGTATGTAGTTAATCCATTGAAGTTAATTCCCGAAGTAATGTTGAAAACAATGTTGATAATACCCCAATACAAGACGGCTTCTGATTATTTTGCCCTTTCTCCAATGCTCCTATCAAAGCATTGGTCATGACTAGGTCATTAGTTCAACACCCGTCCTCCCAGGAACGGGGTGAGGTTGCCAAACCTAAGTAGCGCTACTAACTAATACCATGTTACCTTCCCGGTAACCAAACAACACGGAGGGACTTTAAGGTGATAGGAAGAGTATATTATCCAACATTCCCGTTTTTTTACCCAAACGACTTATCCCTCCCAGGAATACCCACTGACTGTCCCAACCACCGGGACGCATGCTCAAGAGATGAACTCACCTTGGTTTGCTCGGTATGATAATGTACTTCTAACTTTAATTAATGGTTAGTCCCGTTACACACAACCTAAAATATAGTGTCATGTAAATGAGTATACGAGTAGAGTTCTGCCTTATCCTAATGTCCAAACAACATTGTGTTTCGCGGAAATTAAGTTAACAAGTTAACACAGCTGGATGTTTGCACGTATAGATTTATGTAATAATAACTTGGAGCAATTATCACAGTCACACATTCTGACAAAGAGGCCCACTAACATACATACATGTATATATAAACCATTGTTGTTTAAGTTCATTTATAACCACAACACATTATTATTTCTATCTATTATTAGTCTTATCTTAGAAATTTGAATCGTAAAAGCCCACAAATGCTTCGGCCCACTCAAACAACACCCATGTTCACATGTGATTTATGTACACCTATCCTACTGTTAATTGAGAACAGTTTATGTTATGATCATTCAAACATTTAAGTGTAGAAGCATTATTTTCCCAACTTCGGACCCTTATCACCAACACATGTGCGGCCACTTTGTGCTAACTTATCTAAATAAAACATTATATGCAACTTTGGACCAAAGCACTATATGCAGACATCCATATAATATAACCATTGTACCTACTAAGCCCAACCCTCCTGCTCATACATTGCAACCCAACTTCCCTTCACTACAAAATGTCTACAATTACAAACAATTAACCGAACCGATCCGTAAACATTAAATTATATTAAACACGTACTCCTTAGCAACCAGAATATTATTCTCCATTAATTTGTACTAGTTCTATTATATGCTTGGACGAATGTTGCTATACCGTACCGCTTCCGTGTTTAGCTATCATAATCTCACCGTTTATTAAGGCATGAAAACTATTAATACTGTCCCCTATAAACACAAAACCATCGTTCGGATTATCCCACACGGCCTCGGTTTATCATAACAACAGATTTCCAATTGGATTGTCATGTAAAAGTTGCCAAGACATAGCATACATGCAGGTCAAGATCATCGATTAACTAATTACATAATTCCTAGCCACATAATAATCAGTTTAGAATTTACAAAATTATGAAGCCATTAGTTGTTGATCATCGACCCCAAAACAACACATAATCACATAGCATAAACAATCAAGGTAACCAACTGAAATTAATCTAAGGGAGAGGAAGGCAAACTAACCGAAGATGTGTAAGATGTACGGAAGAGAAAGGGGGGGGGGGTCTCCTGCTGCCGCAAGTAGATTTGAGAGAAGGGCAGGGTTTGCTTTTAGTGATAATCCTTGACCATGTTACGTATCATCCAATTTTAATACCGAATGCAAAAGTGGGCCGGTTGTCTTTTGTGGGCCAAAGAGAATCAGGCCGAGATGGTCAACCACAAAAAGGGTAGGCTTCATAAATTGTGAATCAGTTCTTAACAGTGGGCCGAAATTCAATCCTAATGTGGGCCGAGTTGCATTAAAGTGATTACGATCTGGCCGGCCCAATCGAGTTAGGTTTACGTATCACTTGAGTTCGGGCTCAGGTTAGGCCAAAATATTAGATAGACGGCCCAAGTAGCCCAACGACCCAATCGGTCAAACACACTATGTTTACATAGAAACAAGCTTGCCATAGCCAGGAACATGAATGGAGAATGAAAAGAAAACAAGATTACGAGATTACACAATGCTAACCTGAAGAGTTCGGGTTGTCACATCATAAGCTCTGAAATGGTGTTTGGCAATGAGGGTGTATGTGAGAGGGAAAAGTGACTTTTCCAAAAAGTCACTCCATACTGACTTTTCAAAAAGCCAATAAGTTAATAAGCTGTTTTCAAAAAGCCAATAAGTTAATAAGCTGTTTTCAAAAAGCTTAGCCAAACATGCCCTTACATGTTCTTGGTAACGAAGCGCAGTGCGGTTCGTTGTCTATGACATTGATAGCTCTTGGCACCTAAGCCACGTGACACTAAATCTGTTAATAACTAAATTCAACTAAATCAGATCTAAAAAGTGTAGAAACCTTAGGTCTTACAATTACCGAACCGAGTGTGAACCTTGTTCCAAATTATTGTCTTCAATCAAGTTTTCAAGTTTTTGCGTCATTTCAAGCAACACAATTTTTAGTAGTTAGTAACAAATTGTTGGTATATTCCGATATCTTTTCAAACCAACCAACAAACAAAGAATTAAATTAAACTTGCAAGCTTCATAAGTGTCTCAATTAAATAATCGACCAAGACCCGACTCAAACCACAGACTCTTCGTGGTTCGACCCATTACTACCACTAACTATAGTTACGATAATTTGGGTAAACAAATATTATCGTTGACCAGGGCGCGACACCCCGATCAATTGATGGGCATGGGTAGAGGTGTACAAATCGGTTTTTTTTTGAAAACCGGTTACGGTTATTAACCGGACCGGTTTTTTTCGTTCAAAACAAAAACCGGTTTTTTTAATAACCGGTTTCAGTTACCAACCGGTTTTTCAAGTCCAAAACAGTAACCGTAACCGGTTGGGACCGGTTTTTAACCCGTTTTAACCGGTTTTCTTAAAACCGTTTCAGTTATTAACCGGTTTTTGGGATCAATAATAGTAATCGGTCACCAACCGGCGGTTCAGTTATAAAACCGGACCGGTTATAAAAAATCGGTTAAAAAAACCGGTTTTGGTTTTTTTTCTGGTTTCGGTTCTAAAACCAGTTTTTTGTACACCTCTAGGCATGGGGCCCACATTTCTTCCACTCTCACGTCGTTACCCAGCCACGCTCCCGTCATTTAACGCCTATTCAAGCCTCAAAGGTCTCAGTTAAAATTGCCAGCTCACCGGGGCGTTGACCGGTAATGGGTGGTCTAATGCAGTCTTACACCCCGTGGTTTACACCAACTGACACTTTTACACCCTATTTTCAAAAATTGCATCAATGTTACACCCTGCACCTACACGCCATCTGTATTCTGTTAGTTTTGGAGAAAAATGACTTATTTACCCTTCTGTTCTACAACCGTGTGATATCTTATAAGTACACTTTTAGTCCCTGTGTTATTTCAATATTTCCCTCCAAATTTTTTAAAACAAACCTTGTGAATGTGCATTACAACTTGACACAATGCAGTCACATTAGCTACATTTGACCCTGCAAAGTCAAATTGTTTTGACAATCCATAAAACTTTGCGAACGTACATTACAACATGACATAGTGCAATCAAATATGCAAGTATTCAACATGATATTTCAAATGATGTGTGATTGTGAATGGTCAAACATATGCAGCAAACTAGGGGTGTGCATGGGTCGGTTTGGTTCGGTTTTTACCATTAATCATAACCATAACCGCTAACTTCAGTTATGGATTTTCTTAACTATAACTGAAGTTCAGTTATGGTTAATCAGTTTAGAAGTCGGTTATGGTTCGGTTTTGGTTAATTTCGGTTATTAACCAAAAACTTTAACTAAGACTAACTTTTCGGCTAAAGTTAAAAATAATACGCCAATGGGACTACAAAATAAGAATGTAACCCACAATGTTGGACTTAGCATGGGCCTCTTTTTTTATAAGACAACCAAGACAACACTTTTTAGTTAAACTACCGATGTAGGATCAATTTTTAAAAAAGTAATTATGTAGTCAGTGTTATATAAAAGATTCATACAATCATAACACCTATAATAAAGGACATCTACATCAATATCATTTTGTTACTAACATACTTTTATATTAGTAAAAAAACTCTACATGGTTATTGTAAAACATAAATCCATTATATAGAATTATAGACTTAACATTACAAGTTCGGTTTGGTTTTGGTTATATCGATTAACCAAAGCTTCATAACCATAACCATAACCGATTGGTCGGTTAACCAAAGTATCTTAACCATAACCATTGGTTATGTTGGTTATCGCTAAAAACTGGTTCGGTTATGTCGGTTATGGTTCAGTTATGGGTTATGGTGGTTTATTTGCTCACCCCTACAACAAAGTAATGAAATATCTACATATGCAACTGATGTTGACGGTCAATGGTCAAGCATATGCAAGATCCTAAATTCTTCAAAGAATTGAAGGATCTAATCTTGTTAGACTATCAATGTGTATATAAACCGCGTTTGTCTGTCAATGGTCAAACAAATGCAAGATCCTAAATCCAGGTTGTAAAATCATGCAAAAACATATGCAAGATTCAGGAACCTGTTTCTAATGATGCTTGACTGTTAATGGTTAAACATATGCAAGTTCCTCCTGTTGTAAATCATCCTAAAACATATGCAACTATTCAAGATGTGCATTGACTATGAATGGTCAAATATGCATTGTCTATGAATTGTGAAACATATGCAAGTATTGTTTTCAAGATCCTCCTAGTTAAGCATATGCAAGATTCAGTTATTCATCAATCATGTTCAAAAGTTATCATCATTCATGTTCCAAAACACATGTTCAAATGAATTCCACTTGGGACATTCTCCATTCTTTCATCAATAAACTAAGAGTTAAATCACCATCATCAATAAACTAAGAGTTAAATCATTCTTCAAATGTCGTTACTACCGAATGATCTTGGTAAAAATCACATACTTTAAACACCAAGATCATTAAAAAACTTCCTAGTACCTACTGTTGTTAACTTAACCTACCTAGTATTTATGCATCATTGTTGTAGATAATTAGTCAATCCTCTGATGCCCTCGAGGTCCAAACAGTAGGTCCAAGATCGGATGATCAAATACCAGGGCAACCACGTGAATCACTTTCACTATCTGCGTGAGGGTTAAGATGACCCTCACTTCAACTACAAAATTCATGGATAATTAGATTATACCAAAACTTATGGATAACTACATAAAAAGTGGCCATTTAACCAAACAGATTTCATGGATAAATACAAACAGTACCGAGAACACTATCATAAGTCAAAGCCCTGATCCACCGTAACAGTAAACTATAATCCGTCAAAACCCTGATCCGTCATAACAGTAAACTAGCACATTATAACAAAATTCCTTGTAACATTAACGAGCACATTCAGTCGAATATACTTTAATCGTAACATTATCGAGCACATTAAACTCATAATCGGTCAAAATCGTAACAGGAACTTGCACTATACCTTTAATCGCTCTCAGAAGATTCATCATCATCGTTCTCAAAGACACGGTTTCAGTTGCAGGTTAGTTCGAGCACATTGATGCAATTTGAAAATATGAGGGAGTGGAACCAACGAATTTTGAAAATAGGGGTAAAAGTGTTCGTTGGTATAAACCACATGATGTAAAAGTGCACTTCACTCCAAACAAAATGACTAGTTTTGTAATTTTCTAAAATTTTAAAAGGTTTATTTCAATGTTTTAAAAATCGGTTTTTAAATCATATCGGATTGCACTTTGAAATGGTTTAACCAGTTGAACTAGGGTGTATTGCACGGTTCAATTGGGCTATTAGTTAACCCTATAATTCTATAAAATATAAATTCTTCTAAAAAAATCTCAAAGAGGATTTATGTAGTTGATCATGGTTTCATCTAAAAAACAATTATTTTTTTTGAAAATTATTTAACATTTTAATAGCCTTTTTATTACTTATAAACAATATTGCATTGGATGAGACGGATAAGAGTTTCAACAGTCATGATATATTGGAATAAAAGACATTAGGTTAATTACCAGAAATATGGAATGTCAATATTACCTTAATATCTTATTTTAAAAAAATTAAAAAATCAAATTTTAAGATAATGCAAATTGGTTCAACGGTTTTAACCGGTAGAACCGGATTTATCACTGGTACATAAGATATACCATATTCGAGTTTACCGACCTTTATCGTACAGATTCGTGTCCGATATCCGGTTTAACTAGTTTAACCGGACGATTCATACCGGTATTTAAAACATTGGTTTACTTTGTTATTGAGCGACAGAATATGTAGGAACAAACACCATTTTTAGCTTTTGTGTTTCCAATTTGTTCAACA